>NC_024327.1:10407245-10408470 GCF_000523025.1 Cynoglossus semilaevis | reverse complement strand
CCCTTTGACTCGACAAGACTTGATACTTTCTCCAAAACCCAAAGATTATAAAGTACGTTATTAAGGAGCGCTCTGTATCTCTCATCGTGTACGTGTGTGCGTCTGTGTGTGTATGTGCTGTCGGCATCAATCAAATTAGACCCAGGTTGTTTTGACGCGATAGCATCAAGCCAATCAAATTGCGGGACAACCAATGAGGAAGAGCTGTCAAACAACGCGCGGGTGAGAGAAAATGAAACCAAAGATTGTGTTGTTCGGATTTAAAAACTACGAGGTGGTCAACAAAAAACGAGTGGCAGTATGCAAAACATGCGGGTCGAAGATTTCAGACGGAGACGCCACAACTTCCGACTTCATCCGACATTTGAAGCTGCACAAAGAACGGTAAGTTCTGAATGAAAGCTATCGTTTATTAACTTAAAACTAAACTTAAACTTATCTTTATTAGTCATTGTGACACAGCACAGCACACCGAAATTTACCCTCTGCATTTAACCCATCACCAAAGTGAACAGTGGGCAGCCGTGGTCGGCGCCCGGGGAGCAGTGCTTGAGGACGATGCCATGCTCAGTGCATCTCAGTGGCAACCTGGCAGTTGGTGGACTCGAACCTGGGGCCTTCCGGACCGAAGTCCGCCTCCTTCACCACTAGGCCACCACTGCCCATTTGGAGCTTTGTTTTGCTGCGTAGTTAAACCAATAAGGCTGTAAAGTCACTGTCATGGTTACATTGCAAACACGGCAATCTGTCTGTCTGTTAAAACTGCCAGCTTACCTCGCAGCACGTGTGCTGCTGGCTTTATCTTGCAGGAAGTACATGCAGGGTAAAATTGCTGGTGTACTTCAGAGAGTGAATTTAATTTCCAAGCGAGATAACTTCAGTTTGGGCTGTGTTGCAACTGCAACTGTAACGTAATGTGTGTATGTTGTTTACCACACACACACACACACACACACATCTATTTAATGTGTTTGGCCTGTGAACGTTTCAAAGGCTCACACACAGCTGAATGAATCTGTGACCAATTTTAGCCAATATGTGATGAATACACCATTAAAGATAAACTGGACTACCTTATTGGTGACAATGCTGCTAACATGAGAAAAACACTCACTGTGTGCTTCCCCAGTGAACAAGAGGATGACAATGACGGAGAGAATCTTGATGACCCTGAGCTCTGGTGTGACTTAACCCTGGAAGATCAGGAAACAGTAGATGTTGCTAT
>NC_024327.1:10387798-10399087 GCF_000523025.1 Cynoglossus semilaevis | reverse complement strand
TTGTCTGGACCGATCATAAAAATCTGTCCTATATTCAAACTGCCAAACGCCTCAACTCCCGTCAAGCCCGGTGGGCATTATTCTTTGGTCGATTTAACGTCACCCTAACCTTCGGCCATCGTGCAATACCTAATCCTTCTAAATTAGTGTAGTTTGTTTTATTGGAATATGTAGCAGGCTTACGCCATTGTGCATATTCAGAAATTCGCAAGGTAGCCAAATCTGGCATAAATACACGCAGCTTAGTACTATTGCCTTTGCAGTTGTGAAGGGCTATCGAACAAAAGAACAAACATAACAATCAGTTAAATTATGTGCTGCTGCTGTGAAATTAGCAACTTGAAACCAATGATTGTCCTCATGGTCGTGATTGTCCAGCAAAGCTCTCCATCTCAGTAGATGAGATGAGTTGTTCTGAAAATAAGATGCAGTTCCATTCATGTTATTATTGTCTATTCTTGTTTGGTAATCCCACCACATAATTGGAAACACAATAATGAATGTGATAAAAGTGAAGAAACATGATGTCCCTCTTATTCCACACAGTCCACATTACACATGCTGCTGTAAAATGTGTCCCATTATCTGAGTAGATAATTTCTGAGAATCCATATCTCGGAAATATTGCTGTTTTCAAAACTTTGCACGTGAACTCAGCATTGGCATTAGCAGTTGGATGAATTTCAGTCCATTTACTGAAAGCACAGACAATGACTATGTATCTATATAATGATTTTGTGATTTGTTTAGTTCAATATAGTCCATGTGTAGATGTTTAAAGGGTTCCTTTGTCATCGGAAATTAGCCTTGTCTTGTTCTTACAGCTCCTTGAGCATTATGTTTTCAACAGATTATGCACTGTTGTACATGCTTCTGTGCAGCTTTTTTGAAAATTTGGACAGTAAAAAACTTGTTGTACTGCACCAATCATCCCTGCTGTTGTCACATGGCACTGCCCATGGGACACATGTGCAGCCCAAGAATAGAGGGATGGTGGCAGTACCGGTTTGCCTGATGGAGTATGAAATAAAATGCCATTTTCAGATTTAGTCATATCAGTAGTAGGTTGCATAAGAGATTGATGTTGTAGAAGAACAGTATTGTCACATCAGTCACATGCTGTCCAGCAGAGGTGTGGACTCGAGTCGCATGACTTGGACTCGAGTCAGACTCGAGTCATCAATTTGATGACTTTAGACTCGACTTGACAAAATGTAAAGAGACTTGCAACTCGACTTGGACTTAAACATCAATGACTTGTGACTTCACTTGGACTTGAGCCCTTTGACTCGACAAGACTTGATACTTTCTTCAAAACCTAAAGATTATAAAATAAGTTATTAAGGAGCGCTCTGTATCTCTCATTGTGTACGTGTGTGTCTGTGTGTGTATATGCTGTCGGCACAACATCCAATCAAACGCTATTACCAATGCAATACTGTCCGACCTGATTATTGACTGCGACTTGCCCCTGTCTATCGTGGAAAACAAGAGTTTTCGGCACTTTCTGACAGTACTTGACAGCAAGTACAGCCCAGTGTGTCGCAGAACACTGACATCAAAAACAGAGAACCTTGCTGAAGAGACTAAACTAAAAACTCAGTTGAGCAACACTGAACATGTTTCAGTCACTGTGGACATTTGGTCTGACCGAAAGATGAGGGGATTCCTTGGTGTCACTGTGCACTGGATAGAGAAAGAGGCAGAGAGGATACAGCTAAGGTCTAATCTCTTGGCCTGTGAACGCTTCAAAGGCTCACACACAGCTGAAAGAATCTGTGACCAATTTGAGTCAATATGTGATGAATACACCATTAAAGACAAACTGGAGAACATTATTAGTGACAATGCTGCTAACATGAGAAAAGCATTCTCTGTATGTTTCCCAAGTGAACAAGAGGATGACGATGATGGAGATTATCTTGATGACCCTGAGCTCTGGTGTGACTTAACCCTGGAAGATCAGGAAACAGTAGATGTTGCTATGGCAAAGAAACAGCGCCTGCAGTGTTTTGCACACACTCTTCAGCTGGTGGTGGGAGACGGCTTGAAAGAAACAAAAGTGGTATTGCCTTCTCTTTCAAAGTTATCAAAACTCAGCTCACTGCTGCACACAAGCACAACATTCAAAGATGTGTTTGATGCTGAATTTGGAGAACAGAAAGGCATCCCTGCTGCAGTCAACACAAGATTGAACTCAACACTTCGGCAAGTGAAGGCAGTTCTCCAGTGCAATCATCTAAAGCTCTGTGCTGTTCTAGAAAAGGCTGGGCACAGGGAGTTGTCATTCACAGCACGGGAGTGGAATCTGTTGAAGGAGTTAGTGGACATCCTGAAACCATTTGGAGAAGCAACTGATTTGACACAGGGGGAGAAGGTCACAATTAGTGCTGTTGTTCCTTCTGTCTTGTCCCTCAACCACCACCTTGAGAAGCTGAAGCCTCAAGTCTGCTTCCTGTGTGGCCTGGTCAGAAGTCTCCAGGCATCCCTGAACAAAAGATTTCTGGGAATCTTCATCAATGTGAAAATGGCTAGGACACAAGATGTGGTTGATGCTCCATTTTCCAATCCCGTCTACCTCAAAGCAGCTGCCTTGGATCCAGCCTTTTCTCTGTCGTGGGTGGAGCCCCATGTGCTGGTCAAGCATGATGTCAAGGCAGAGGTGGCACAACAAGTGAAAGGTAAATGTTACTGAGTCTAATGTAACTTTTCCCCTCACAATCTGATCTAATTGACTGCAACAATAATTAAGTATTTCAGTCTAACACACTGCATCACCAACACAAATGATAATAAGGCCATTTGTGTCTGCTATTGCTTTTTCAGAATTGATCCTGCAAGATGCTGCAGAGACTGAGCAACCTGTGCCTTGGGTTGATGAAGAAGAGTAAGAGGACCTCGGAGAAGGGCTCTTTGCTGCATATCATAAGAGGCAGAAAAAGGATGTTGGGATTACTCCAGCACTACAGCTGAGTCACTACCTTGACATAGCTGAAGGACAGAATGCCCTTCTGTTCTGGGCATTGAACATGAAGACTCTTCCTTCACTGTTCTGAGTGGTCATTAGGGTCTTGGCAGTGAAAGATTCTTGCTATGTTTCGATCTGGGTCATGGCACCAGTTGAAAAATTATAGTCGTCTAGACTCTAAAGAGTTGGTGTGAAAAGAGTTTAGGAGAAATTCTCTTTGAATGTGTGGGGCTATGTGAGTGTGTGTGCTTGGGAAGGCCTTTGGTGTCTTAGCAGCTTCCTGCTTTCAAAATCAAACCAAATGTGAAAACCACTGAAATCTGACAGCAGTGCCTGCCTCCAGAGTTTTCAGCCATGGTGGCATCATACTACCCCATCATGCACAAATGACTGACAAACATTTAGCCAATTTGGTCTTTTGCAAATGCAATGCAGCATAGGGGCCCTGACATAAAAACCATGTTCAAGGTTGTGTTCATATATTTATGTTTCTCACATGTACACACACACACACACCGGCAATATGAGATGAGATACAGAGGACTGGACAGAAACTGCTGTGAAACTAGTTTAAATACAATATGAAATTGAAATGCAATGTTAGCACTGTTCAGATAATTACAGTTGCACTTGCTTTTTCAAATGTTTATTCCTTAAAGGAGTGGTTTATTTATTATTACAATTAGGAAGTGCAATGTCACCAATATTTTTTCTGCAATTTCAATTGCACTTGTTTTGATATATAAATACAGATTTTGAAAGCATACATGATCTGTGTAAATATATTATTATTTTGTTTAAAAGGACTCAAAAGGACTCGAAATAGAAAAGGCAGGACTTGGGACATGACACTTTTCAGTCTTGACTTGGACTCGACTCAGACTTGAGTGCAAAGACTTGAGCCTTACCTGCGACTTGCAAAGCAATGACTTCTGCCATCCTCACAACCCATTTGTAAAAAGATAGTGGTTAGAAGAGAGGAAAAGGGACACACATGGTGTAGATTGAGACTAAAAGCCAGCCTTAGTTGGGCATACCTCCGCAGTTTTCCCCTTCTCTGAAATGAAAGACAATCACGTAAATACCCTGAATTTTTCTCCATTTGCTGCTCACCAAATGTATTCTGAGGCATTATACTTTGCCGAGGGAGACCTGCTTTTTTCAAATCAATTTCAACGAGCAATTTTCTCCTATCATTGCCTTTAAGAGCAAAGCAGAAAGTGCAAGTCTTTGACTTGTTTGCCATGTTCCCCTTTCCCACTCCTCCTCCTCTCAATGGCAGTAAATTATGTCCAAACCAAATACCCGGAGACCCATCATCCAGCTGGCTTAAGACAACCGGCAAAGTCCAGGTCAAATCCTGCGAGGACACATTCACCGGCCTACACAGAAACGATTGAAAAACTGACCTGCCCTTCACTCACTCATCAAATCCACTCACTCCCCTATTACACCACTGTAAGGATATCTCAAAAGCCTGGGTGACTAGCAGCTAATACTGCTGCAGGGTTTGCAGTGGGGGGTGGAAGATCAGTCTCAGGAGATGAGGGAAGAAGTCAGTATTAAAAGGCAGTGAGTTTGGCACAGGGCTGTTTCATAGTTAAAGTGTTCTTTAAACTCCAGAGAAGATCAGAAAAGATGGTTCCCTGGGCTCAAAGCTGTTTGCTCAGATAAACATTCTGGCCAGTGCATAGTATAACAGAGAGCAGTGTGTGTGTGTATGTGTGTTTAAAGTCATGTACATGTTTGAGGTGAAGGAAGAGCAGAGCAGCTGATGCTTAGACAATTTGGAACAGTGAATATCAAAATTAATCAGCAACAGTCAACAAACAAATTATTGATGAAAGGAAAATCTAATTTTTTTTATTATTCTCTCCCAATTACAAAGTATTTTTTGCAACAGGTAATGACAAAACCATCTCTACATTATTGTGGTGTTCAGTGTTATGGGGAGTTTTACTTTGACTTTTTCTTTCTTTTTAATTTTTGTCGTTTTCTGCCGCTCCTCAACAACCAGACTGTATTGGCCCATGGTAAAAAGTAGTTTAAAACATCTAGGTTAGGCAAATACAGACATTGTCACAGCTCAAAAACATGTCATGTGACCAGTAACCTACACCTGTTGTAGCGTTAACATCCATCCATTATCATCCGCTTGTCCGTTACCGGGTTGCAAGGGCAGCAGTCTCTATGACCGCCACCCAAATCACACTGCACCATACCAGACCCCTTGAACCTTCCTGCGGGTGGTGAGTCCACTGGAAGGTAGAGTTAACATAACCCAAGATACGTTTTTGTGACTTTTACTTTGAAGAAAAGTAAATCTCAGCCTCTGTGAGCTCATTGTACCACACTGAATTTGACACAATAACAGCTAACAATGGCAACAGAGACACCACAATAGTTGCTGCTTATGCATGTTGCTTTTTCTACTTTGTGTTTGTCTGGGAATGAGATCATGTGATAAAAAAGCAAGTGACCTTACAGTGAATGCAGAAAACTAAGTCATCATTTCCAAAGGTCTCAGTTTGAACTCTCAGTTTGAACTCATCTATACTTCCTAAACTGATCTCTGGAGTTTTATAATAACAACTGAGAGTTCTTTTGCAAAAATAAAAGTTGTCAAACACCTGCTAGCATAAACGACAAGGTTAGTCCTATAATGTAGGTTTGAAGGAGTGTGGATGTAGCCTTACTTTCCCCTGTTGAATGCAGGACCAGGCTGGGTCCAGGAGTCTGGCAGACTGCCTCTACAATGAGCACGGGTGGGGCTACAGTCTAATTGAATGGTGATCCCGCTGTCTCACTATGGGACACCCCATGCAGTGCTTTTAACAAGCGGCTGTGCCGCCCCCTCTTTATGAGCCCAAACAAGTTAATCCAATCAACACACTCAAACCCTTTCTTTCTCTTTAATAAGGTGCTGCCTCTACCCTTTTAATCCCCAGCTCCCCCTTTTCTGTCACCATACTGTCACATGAATGCAGGGAGAGAGTGAAAAGCTCCATTAGCAGGGGCGGGCAGAATAAACCCCTTCGGCTCCACCACTTTCCACACATCCACACTAAGTAATTTGCACTCGTACTGTATATTGGAGACACACAAACCCTGATGCTCACAAGTGCCTGATACAAAACTGGCCTCTAAGGGTGTTATGTTTGCTGTCGCTAACACACATACACACAAAATGGCCCACAAACAAAAATTCTGAGGGAACATTTGCCGACAGGCACATACTCAGGGACATAAAAAGGCATTGTTAACACACACTCCCAGCTCCACAAACAAGAGCCACTGATTCCCTAACAATACGAGCCCCTCGATGCACTCACCCACCAGCTCTGCACTACCTCACAGCAGCATATAAATAACCTGCACAACAAAAGGCCATTGTGTGTAAATGCCCACATTTTAGGGCATTATTGCCATGATATACAGTGTAGGAATAACATATTGGCAGCTGAGTCTTATATATGTGACATGGCCCATTGCTGTTATCGGGGGCTTTACTACCTGGTACGGCGCATGGCGTCATATTTATAGGAGGTTTGTGTGCAGATGAAAGGCATCTTGGCAAAAACACTCAGCTGTTAACTTTTCATATTCCAGTCAGCTTCAATACTCTCACCCAGGGGATGAAGGGTGAGGAATGTCTGGCTGCCCGAAAGCAGCCATTCATCTGTCATCTCTAATCAAAACATGCCCGCCTAGACTAATGTCAACGCTGTAACACCAATGAGGACTAATTGACTTCACAGCCAACAGCTGCATCTTTGAGCTCGGTTAGGTTTCATCACTGGTAAATAAGCTGCTCATGAAGCATTACAACTACGTGGCTCCCACACCAGAACCTCAGAATTCACACAGAGAGCAGAGTGTTGCCAAGTTACACACAGTGTTTTTATAAGTCAGTTCTAAGTTTGCATGTTATATAAATGCAGCTGGTGTGTGTGAAACAAACGCTGGACTGAGGAATGTTGTCATTAAAAGATAAATCACCTTATTGTCATTGTACACATACACGCACATATTTAACCCTGTTATTCCCAACGTCCCCACGACCCAGTAGCGGATAAGCGGAATGGATGGATGGATGTTCCCAATGTGGGGGGGGGGGGGGGGGGTAAGATCCTCAAAGATCCTCTTGTGGGGCTCAGAGTTATTATTGCAGAAGGTCAAAGGGAAGAGCACAGGTTAAATTAATGAAACATTTAATATAGTCTCCATACTTAACTGCTTTGTGATTCTGTTTCCTTTTTTGGCAAGAATATCATTTTTGGGAATAAAAGTGGTTCAAATAAAGTTCAGTTTTTTTCAGTTTTGCCTGGGGAGCAAGAAATGAGCACTTGTTCAACACACCAAAGCCAAGGCGAGATTCGAACCCCCATTAGTATTTTTGTTATTTTTAACATTGTGCACTGCTTATTTTACATGTCCAAGCCAAAGTTGAACTAATCTGAAACTTAGTCTTTAGTTTGTTGACCGGTTGCTGTCAGTTTTACATGTAAACCCTGAGAGTAATGAAAAACCGGAAACACATCCCATGCCACTATTTCTGTTTTAGGTATATTTCCCAGTTAAAATATGGACAAATCTATTTTGTTTTGATCAAGAGGAATCACCTGGCTTTCCAAACTAATTGCTGTCTAACAGAGTGAAATCCAAACTGTTTATTTTAAGTATAATTTGCAATATTACATTTATAAGTTTGTTCCAACAGCAAAAATATTACAGGGCCAAATCATGTTTTTGTGTTTATCCAATTAGAGCAAATAATATTTAATTACGTGGCGCTTTGGCCCAGAGGCAATGTCTCTGTCATTTGTGTGGAATCCCAGGCTTCACCTCCTGGGCAAGATCGAATCCGGTTAGGGCGGTTGGTACCTTCCAGTGGACTCACCACCCGCAGGAATGTTCACAAGGGGCTGGTACAGTGCAGTGTGATTTGGGTGGCGGTCGCGGAGACTGCTGCCCCCGCAACCCGGTAATGGATAAGCGGATGAAGATGGATGGATGGAATATTTAATTACAGCTGTAGAAAATACAATGACCATGGTTAACTGAAAACTATTTCAAAAGGACTATTTAATTGGAAATAAATTTAATTGTCATTTTCAGCACAGTACATCCAAGGTGCTCTTGCAACATGACTTAGTATTTGTGCTCTGGCTGATGCCAGCCAGGGACTTTGAGCAATTAGAGCAGGGTTCAAGATTGTCAGACAAACAACAGGGGAAATACATCTTCTCCTCCTCTTATTGCTGCAGCCTTTGTTATAATGTTTTGCACTGTAGCAGTGCGGCTTGTTGTCTAATACCACTTCTGCAGAGGAACTCGGAGGATGCTGTGACAGATGTGAAAGGCAGCGGTGGAATTTGTAGGAGAGGCTGATCACAGAAAATCAGCCGCATTAAAAACTTCATTTCACTTCCAAGATGAAGAAATTAAACTGATTCTTGGTAATATTTTAGCGCCAGCTGCTGCCTCACCGTGAGGGGTGTACAAGAACACACAGCCTTCAGCTAAATGTAAAAAAATGAGCTGCGCTTTCAGGGGTTGCATGCTGGGATTTATATTTTTCCCTCAGTAAAACTTATTACATGCCGTTTGTAAAAACATTGTTGATACTGGAATTTTTTTTTCTCCCTCCCAATGTGACACAATCTCTTATTGTCCTTGATAGGTCCATTCAGAGCTTAACACCCGCAACAGTACATCGAGGACTCCCTTTTTCTCTGCCCATTCTGCGGTGGCTCACTTGAATATTCAAATAGTGTTCATTGTCTTTCTGTCCTGTGTTCATTGTTTGTTGTGCTGTCATTTCACGGCTTGTCTCCTGAACTTCAAAGAAAGGCTTATGTCAATTTATGCTTAATGGCCATGCCTCAAATTGTATGCTTATTAATGGCTGTTCAATGAGTCAATGGAATATAATTACATTCAAACAATGTGATTTCTTCTCTCATTTGCTGAAGCCTGACTCCACTCACAGCTCTCTGCAGGGCCTAAGGTGACTCCAATTCCCAAGGTCAAGAAGACGACTCCGCCAACCTTCACCGAAGGGTCTCGAAGATCCAATAGCCAACCATGCATAACATCAGTGTGTTGTGAAGCCGACAAGGTAATCAAATAGTGCAGTGCTGAAATGTTGACACTGATCTCATTTGATATATGTGAAGTGTGACAAAGCCCTTTCTGCTCTGCTGGATATTAAGAACTATAAAGAATACAGATGACAACACGGCTCATAACTAATATAGCTTTTTTTCTTTGCATATTTTCTTCTCACTGCAGTTTCCATCACCGAGGCTCAGCAGTCTTTCCTTTTCTGACGTAATGTGTGCTATCCAGCTGTTGTTATTCTGCTGCTTCTTGACCACCGACCATGCCAGCACTGAGAATCCAATTGGACTGAGTGGGAGGTGAGCCTGCGGTTGGTAATCACCTGCTGCCTAAAGGAGCAGATGGCACAAACAGCAAGATGTTTGTGCAGCAATGATTCCAAGAAGTCTCTCTGACAAGGCTGACAGACAAAACACAGAAACTTCAGGAACCACATTACCACATGCTGAATTGCTGCAGAAACCTGGCAACCAGTGAGCAAGCCCAGTAACTGAAGTGGCAAGAGTTAATGCATTGATCTCCTGTGCTCACGGGCAAGGTCTTGGTGTCATTCAGCAGTTGCTAGAAGTGAAAAAGTGGACAGGAGGTAATGATTTTAAAAGAGCTGAAGCTTCTAGTGATAAAAGTGTCCCGATAAGGGCCCTATTATCAGCAAGTTTGTCATACGTTCGGCCTGATTATCTCCTTCTCCTCCCCAGAATTTTTGATACCTTTCATTGCTCCGGTGATTTATTTAGCAGAACAAAGCCTCCCTTTTCTGTTTCATGTTTCAGGACTGAACTTCAAGGAGAACACAGCTGGCGAACACCTGTAAAAGATTTATTCTGGAGCTGCCATTAAATCACTTCGGGTTTCCACCAGGATTAACACCAGATACACGCTAATTTATATATAGGCTTTTAGCGGTGTGAGCAAATGTGCAACTGCCACTAAGGTGGGGTGCTAAGCCTGTTAGCTTTCCTCCCTGAGCACCAGATGAAGGAAGTTGGACAAAGTCATTTAGTTTATTGATGTTGCCAGCAGAGATTATTTTATGTTAGTGGAGGCTCCTGACACTTCAAACATATCAGTGTAAAAATGTCCCGGAGACATTGCTCTTCCTGAAGACTCCCAGCAGATGAGCTCCTTCTGCTCCGTGTCTTTTAGCTCCATGCCTTAGTTTGTCCTTCACAAGAGACAGGTACTACTGCCAAGACCTAGTAATTAGTGCAGATGGAGACTGTAATGCTCTCTTCCCCTCCCTGCAGAAATGCCAAGAGAGGCAATCTATAAATTCCTGAATATTAATGCATTTAAAACCACTCCAGCCACCTTGCTGAATGTGATAAAAGGGTGAGAGGCACACAGCTGCTGATATGTCGCTGACATCGGTCCTGTCTCAGCAAGTTACTCCCTCTGACACCCGAACTCACCAAAATAACAGGATAATCCATCTCTTTTTCCAGAAAACGGACTCCAAATCCTCACCTCAGGAGTTCCGACCTGGCCCTCATCAATAATTAAATGGTAATCTAAAAACCAATTTAAGTTGAGTCATCTTTCTGCACCACTGTCTCTGCTTCTCTTCTTCTGCTATTTTTTTCTCTTTCGGTAAGATCCAGTTAGAGATTCCATTAGCATGAGAAAGCAGCATCCCTGGATAAGGGATTAGACCGAGAGAAAGCCCTGTTTCAACTCTGAGCACAGATGCTGCTCACAGCCTCCCCTTCCAGATTAGATTAGACCACCGAAGAAAGAAACAGATTGACTGGTAACTTTAAGCCACTTTGGGCACAAAGTGCGGACACACAAGGAAGTTTAAACCAATAACCTTCTGTTCAGGTTTAAGCCCCAGCTGTGACCGCAGCTTGCATTTGAGGATTGGTGAAAAAAAAAAAAAGTAGTTAACGGTTTTCGTTTTTACCCCTTTTTAAAACATTTAAATGTTTAAATTTGAAAGTTAAAACAGTTCACACACAAAATTTACAAAATATTTTAAAAAGAAAACCTGATGAGATAGAATTGTTTAACATATGTCTGACTGTTGGAAGAATTTAATTTATTATCATTGCTTCATGCTGTACTGTCGCTTTAAGAAACTGTTTGCTTCTCATATTATAATCTAGTGTGCTCAAGACTGATGGAGAAATTACCAGACACAGCCACACCCACATTCACACCCACCTTCTTACTCCATACCCATTCATATACTCACACAC
>NC_024327.1:10366733-10376806 GCF_000523025.1 Cynoglossus semilaevis | reverse complement strand
GATACTTTTGTAAACTAAATAAAAGAGCAGAGGAAGGGTGCAGCAAGTCGGAGTTGATGAGGAAGCTGCCAGACGAGCAAGCTGCACTCTCTCCTTGCAAGAAAAAGATCCAGACGTCTTTTGTGTTGTTACTTTGTCGTCAAATATGTTAGAATAAACCTAACTGACTCTCAGGAAAGGGACTGTCTGCCTAGTGCATCTCCAGTTATCAACACTATTTATTTAAACAGAGGTGCAACCCAGCTGGACCATTCCCAGAGCTCAATAATTCATTATCCCTGACCAAGTAAAAATATTGAGATTTTATCCAAGCTGTAAAATGTAATTTTCTCAAATACTAATAGTTATTTATAAAAGTAAATGCAGATTAAACAGACTTAAACTGGCCAAAAATCTAAGGCTTGTCTCCCTCACTCCTCCTCTTTCTCTTGTCCTCTATTTTTCTCCCCCCTCACTGTCTCTCCCTCTCAAGTAAACACAGTGTATCTCAAGCTGAATCCCCTTAGACCAAGCCCCTGGACCACCCTGTCCTCACTAATCTGCACACCACCACCTTTAATAAGGCGGTGTCATATTTCTGGCATGGCTCCCTGGGATAATCACTTGGAACACCAAAGCTCCTCCTTTCAACCTTTCCGTGATGATAATTGATTAGGCTGATTGGATCTATCCCATAAACAGGCAACCATTACATTAGAAAGCCAATGATAACAACTTTAAGTCCATTCAAGCCGCATGGCTATTCTGCAATTCAGACCGCTCTTTGCAGCACATTAACAACCACAGTCCATTTTCAGTAGCTGTTTATGTATCAGAACCACTTCATCTTGCTACCTGTAATTATTGTGGTGAGCTGAAGTGAGGAGCAATAACAACACAGAGAAATTCAACTTCTATCTCTGCACCATAAAAGCTGTGATGCAGAAAAACTGTTTCGCTCACTCTTGTGCCTGGGGAGGATAAAGCAGGAAAGTAAATGACTGAAAAGTTCAAAAGGTGCAAATTATGTTTGCCAATGATGCTCTGATGTGAAATAACAGACCATGCGTTGTGTGAATGGAGATGGAGACTCTTGGCTCAGCTTTCACCTGTCCAGGAAGCCCTGTGGAGGCAAAAGCGAGAAGTGCTGTAGCCAGTTAGAGGTTTATTACTCGCTCACTGCACGAGCCATTAGGTTACACCACTGCAGGCTTCCTGTTTTCATGCGTGAACACTTTTCTTCATGCTTTCAGCAAGGACAAGACTAAACAAACTTATAGCACCCAATTGTGAAATTGTCTCGTCTCTCTCCTTCACTCCTGTTAGAGCCCAACTCTCCTCCTCCTGTTAGTAATCACACTGACCACAGCTCTGATGGGCTCCTGCTCTGTTAATCACAATAATCACACCTATTTAAATAATGAGTCTCCTGCTGCCCGTTCCCCCAGCATCCTTGACTGGAGTCTTTGATAGACACGTATTCCAGCTCCATCTATAAAGCTCCTCTCATGCATTTTTAATAGAATCTATTACTTTAGGATTAAATTATAAAAGTCTGTCCTCCTTAAATTTTTAATAGTTTGCATAATTGGTATCAGGGCCTGAACGCAGAACATAAAATCCCAGTTTGTACTGGACGCAGCAGTGGAAGGCCAGAAAAATGACACTATTGTAGACAGGCAACACGTCTGCATGTGTGTAAGTGAGCCGGGCTGTTACAGCCCTGTGTTCATGGCTGTGGAGAATACAGTGGTGTAAGGTCAACACTGTGAATGAGGAGGACAATAGGGCAGGGACCAAGAGAGCTGATTTTGACTGCTGAGCTCCTCAGGAGCCTGAGGCAGGAGGAGTCATCTGATGGAAACAGGAGACATGAACCAGGTGTCCGCAGACACCTGCTGCCACTGATGTGACAACACTCACCGGGGAAAACAGCCAAAACTACTTAGCAGCTTCACAGCCTCCTTTTGTCCCTGCAGACACTGATAACTGTGTTCCATCAGCTTAAAGGGAAATGTATTTCTCCTCTTTGTTCCCACCACCAGGCAACTCAGACATAAGTTAAATGTCCTCTGCATTCTCCTGCTCTGTGCATTTCCAGCTCAGCTCAGCTCTGTCCAACAACAGGCAGAGCATACAGGAGAGAGAACGTGTCTGTGGCATCTCCAGTAAACTAGAACCCCCCCCCCCCTTAGAAATCTACGCACGTCACCATCCCCTAAATTAGCACCGCAGGGACGCCCACCTCACCTCCCCAACCTGCTGGTGGCAGCTCTTTGGCATATCTGTACTGGAGGGAAAATCTCTGTTGGGACGAATGCATCAGAAACCCGGGCCACTCGCCTATCAGATCGTTTGTCACCAGCGATAGACATTTTACAATGGGTTTCTCAATGTATTCATTCTGCTGTCAATGCAGTTTTCTACGGCCAGTCTTTCCACTCAATAACGCCACGTTCAGACGTCTCAAAATTGAAATGATCGTAGAAATGTGCGGTCCTCACAACAGCTCCAGAGCTGCCGTACGCACGTTTCTACAGCTGTTAGCCTTTGGCGACACTTAGTCCTGATGCTGGGAAACTGTTAATAATGTAAAAAAAAAAACAAAAAAAAAAAAACAGTACCGGTAGTCATTAGAGTGATGTGCACATCACAGACACACTTATGAACGATTAACTCACAAACGTGTTTGCAGTTATATGGGTGGATGTGAAAGAATGCAACAAGTGTTGAAGAAATGTTAACAATTGCAGCGGTAGTGTTGTTAGAACATCTCGCAATAAGACAGGAACGTGTATTTACTATCCACTCCATCAATGTGCAAATTATATGTGATGTGATATGTGATCTCGGACCATTTCTTTTTTGCCTTTATGTGTGTGCGGTGCCCCAACCAACGGTGTTCACGGCCTCTCTCTCTCTCTCACACACACACACACACACTTTTTTCTTTTCATACTTACACTTGCGGACAAGTGACCAAATAACACACCTCGCCGCTTCTCCACCTCACTGAGTAGGACCTATACTTCAGCTTTAGTATAATATTTTTTTCAGGTCCTCATGATGAATTCGCCTGCAGATCGTTATGAAAATCCCACATGTGCGCTCAATTCCTCGTTGATTGGATGTACAAATGAAACGTACTTGGCTTCCTGCCTACGCACACTTAGGCGTCAGAATTTTTTCCATAACCACGACAGTTTCTGGATTTTTGCGTCCACCCTTTTTCACGATGAAATCTACTCACGTTTAGTACATCAGGCCCCTGGTCTGTTTCCTACTGTGTAGGGCAGTGGTTTTTAACCTGGGTTTGATCGAACCCCAGGGGTTCGGTGAGTCAGTCTGAGGGGTTTGACGGAGGACAAGACACACACCTGACTCATATGATTCCTGATGAGACGCCCCCTGCTTGGCCATCACCAAAGGGTTCGGTGAATGCGCATATGAAACTGGTGGGGTACAGTACCTCCAACAAGATTAAGAACCACTG
The DNA here is from genome assembly GCF_000523025.1 of Cynoglossus semilaevis. Taxonomy (NCBI): domain Eukaryota; kingdom Metazoa; phylum Chordata; class Actinopteri; order Pleuronectiformes; family Cynoglossidae; genus Cynoglossus; species Cynoglossus semilaevis. The sequence goes on along the minus strand of NC_024327.1, from coordinate 10,373,334 downwards.
GTCTCGGGCATCATTAGGAATGGGATCAGACAAGGGACACTGTTCAGCAGCTTTAGTTTCTCATACAGTAAAATTAGATAATTTAAATTTCAAAAATGCAACAATTGTGTCGTCAGTCCATAAAATTTATGAAAAAGTGCAATAAATAATGTCGATGTGACCTAGTGGTAAAGTGGTCTCTGTTCTCACTTATATATGGGTTTAATAAGGCATCATTTGTAAATTCATGAATTCTTCTTCTTCTTCTTTTTCTTTCGGCTTTGTCCCTTTTTTTTCAGAGGTTGCCACAGCAGATCATTGATTTCCATCTCTCCCTGTTCTCTGTATCTTCTACTCTGACTCCAACTACCTGCATGTCCTCCCTCACTGCATCCATATATCTCCTCTTTGGCCTTCCTCTCTTTCTCCTACCTGGTAGCTCCATCTCTAACATTCTTCTACCAATGTATCCACTGTCCCTCCTCTGCACATGTCCAAACCATCTCAATCTGGCTTCTCTAGCTTTTTCTCCAAACCTTCCTGTCTGTGTTGTCCCTCTAATGACCTCATTCCTGACCCTGTCCATTCTTGTCACTCCTAAAGAGAATCTTAGCATCTTTAACTCTGCCACCTCCAGCTCCTCCTCCTGTCTTCTGCCTATTGCTACTGTCTCTAAACCATACATCATGGCTGGTCTCACCACTGTCCTGTAAACCTTTCCCTTCACCTTAGCTGACACTCTTCTGCCACCGATCACTCCTGACACTTTTCTCCAGCTGTTCCATCCTGCCTGTACTCTATTCTTCACCTCTCTTCCACAGTCTCCGCTGCTCTGAACAGTTGATCCTAAGTACCTAAACTCCTGCACCTTCACCACCTCTGCTCCTTGTAGCCTCACTATTTCACTGTTCTGCCTTTCGTTTACACACATGTACTCTGTCTTGCTGCGACTGACCTTCATTCCTCTTCTTTCTAGTGCAAACCTCCACCTCTCTAGGTTCTCTTCTAGCTGCTGCCTACTCTCACTACAGATCACAATGTCATCTGCAAACATCATAGTCCATGGGGACTCCTGTCTGACCTCATCTGTCAATCTGTCCATCACCACAGCAAACAAGAAGGGGCTCAGGGCCGATCCTTGATGTAGTCCCACCTCCACTTTGAAGTCTTCTGTCCTCCCAACAGCGCACCTCACTACTGTTGTACTATTCTCATACATGTCCTGCACCAAACTAACATACTTCTCTGCCACTCCTGACTTCCTCATACAAAACCACAATTCCTCCCTTGGCACTTTGTCATATGCCTTTTCTAGATCTACAAATACACAATGCAGCTCCTTCTGACCTTCCCTGTACTTCTCCATCAACATCCTCAAGGCAAATATTGCATCTGTGGTACTCTTCCTAGGCATGAAACCATACTGTTGTTCACAAATCTCCACTTCCTGCCTCAACCTAGCTTCAACTACTCGTTCCCAAATCTTCATTGTATGGCTCATCAACTTTATCCCTCTGTAGTTGTTACAACTCTGTGCATCACCCTTCTTATGAATTGGCACCAGAACACTTTTTCTCCACTCATCAGGCATCTTGCCAGTCTCTAAAATTCTGTTAAACAAACCAGTCAGGAAATTTACTGCCACTTCTCCTAAACACTTCCATACTTCCACTGGTATGTCATCAGGACCAACTGACTTTCCACTCTTCATCCTCTTCAGGGCTTTTCTAACTTCATCCTTTCTAACCTGATCTACCTTCTTCCTACTAGTCTCTGGCTCCTCGTTTCTACTTTCCCTTTCATTTTCCTCATTTAACAACTCCTCAAAGTATTCCTTCCATCTTCTCAGCACACTTTCCTCACTTGTGATCACATTCCCCTCTCTGTCCTTAATCAACCTCACCTGCTGCACATCCTTCCCAGCTTGATTTCTCTGTCTCGCCAATCTATACAACTCCTTTTCTCCTTCCTTTGTTTCCAAACTCTCATACAACTCCTCATATGCCTTTTGTTTGGCCTTGGCCACTTCCCTCTTCACCTCCCTTGTCCTCTCTTTGTACTCCAGTCTGTTCTCTTCTGTTCTGTCACTGTCCCATCTCTTCTTCGCTAATCTCTTTCTCTGCACACTCTCCTGGATCTCCTCATTCCACCACCAGGTCTCTTTGTCCTCCTTTCTCTGCCCAGAGGACATACCTAGCACCTTCCTACCTGTCTCCCTCATCACTGCAGCTGTAGTCTCCCAATCATCTGGGAATATCTCAACACTACCCAGAACTGCCCTTACTTCCTTCCTGAAGTCTTCACAACATGTCTCTTTCCTTAGTTTCCACCACTTGATCTTCTGCTCTGTCTTCACTCTCTTCCTTTTTGTCACCTCCATCGTCATTTTACACACTACCATCCGATGTTGTTTGGCTACACTCTCACCTGCCACCACCTTACAGTCTCTAATCTCCCTCAGATTACATCTTCTACATAGAATATAATCTATCTGTGTGGACCTGCCTCCACTCTTGTAAGTCACCCTATGTTCCTCTTTCTTTTGGAAATATGTGTTTACCACAGCCATTTCCATTCTCTTTGCAAAATCTACCACTGCCTGTCCTTCTACGTTTCTCTCCCTAACACCAAACCTGCCTATCACTTCCTCATCTCCTCTGTTCCCTTCCCCTACATGACCATTTAGGTCTGCTCCAATCACCACTCTCTCTCTCCTGGGGATACTCTCTACCATCCAATCTAGCTCCTTCCAGAACTTCTCCTTTTCTTCCAACTCACAGCCCACCTGTGGGGCATAACCACTAACAACATTAATCATCTCTCCTTCTACTTCTACCTTCACACACATCAACCTGTCTGACTCTCTTTTCACCTCTACCACATTTCTTACATATTCTTCCTTTAGGATCACCCCTACTCCATTTCTCTTCCCATCTGAACCATGATAAAACAGTTTGTAGCCTCCTCCAATGTTTCTAGCCTTACTGCCCTTCCACCTGGTCTCCTGCACACACAAAATATCTACTCTTCTTCTCTCCATCACATCAGCTATTTCTCTACTTTTCCCTGTCATTGTACCTACATTCAAAGTTCCAAACTTCAGACTAACACTTCTATTCTTCATCTTTTCTCTTTTTCTCCTAACCAAACGCCCTCCTCTTCTTCTCTGTCTCTGACTCTGTCTCTGACCAACAGTAGTCCAATTTCCATCAGTGCCCTGTTGGTCAACGGCACTGTTGGCGGTCGTTGTTAACCCGGGCCTCGACCGATCCGGTATGGAAATCGTTTTATTGATCTGCATATTTGATTTAGCTAAACGTTTTACGCCGGATGCCCTTCCTGACGCAACCCTCACCATTTATCCGGGCTTGGGACCGGCACTATAAACACGGCTTTGTGTACCCTAGTGGCTAGCTTTGTAAATTCATGAATAAAAGTTGAAATTGTATTTTTTATAATAATCTGTCTGATAATTACACTTTTTATTTTTCAAATTATTTTTATTGACAATTAAGACAAGATACTTCCAATTACAGGTATACAATTATCCTTTTGTCTTTACATACAGTTGTCTTTACATACAGTTGTGTTCAAAATTATTCAACCCCGAGTGTTGTAAAGGGTTTTAGGGAAATCAATATATATTTGTAATAATGTTCATAATGAAATCTAACAAGGACTTAAATTAAATTAGCTAAATGCAACTAAAAAGACAGAAATAGTTTGTCTAATACAGTATCAAATGCCCTTTTTGTGACACAATTATTCAACCCCTTAAAGATTACCACACTTAAGAACCAAGGTTCAATCAAAAGCTTTCAATCAGGTATTGGAAACACCTTTAGATGTAAACAGAACCATAACGAGCAAAAATCGAGCAGATTTAAAAGGACTGTGATACTCAGCTACTTCTAGACAGTTACTTGTATCTTTGCAACATGGTGAAGTCCAGGGAATGGTCAAAGAAGTCAAGAGAGGAGGTAAATTCTCTTCATAAGAAAGGATATGGATATAAAAAGATTGCAAATACATTAAACATTTGAAAAGACACAATTGGAAGCATTATTTCCAAGTTTAAAGCTGAAGCCAGAGTGGAAATGCTAACTGGGCGTGGCAGAAAGAGGATGCTGACGCCGACTGCTATCCGGTACCTGAAGCAAAGAGTGGAGAAAAATTCCCTGGTGACTGCTGAGGAACTGTGAAATGATTTGTCAGATGGAAGCACTCAGGTTTCAGCTCAGACTATAAGATGGACACTGTGAGATGAAGGCCTCCATGTCAGAACTCCCAGGTGCCAACCCCTGCTGACTCCAAAGAACAAGATGAGTCGACTCCAGTATGTGAAAAACCATGTGGACAAATCACAAAGGTTTTGGGATACTGTACTGAAACAAAATTGGAACTCTTTGGGCCTATAGATCAACGGTATGTCTGGAAAAGGAAGAACAATGCCTATGAAGAAAAGCACTCCTTGCCTACTGTGAAGCATGGTGGGTGTCAGTCATGCTTTGGGGCTGTTTTGCTTCTTCAGGTACAAGGAATCTCCAATGTGTGCAAGATACCATGAATTCTATTAACTACCAGGAGTGATCAGAGGGCAAGGTTGGAGATTTACACCAAGGACAGCTGACATAATGGTAAAATAACCCACCCAAAGATTTAAGATCAGGACAATGCAAAAACATGTGGCTGAGGTGACAAGGAGAGCCATGACATTTATCACATTTGTCTTCCACTTCCAGATATAATACAGACAGCCTAGACCTGGAGAAATGCACGCTGTGTAAAACCTTAGATTAAATAGGTCCAAGACGTGCACAAGAAGTGGTAGATTTTACCCTGTCTATGGCTTGTTCCCAGGTCATGTATTTGTATTCCCAGTTCCCCTTTCCATGTGAACTAAAGTATGCCAAAACAATATCATACAACTTTGAAATGATTCCTCTGTGATGAGGAGTAAATGCAGTGTTTTCCATTGCTGTTCTGGCGGTAAAGAGAGGAAATTAGGGAAGCAGTAATTAACAAAACTGCGAATTTGAAAATAACGAAATAGATGACTAAGAGGGAGGCCGTAGCGAGAAGACAAATTGGCAAAACTATCAAATACACCATCTACATATAGATGTTTGTCTGAAAGTGATGGAGGAAATAAAGTTATTTAGAGGACTAGAAGAGGATACAGCTAGAAAGTGCCGCCTAAATTGAAACCAGATTTTAAGTGTGTTAAGAACCACTTGATTATCAGTGTATTTAGAGGGTTTTGTAGGTAAAGAAGAATAAAGAAGAGCGGGTATAGAAGATCCCTTGCAGGATGATAGCTCCAATTTACACCAAGAAGATCCAGACGATTTTAACCAGTAGCAAAGTTTATGGAAGTGAGCAGCCCAATAATAGGCTTGGAAATTAGGTAGGTCCTCCACTAAGTCTGCATCTCTGCAGTAAAGATTTACAAACTCTAGGTGGCTTCCCGCCCCAAATAAAAGAACAAATCATCTTGTCCAGTGAATCAAAAAAATATTTAGGTAGAAAAAGAGGAATTGACTGGAATAAAAATAGACATCATGGTAAGATATTCATTTTAACAACATTGATCTTGCCGATTAATGAAAGGGGGAGGTTGCCCCACCTTTGAATGTCAGATGTAATCTTTAAGATAAGGGGAGCGAAATTAGCTGATGTAAGGCGAGATAAGGAACAAGTCACGTTGATACCTAGATATTTGAACCCCGATGAACTAAACTGAAAAGGTAAATCTGACTGCTAAAGAAAGAATGCTGCAATATTGATGGGAAAACAGTCAATTTTCCCAAATTTAACCTGAAAAGGTGCTGCAACAAAGTATTAGTTTAAGGGTGTGCATACTTATGCAACAAGGTTGTTTTAGGTTTTTATTTTTTATTTTTCCCTCGTGAAGATTTCAGTTTGTTTTTCAATTGCCTATTACATGTTATGGGTCACATTAAAAGTGGAAAAAGTTATGAAACGATTTATGCTTCTGTCTTTTCTTTACATCACAAAAACCTGGCTTTGAACAAGGGTGTGTAGACTTTTTATATCCACTGTATGGTAGCACCTTCTCTAAACGAGATGCAATCACTTTAGCCAACACCTTTGCGTCAGCATTAAGCAGAGATAGTGGTCTGTAGGAACTACAGGAGGTTGGATCTTTGTCCTTTTTGAGAAGGAGTGCTATAGTGACTTGACAACTCAAAGTTGGAGGTAATAAACCACTTTCTAAGGATTCATTGAATACGGCTAGAAGTAGTGGCGCCGATTTACTAATAAATGTTTTGAAAAATTCAATTGGAAACCCATCTGGGCCTGGCACCTTGTTAGACTGCATAGCTTTAATAGCATTTGATACTTCTTCAAGGGAGAGTGAGGAGTCCAATTGCCTAGAAGTATTAGTATCAATAACAGGATTCTAAAGGTTCTGAAGAAATGTGTTCATTCTAATATTGTCTGTAGGAAATTCAGATTTATATAATGAAGAGTAAAATGATTTAAAAGTGGCATTAATTTCCAAGGGATCTGTAATGATAGCGTCATGAGTGTTTTTAATACTGGGTATCAAACGGGAGGTGGCATGACGTCATAACTGATATGCCAGTAAACGACTTGC
>NC_024327.1:10363388-10366604 GCF_000523025.1 Cynoglossus semilaevis | reverse complement strand
ATGAGATCGAATTCTGCTTGCAAATTAAGACGCTGTTGAAGAGGAGTCGTTTTGATTGAAAGACAAGAACTCATCAATAGAATTTGAAATGAATTTGCAAAATTCTTTATCTGCCAAAAGAAGAGAATTGAATCTCCAAAGTGGTGGGCTACGCTTGTAAGTAGTAAACTGAATATCTAATAGCAAAGGTGAATGGTCAGATATTACGATACCTAAATAGTCAGAAGAATTTACACGTGAGTTAAGAGTACTATCAATAAAAAAAATAATCAATTCTAGAATATGAGAGGTGCACCTCTCATATGAGAGAACAAAGATATTTTTTTTAACAGGGTTACGAGATCTCCACGGATCAATGAGACCATTTTGTATCATGAACTCTGAGAATGTTTTGGACATTGCAGATTGAGTCAATTTACGAGGATTAGACCCATCCAATGATGGGTTAAAAACACAATTTAGATCCCCTCCAAGGATCAGCAGGTAAGTATTTAAGAAGGGGATGTTACTCAGCAAACTGTTAGCAAATTCAACATCATCAAAATTCGGGGCATATACATGAAACCTTTTTTTTGCATCAGCAATAACATTAGTGGATGAGAATTTAAGTAATAAAACAACCACAAAAATGCATATTGTTGCCAAAGTGGGACACCCTCCCCCCACAATACTCCAAAACACAAATATACCCAAAGTCCCCATAAAACTACAGAACAAAGGGGACAGCAATGTTTCCTACAGAACCAAAAGTTGTCCAGAGTAGTGTTTGAACAACCCGGAGACTAAGCAAAAGAGATAAAAGTAAGAGAGAAAGAGAAAAACGTCCGCCGACTTCAACTCTGTTTAGTAGTATGCGCATAAATTGTAATGAAAAACTAATAAACAAACGAAAAAAAGCTCACAATACAATATTGTTTCATCCTAAGGTGAACATTCAAATAAAAATAACAGTTCACCTTAGTGGCACAAATCAAATTTCCACCTGGAACAGATGGGTACAGTAATGATGTAACAATGAGTAGCGAAAAAAGAAAATAGGCAAAAATGAGATAATACTGATCAATCTTAAGCACAAAAAAAAAAAACAAAAACAAACAAAAAAAAAACCCACAAAATGTAGTATAGCCTTATTTTATAAGGAAAGGGGAAATAATTGCCTGCTACAACCACAGTAATAGTAACACTTACTTACAAGTTAGTGAATGCAACAAACCAGAAAACCACATCGGTTCAGAATTAAGGCCACATGTTTTAAGCAATAATACACTTACAATACAGGACTGTAAAGTTATTGGCGCTCACCCAGAAATCAAGGTTTTGACGTAGTTGCTGGCTTCCTCTGCCGAAACAAAGTCTTTCTGGTCGGGGTGGTCGGGGAAGACTGAAATGGTCAGGCCTCTGACTTTAATTTGTCGGAGCTCTTTAGCGCGGCGTAAAATGTCAACACAGTCAGTGTGATGCTGAAGTCTGCATACAATGGCTCGTAAGCTAAGGCTTAGGGTTTGGTTGGAGGGTCCGGTGGAACAGGTCCAGAAGTGGCTCCTTTACGAGGTTAAACGCTTCCTTTAGTAAGGTGGCTACAGCGGCAGTGGTGCAGGTGTCAGGGCCCTCTGGTAGTCCCACTATCCTGATGTTGTTTCGCTGTGACCTACATTCCAAATCTTCACATTAATTTTCCAGCTTGGCAATGTTGGCTGTGAGGGACTTAGTAGTTTTCATCTCGGCGATGTCATCGAGATCAGCAGGAGCTTCCATACTCACATCCTACTCCATTAAAGCTCCGCCCCTGATAATTAAACTTTCAAGTACAATTCCTATTTATACATTCCCAGGAATATTACATTTTTTACAAAGTACACCATCTTTCCTGGAAATTATTATGCACTTTTAGAGGATTACATTTTTATTCAGAGGAAAACAAACACATGACTCAGAAAATTATCAGCATTTTTTTTAACCTAATAACACTGTGCAGATAGAGAGGCAAATTATTCCCGCACTGCAATTTTACCAACAATCACTGAAGGTGAACCATCTGTCAAAACAATCACTGATTCTGTTTTAGTTCCACAGGACCCTCAGCTTCAGAGTGTGAGCTACACATCAGACTAGCCTTAGAAAACCCAGAGAGCTCCTCTGCCACCATTCCAGGAGATGGAAACCAATACTTTACCAAAGACAAAAGTACAATGATGGTTTCCTCCTAAATAGAAGTAACATCAGCAGCTTTGTTGGTCTAAACACTGTTGAGACCAACGGTTTGACCTGTAAATCTGGGTTCTTCTGCCTCTGTTGTCTTTTAAAAGCCTGATGCAGAAGGATTGCAGTGAATAGACCTTGATGTGAAAGGCAGAGATGTTAGATAAATGTCCTCACAGCCAAGGCCCTTTTTCTGAAGAAGCATTTTTACACACAAATACCCACACCCTCCCTCGTTCCACACACGCACACAGACGGAAACACTGACCCACAGTGCCAACAATCCCACTGAGGGCAGCATTTGTTTGGGGACAAGGTGACCCTGTTGCCTAGGGGCCTGTGAACAGGCACAATGAAAGCCTCTCATCCTACACAAGCCCAGCCGGCTGTGCTGGGCTGATGACTGGTGGAGGGGAGAAAAGGGGAGATGGATGAGCTGTGAGGGGCGCTGCAACACCCGGCGACTGCAGCTTTTAAAGCCCTATTCAGGAAGCCCCCTGAGATAGCTCCTTTCACACCCCACACAGACAGAGCCAAATCCACGCTTGTAACCCAGTCACGCAGTCAACAGATGGAGCTGCTATTGAGTAAAGGATCTTGGCAGCAGGGGCGGCTCCCCATCCATCCATGCTGGAAACAATGGGGCAGCAGATCAAGAGTGCTGTCTCTCAGAGGAGGGGTCGGGGAGGAGGGCCATGCTTCTACACAATCCAGCAGTGGGTGCTTCGAAACTGGAGGAACTCAGAGAATGTCTTAGGGATGAAAGCTGGAGGGGAGGAAGCTCGTGGCTCCTCGTGAGTGATTACACCCAGATAAATGGGGTTTCTGTGTGTGTGTATATGTTTGCATCAGGGGCAGCAGTGTTTGTACTTAACCAGTGATCAAGTACAATATACACTATATTACCAAAAGTATTCGCTCACCTGCCTTGATTCATACTATGAACTGAAGTGCCATCCCATTCCTAACCCAGAGTTCAATATGATGTCGGTCCACCTTTTGCAGCTATTACAGCTT
>NC_024327.1:10358707-10362600 GCF_000523025.1 Cynoglossus semilaevis | reverse complement strand
TTTTGTTATAATAGAGCTGACAGTTGACTGTGGAATATTTAGGAGCGAGGAAATTTCACGACTGGATTTGTTGCACAGGTGGCATCCTATGACAGTTCCACGCTGGAATTCACTGAGCTCCTGAGAGCGGCCCATTCTTTCACAAATGTCTTGTTTCACAGTCTGCATGCCTGAGTGCTTGATTTTATACACCTGTGGCCAGGCCAAGGGATTAGGACACCTGATTCTGATCATTTGAATGGGTGAGCGAATACTTTTGGTAATATAGTGTAGATTAACTAGGTTTAAAAGGCCAACTGTTGCAGGAACTGGCTTGGTTTTAGGCAGAGAAACACAGAAAGCAAAGAAAAGCTGCAGCAAGGTTAGAGACGGAGACAGAAAAAAACTAATGTTGCAGTGTCCTGAGGACATTTCTTGAGTGGTGACAACTATTACACAACTAAACCACAAGTCTTTCACGTTGTTAGGGAACATTATAAAAACATTGTCCAACTGTCAACATTTTTAGTACTTCAGTACGATACTGCAACGAGTATTGTAGAAGAGGTAAACTTCATGTAGTCTAGAGTGCTATACAGTTTTTCTGATTGAATTTTAAGATTTAAGTCATTCTACCTTCACAGTTTTCACATCACCTATGAGCTTGACCAATTAAACTGCTATAAATACGTGTGCTTTTATTTGTGATGCGAACAAACACACAGTTATAAATCTGCCTTGTCAAGAGACAAGGCAGATTGCATTTAAATGCATTTAAATTTTAATCATTTTTTGTGGTTTAAAATCACCCGATGAACATTGTTTTGTAGTCCGACAGTAAGTGTCTGGAGCAAAGAGACATTGATTAAAAACTACACTGACTTAGCGGAGGTTTTGTTTTGGACAAAAGACTTTTCGAACTGTAGGTGTGGGAACATCAAAAAATACACACAATTCTCTGAGATGCAAAAAACATACATTTGTTGCTTCAATTGTGGCAGAGTCTCCTTCAAATTAAATTTCACCAGCAACAAGTAAATCGGGGGAAATTGGATGTGCTGTTTTCCTTTATACAATAAAAGACATCAGTGGTTTGGCATTTCATAATATTCTGCTCCTATACTGTTTGAATCCAAATAAAGCTGCACTGATCAAATAATCAATAAGTGCACAAACAAATAAAAGGTCCACAAACAGCATGGTTTTTATTCAGAGAGCCGGGATGCAGATGGAAGGCTGCACCTGGAGAGCAGAACTCTGGCTGAATTTATACTAGGGGTTTATATATTTGAGAAGAGTAAAAATGATCTGCTCTCAGATCAGAGATTTGGATGTACATTAGAGTTGGACAATAACCTATGATTGCAAAGGTAAAAAACATTGCTCATGATTGATGATATTGATCCTGAGAAATGTTTTTTTAATACAGTTCAAACTAATGTAATGCAGGTCACTGTATCATCATTTACTCTCATTTTTCCTACTTGTGCTTCAGCACACAAAAACAAATGTTTGGGCTCTAAATACTGTAGTAGTATCAATTGCATGTATATACAGAGCAGGATATTTTCAACAACAATTGAACTGTTCAGTTTAAGAAATTGTCATTAACACTTGGTAATAGTTTTGTGCAGAAGATATTCTTGTTGCAGAGCATTTTAATAATATTTTGAGCATCTTAATGTACTACTAGAATGTTCCATAGTATCATATTATGTTTACCCAAAGACAGTACTCATTGCCTTCAAACAACAGTGCCATGTTGAAGTCCGCACAAAGTGCTCATTATGTTCACTCATTAGCACATTTTCTTAGATTTCTCATGTTGCTTTTACACAGACTCACCCTCCCTAACACGATGAAACACATCCACGTTTCCTCTTGCCTTTTTCAGTGTGGTCTCACAACATCTTCTCACTTTTCTACAAACAACACTGCTGGGCTGTAGACCTTATTTAAAAGATTAATGGGATGCTGTCCTGGCAGAGAAACAAACTACGGGGCTTCTGAAGCCCCCATTATACAAAGATGCTTCTATCAAGCAGTTAAGGAGGCCCCTCATTATACCACCTTTGCTTATGTACACTGAACCAAATGAGCCTGCATAAACCTTTCCCCATGTGTGATTTTACATTCCATACCCACACTGCAAAATGAGAGTGTGGACGTGTAACAGCAGTGTTGGCGTTTGCTGTCCCTTGTACACAGACATTCAGCCCAGTGACTACCTTGCTGCCGGCACAAAGATTGAACAACAATGACCCCATTCCCTTTAGTACCCTTTATATAAAATAGCAGAGTGTAATAAAGGCACAACATCCCCATTCTTAACAGTCTGCCTTAAAAAGAGCAGAAAAGTGTGAAAACAAGCAGAGAGGGAAAAAAAAGGGACCATTGTCAGAGTTTCTGCTGCAGCTCCACAAAGACGATTGGGGCTTTCAAGCCAAACTGTCAATCAAAGTGACAAATATGAATTTGGTAAATTTGAATGATGAAACAATAAGCAATTTTCCTGTTATCAGGATACAGGCTGTTGAAGTGTAACTCAGTATGGGAGGAGAGATTTGAATGCAGCCATATGGTTACTCTTCTTCTACCTTTATCTTAACGGTGGTCAGATACTAAATGTTCTTGATGGAGCACACCTGCTGTATTAGACACTAAACAGTCTGTTTTGGCTGTTGTCAGACTTTCTCTTCATATCAGCTGAGACATTTTCATCCATCCATCCATCCATCCATCATCAACCGCTTATCCGGGGCCGGGTCGCCTTTGCCTTTTGGCTCAGCTGCTTCTTTACCACAGCGGACCGATACAGCAACCGCATTACTGCGGCCGCTGCACCGATCCGCCTGTCCATCTCACGTTCCATCCTACCGTCACTCGTGAACAAGACCCCAAGATACTTAAACCCCCCCACCTGAGGCAGGACTTCCTCCCCAACCCGGAGGGTGCAAACCACCTTTTTCCGGTCGAGAACCATAGCCTCGGACTTAGAGGTGCTAATTCTCATCCCAGCGGCTTTACACTCGACTGCAAACCGCCCCAGTGCATGTTGCAGTTCCTGTCTCGAAGAAGCCAACAAGACCACATCATCCGCAAAAAGCAGAGATGAAATCCGGTGGCTCCCGAACTGGACCCCACCCGACACCTGGCTGCGCCTAGAAATTCTGTCCATAAAGACAATAAACAGAACCGGTGACAAAGGGGAGCCCTGTCGTAGTCCACAGCGGTGGCGGGAAACTGCCTCCCCCTCCTGAGGCGTCGGATGGTTTGCCAGAATTTCTTCGAGGTAGTCCTCCTCCATGGCCTCCCTGAACTTTTCCCAGACCGTTTTTGCCTCCACGACTACCCGAGCCGCAGTCCGCTTGCCCTGCCTGTACCCGTCAGCTGCCTCAGGGGTCCCCCAAACCAACCAGGCTCGGTATGACTCCTTCTTCGGCGTGACGGCATCCCTTTCCTCCGGTGTCCACCACCGGGTTCGGGGATTGCCGCCACAACAGGCACCAGAGACCTTACGGCCGCAGCTTCGGACAGCCGCGTTAACAACGGAAGTGGAGAACATAGTCCACTCAGACTCAATGTCTACAGCCTCCCTTGGGACCAGGTCAAAGCTCTCCTGGAGGTGGGAGTTGAAGGCCACCCTTACCGGGGATTCTGCCAGACGTTCCCAACAGACCTTTACGATACACTTGGGTCTTCCAGGTCTGTCCAGCTTCACCCCCGGCAAGCGGAGCCAACTCACCACCAGCCTGGATTGACGCCAGTCACTTCTGCCAAATTGTTCATTTTTTCTATGCGAGACGGGCGATTCATTATGCCACTAAGGTCAGCAATTTGTTCAACTCAATAAAAATGTTAATAAGACTAAGAACCCTGGTAATAAATGCTGAGCACATGTACTGAGGGAGTGA
>NC_024327.1:10342951-10358300 GCF_000523025.1 Cynoglossus semilaevis | reverse complement strand
GCTGTCAACCATAACGTGCTAGCCTGCTTAGCTCGGTCGGCTAACACCACCACCAACTGTGACAGCACGCCTCTCAACTTTGCCCTGCTCAACATTCGCTCGCTGACAGACAAGGGTCACCTCATCCAGGACTTCATCACGGACCGTAAATTGGACTTCTTCTGCCTGACAGAGACGTGGCAACAGCCCCAAGACTTCTCACAGCTCAATGAATCCACGCCTGACGGGTTTGTTTACATCTGTCAACCCCGTGCTTTCGGACGGGGAGGTGGTCTCGCGATAATCTATCGCGAGAAGTGGAAAGTCTCGCCGGTATCTGTGCCTGTCTCTGCCTCATTCGAATCCACTGTCTGTGAGCTGTCTGGACCCACTCCAGTCATCATCGCCGCTGTCTACCGCCCTCCTAAACCGAACAGTGACTTTTTAACTGATTTTGCTGTTTTTCTCACCCACCTATCCTCTCTGTCCCCACACATAATCCTACTAGGCGACTTCAATATCCACATGGACAACATCAACCTGCCTCTCACCAAGGATTTCACCTCCTGCCTACAGAGTTTTGGCTGTCAGCAGCATACTAACATTCCTACCCATTCCAAAGGACACACTCTGGACTTAGTCTGCTGTTCTGGCGTCACTCCCCTTGACCTAACAGCTGATGAACTCCCCATAACGGATCACTTCCTCCTCACCTTCACTGTGAATCTCACTCTCTCTATCCGTAAAACACCTCGTGTCATCTCTTACAGGAATATAAAGAAAATCAACCCCACCACCCTGACTACAACTATCAACTCCTCCTCCCTCCTCAACATTCATAGTCTGTCCACCCTTGATGATCTGGTCTCCAATTATAACACTGGACTTCATACTATCCTTGACACTCTCGCCCCGTTAAAAAACAAATCTGTCTCCTTCACCGTCTCTGCTCCTTGGTTCACTCCCGACCTCCGGCTCATGAAAGCCAGAGGTCGGCAGCTTGAACGCCTTTACAGAAAAACTGGTCTCACAATACACAAAGAAATGTACAATAATCATCTCTTAAGTTATAAGGATTCAATTTACACCGCCAAATCACAATACTATTCCAACCTAATCACAGCCAACAAAGGAAACTCCAAATCACTTTTCTACATTCTTAACAAGAACACCAAATCCCAGGACTCTCTCCCCGCCCACCTATACACCACATCCTTCTGTAATGCCATCATGTCATTTTTCAATGAAAAAATCAATAAAATTCACCATAATCTTGGTACATTGCCTCCCCATACCCCCCCCCCTGCCCCTCCCCCATCCATACTTTCCCTTTCCTCATTTTTGCTCCCCACTCCTACAGAAATCTCCGTTCTAATCAAGAAATCCAAACCTTCCACCTGTCAACTGGACCCCCTCCCCACTCAACTTGTTAAAATCTGTCTTCCCTCTCTGGCCCCCCTCATCACTGCCATCATCCACTCCTCTCTCACCACTGTGTTTACCCCAATTCTAAAAAAACCTGGTGCTGACCCCTCCATCTTCAACAACTTCCGCCCCATTTCCAATCTACCCTTCATTTCCAAAATCCTTGAAAAAACAGTTGCATCTCAGCTCCACTCTCACCTATCCCACAATAACCTGTATGAACAGTTCCAGTCTGGTTTCCGCCCACTCCACAGCACTGAAACAGCACTCACAAAAATTACTAACGACCTCCTCATGGCTTCTGACTCTGGACTCCTCACCATCCTCATCCTCCTCGACCTGTCTGCAGCTTTTGATACCATCTGTCACACCACCCTTCTCAGTCGACTAACCTCTATTGGCATCTCCCACACTCCCCTTGACTGGTTCACTTCCTACCTCTCCGGGCGCACGCATTTCGTGCAGCTCAGGTCCCTAAAATCCACTCCCTCCCCCGTCACCTCTGGTGTGCCCCAGGGCTCCGTCCTGGGGCCCCTCCTCTTCATCATATATCTCCTTCCCCTTGGCAATATCCTCCGCAAATTTAACATCCAATTCCACTGCTATGCCGATGACACCCAGCTCTACCTCACCACAAAACCCTCATCATCAATCCCGCCCACCTCCCTTACAGACTGCATTTCTGAAATAAAAATCTGGTTTACACAAAACTTCCTTAAACTAAACAGCAATAAAACCGAGGTTCTCCTCATTGGAACTAAAAATACACTATCAAAAGCTAACAGTTTCTCACTTACCATCGACGGCTCCTCCATCTCACCCTCTCCCCAGGTAAAGAGTCTGGGTGTCACCCTTGACAACACACTTTCCTTCCAAGCCCACATAAACAACATTACCCGGTCTGCCTACTTTCACCTCAGGAACATCAATCGCCTCCGCCCCTCCCTCACACCCCACACCACTGCCATTCTTGTCCACAGCCTTGTCACCTCCCGTCTGGACTATTGCAACTCACTCCTCTTTGGTCTCCCCCACAAATCCCTCCATAAACTTCAACTGGTCCAAAATTCAGCTGCCCGCATCATAACTCGAACCCCCTCTATCCATCATATCACCCCTGTCCTCCAACAGCTACACTGGCTCCCCATTCACTTCCGCATCCAATACAAAGTCCTCCTGTTGACATTCAAAGCCATACATAACCTTGCCCCCCCTTACCTGTCTGACCTCCTTGTTTTTCCCACTCACTCCCGCTCCCTCAGATCCTCCTCCACCATCCTCCTGTCTGTCCCCCCCGCCCGCCTCACCACCATGGGGAGCAGAGCTTTCAGTCGCTCTGCTCCCCGCCTCTGGAACTCCCTTCCACCTTCACTCAGGAACATTGACTCACTCTC
Source organism: Cynoglossus semilaevis (assembly GCF_000523025.1). Lineage (NCBI taxonomy): Eukaryota > Metazoa > Chordata > Actinopteri > Pleuronectiformes > Cynoglossidae > Cynoglossus > Cynoglossus semilaevis. Next base: position 10,355,502 of record NC_024327.1, on the reverse strand, counting down.
CCACTTTAAATCACAACTAAAAACACATCTATTCAAAACTGCATATTCCCTCTGATTGAAGTAACGCACCCGCCCCATCACCCCCCGACTTGTACTGTTTTAACTGTTTCAACAAACCACCTATAGCACCCCCCGACTTTTAATTAATTGACTTATTTATTGTATTTTAAATTGTTTTTAACTGTTTTACATTGTCTCATAATGTTTTAATGTTTTTACTGTCTTTTCTTGTATTGTGTACGGTGACCTTGAGTGTCCAGAAAGGCGCCTATAAATAAAATTTATTATTATTATTATAAGAGCTCACAAAATCGCTTAAAGGCTCTGTTCGCCTCAAGTGAATTTGTGTAACAGTGTGAGAGTGCGTGCGTGCCTGTGTATCAGCTGTGTATTTGTGTACAGTGTTGGCACTGCAGTGTGACGTGGGTCATACGGCACCAGCTATCATGCAGGAAATAAAGCTTTGGCCTAATCGTAATCCTGGTCAAACTCCAACTGCTCAACAGAGGTCAGATAGACACACAAATACACATACACACGCTCACATATACACACATGTATTCCTGTGCAGCTATTCTTGTTAGGACCCTGCATTTAATATTAATTTAATTTACGTTACAGTCTCAACCTTGGCCTAGGATGATTCCACATTCACTGTCCCCTTAAAAAGTTAACCAGTTTTTTACCTTCCACTCCAAACTTCAAGTGATCACTGTCTTTGTTCTCTCCACGTACTTGAAACCATCTTTTACACTAGGAAGAAATTCTATTAATTTCAGCTGGAAAACAACAATCGACCAAATCTGAGATCAGTAAACCGTTACATACATTTGGCTTCGAGCGACACTGTTATGAAGACGAGGAGAGGCCTGGATATCATTACTGCACCCGTTTCACTGAAATTCACAACTTTATTCTTACTTAACCTTACTCTTGTGTTAGCTTTCTGGTATCATCTCTTATGTTAACGGGTTGGTTTTGACCCATCTATTTAATCAGCTATAAAATAGACTAAAAACAATAAGCTATCATCCAATTTGTTTCTCATCTCTTGGTTACCTTGTTTGGCTTCCTTATCCATGAAAATATTGGTTTTAATACTTTTAGTGTAGTCTTTCTTTGTCAGTATACCCCTCGATTTCAATTTTTTAAAAATGGTCAAATGAACCTCAAGAGAATCATATTAATAAATAAAAGGTTGCTATGTTACCTGACTATTACTGAGGGGTATAGAACACATCTCTTAAATAAATTTGTTTTATTTATTTTTTCATTTTAATATTAATAACTAAAGTAACATCTATGGTGTTACGGGTCAATTTTGACCCATATACTATATTACCAAAAGTATTCACTCACCTGCCTTGACTCATACTATGAACTGAAGTGCCATCCCATTCCTAACCCAGAGTTCAATATGATGTCGGTCCACCTTTTGCAGCGATTACAGCTTCAACTCTTCTGGGAAGACTGTCCACAAGGTTGAGGAGAGTGTTTATAGGAATTTTTGACCATTCTTCCAAAAGCGCATTGGTGAGGTCACACACTGATGTTGGTCGAGAAGGCCTGGCTCTCAGTCTCCGCTCTAATTCATCCCAAAGGTGTTCTATCGGGTTCAGGTCAGGACTCTGTGCAGGCCAGTCAAGTTCATCCACACCAGACTCTGTCATCCATGTCTTTATGGACCTTGCTTTGTGCACTGGTGCACAGTCATGTTGGAAGAGGAAGGGGCCCGCTCCAAACTGTTCCCACAAGGTTGGGAGCATGGAATTGTCCAAAATGTTTTGGTATCCTGAAGCATTCAAAGTTCCTTTCACTGGAACTAAGGGGCCAAGCCCAGCTCCTGAAAAACAACCCCACACCATAATTCCTCCTCCACCAAATTTCACAGTCGGCACAATGCAGTCTGAAATGTACCGTTCTCCTGGCAACCTCCAAACCCAGACTCGTCCATCAGATTGCCAGATGGAAAAGCGTGATTCATCACTCCAGAGAACGCGTCTCCACTGCTCTAGAGGCCAGTGGCGGCGTGCTTTACACCATTGCATCCGACGTTCCATGAAGCTCTCTGCGTACTGTACTTGGGCTAATCTGAAGGTCACATGAAGTTTGTAGCTCTGTAGCAATTGACTGTGCAGAAAGTCGGCGACTTGCTTGATTTTATACACCTGTGGCCAGGCCAAGGGATTAGGACACCTGATTCTGATCATTTGAATGGGTGAGCGAATACTTTTGGTAATATAGTGTATATTTACATCAAGAAAAGGCAAAAAAAAGTATTTTTTTCAGCAATAGAGCTGCACCCAGACATCTCTGATAGGAGCAAGCTTGTCAGATCTCGCTCTGGTCTCTCTGTTGTCAAATTTGAGGACTCTTGATATCATTTCAAATGTCTAAAGTGACATTGTTGCCCGGAAAATATTTCTGCCTGTCGATGCACCCCATAGACTATCAGTGGGCTCATTGCAGGATCTGTACACTCCAGCAAGAAGAAGAACACCAATGAAATCATCAGTCTTTCCACATGTCGCCATGGACTTTTTTTCTTTCAAGGTTCATCATAGTCATGATGATACTTTTTAGTGACAATCAAAACATGTCTTCATGTCACTGACTCTGGTCACAGCAAACCATGTAATTCCAGGGGTCATTTTGATGACATTTGCAGCAGCTGCCCTGCCATGTACATCATGAGGTACTGAGCTCCAAAAGATCTTGTAATTTTTGGACTTCTTTTGGAATCTTTCAGCAGGAGCAGCTTCAACACCAGTGACCTCCTCATCTGCCTCATCAGATTTGTCTGTGTCTTCTGGATGATACCCCACATTGTCTTTCTCGTCAGAAACCTGCTCATCTCAATTGCTATGCTGCTCTGTGTCCTCTCCCTCATTTTCACCAAAAACATGATCCAGAACCTCATTTTTGTATGCTGTAAATTGTAAATGTGCACTCTGCAAGTCAAATGGCCACTCATGATCTCATTCACGAGTTAATTCACTTCAGATCTCTGGACATGCCCATCTTTGTTTGTTTTGTTTTTGTGCAGGTATACTGAAAAACCATGCAAAATCAGAATCCCCTGAAGCTCACATTATTAGGAGAGGAGCTGGCTGTCAGTGTGTCAGCTAACAGTGCACAGTTTTGGCTCTAATTATTGCTCTGTAATTGTATTATTATAACTGGGTCGAAACCAACCCCAACAACACAAAGGTCATAATTTCCACCAGAGCATTTTATAATTTAGTGAATTTTCTTTTTGTTTTATTTTGTTGAAATAGAGGTTCCTGACAAAGTCAAAAAGCCTTGATGTGATAAACAAATTGAAAGTGATTCTTTTATGCATTTAAAATTTAAAAAGGGTCAGTGCCGACCCTAACACAAGAGGAAGGTTAAACCAAAACACCCAAGCGTGAGGTTCTGTCTCATCTAATCCAGATTTTATTCCAAATCTGAACAAAATATCAGTAAAATAAATCCCAAAATAGAAGACTAATAAGAGAAAAACACACAGACCTTCACACACAGTGATTTCACCCACAACCTCCAGGAGTTTGTACACACTCACCTTATAAATGAACAGAGCCATTAGGCAGATTTCAAAGACTGACAGTGGGCTTGTGTTACATACAAAATCTTTGAGAGGAAGAAAGTGATTACTCTGGATGCAAGTCTGCATATAGGTGGGGGTGGGTTATTACTAAGCAACCAGTCATTATCCTCAAGACTGGAGCACAGTGACCGGCCATCCGTCTAACTCCAGTGGCTTTGCCTCGCTCCTCTGCAGTACCACTCTCTCTCTCTCTTTCTCTCTGCTTCTTTTCCCCCCTCTTCCTCATTCCCTCTGCCATCTCCCCATCCAAATACAGAGATAAAGAACGCTGCAATCATTCTTGACACACAAATAGGTTAACACAATAAAGCCGGCTTTGCCTGGCTCACTCGGTGGAGGAAAGCAATTCCAGCAGCAGACAGGAGGTAATAAAACAGGGCCAGGAGTGTGTGTGTGTGCGCGCACTTTTGTGTATGTGCGTGTGTGTGTGTCCGTACATGTCCTTATGTCAGTATCCCTATGTTTTTCCCTATGTGTGTGGAGGCAGACACATAGAAGCTCTCTGGCCCTGGGCCCTAATATCCCACAGACTCTAAACCTTTTCTCCACACAGATAATATGAGGGCAGAAGATAACAGAAATTCCAGGCTTCTCCTCCTTTTTGATTAAAGAAATCCTGGCTTTATATTGGCAACAACATCAATGCCGCTGCCAGAAACCCGCAATATAAACCTAGCAGTGGTTAAAGAAATAGCATGCAGAACTTTGGTTTCTGTTTCTGAGAGTGTAGTAAGAAAATGTTGTTTAACATTCACCAAACACTGAAACTTATATAAAAGTACTTTGTGACAAACATGTCTGTGTCGATGGTTATTCAGGACAATATACACCAGAGCAGTGGTTTCCCAGGCTATAATTCTGTCCCAATTGAAAAAAAAAAAATTTAAATTTCTCAAATAATGCTAAAAACTGCCTTCAGCAAAAAACATTTTCTCAAGACATTTAAAGCCATGATCATTTTCCCCCACATGCTGAGCCTGCCCCTCCCTTTGTATTGGCCTCCTCTGCTCAGTTTTAACCGCATCCCTTAACTCACATGACTGCCACCCACTGGGTACATTTTCTATTAAAAAAACTTACCAGTAAACACTTGTAAATAAAAGGGAAGAAAAGAGGCGACGGGAAATGTTGCTGCAGAAGGAGACATCACCAAACTACTAAAAATGTTTTGGATTCAACTCTTCGTTCCATACCTTAAAAAATTCAACAAGTAAATTAAACAGGTTTGTTTTGTGTTTTTTTCTGTTCACGTCTCAGTTTACACTCACGGCTTCTTCTGCCAGAAGTGGAAATAAATGATAAAAATCTCCAGAGTGTTATTAAATCGTGCTGCATTCATGCTGAACTCAGGAAAATTGAGAAGTGGCTTTTGCAACTCCACTGCTAAGCAGACAACATTGTTTTCTCCAACCAGTGGAAATTTTATTACCTTACAGCCACTACCTAAAAATTAGGTAATGGTCTCTTTTTGTCACAGCCACAAACCGTCTGTGGGAGGTGTGACACACTATAAGTCTTATCCATTTGCAACAATGTGCATCTCACCAGTCGCAGTCCAGATGCCGGTCAGAATAATGTACACCAGTGATATGGAGGTGAATGAAGGAAACAGCGGTCAATAGCTAATTCCTGACTTGGATGTGGTGTAATCAAATGCATCGAACCTTGATTTATCCATGCAGCCAAACTTTCTCTCCTCAGGCTGTTATAGACTGATGACATAGGTCACAGACGGCCAGATATCTCACATGTCAATAAACAGAGCAGAGGAGAAAGACAGAACTTCACATAAACGCCCCAATTACAGCTTCTGGGAGAGTCTTGCACGTTAAGGTCAGGAAGAATCAGCATTTGCAATTCCTCCTGCTTTTACCTGTTGTTTCCTTCAACCAGCTAATCAAACAGCACAGATGTAAAGTGGCGGCCATTGTGAACAGGGAATAAATTACCAAAGCATTAATCGAAAACATCTGTCTGATGTATGTCCTGCTTCTGCAAAAAGCTACAAAGCCCGAGGGAGAACAGTCAACCAAAATGCAGCGAGCTGGAGATTAGGATGATGTGCGGTTCCTTGTTCCATTAAAGTTTGATCAGTAGGCGAGGAGAATCAGATATCTCCCATTTACGATTAAAGTACACCAGCATGGAGGGGGAGATTAATCAGAGGCCTGAGGGAGATGAAAACTGCTGTGCTTCTAGCATGGAAAACAGTGGCAATAAAGAGTTCACCTGATAATATGAACATGGAAGAGCACAATGCCAAATCAAAGCACCGACAAGACTGTCATACGGTGGCTGCAGAGGTGCAGTACAGCCAGGTCATTAAGGTTGAGGAGGGCACACTGAGGATTTTCCCATGTTGCTCACTGTCACCAGGCTCTGGTTGCCTCTCCTTCTACTACTCCTCTCCTTGAGATCAATGGGGCTGGGGTGATTTCAGAGCAGTCTGCACTGTTACCCAGAACAAATCAATGTGACCATGAGGAAGGCAAGAGCAGCATTGTTTTTAAGAAGAGCAAATTCGCTGCTGGAGACTTTGTCAGATCTGCTTTATTATGTTTCTTCTCTAAGAACCACAAGGAACATGTCTACGCTTCCCTTTTTGGAGTGGGTTATGGAGTAAACTATAAATTGAACACCACTATACCAGAGTATTCATTCTCTACAGGAAAAAAAGCACTTTCTGGTTTTACAAGCACAAGCACCGACCGTAGGAAGAGAAAAATGGACTAACTACCGTAACTTTTCCAAATGAAAGGCTATACATTAAACTCAAACCCCAGTGAAACGTGACTTCCATTCAACCTGACAGAGGGTGAGCGAGAGAGCTAGGGAGGAGGTCGGAGGATCATAGCTGTCCGTCATGCACTAAGTAGCTGCAGATAACTCTAATGAAGAGCTGCCAGCGTCTGGCATGAGACTAGGTCAGATAAAGTTTTTACTGCAGCCAAAATCAGACAAAATGGTTAGTGTATTAACAGGCAGCGGAACCACACAGAGTCAACACACAGGCCGCTGACACTACAGGGGCATTTCCTCTACAAAAGGGAGTCCAAATATAATATTTCCAAAAATATTAACATAAAATAACCCAAACGTGCTGAAAGTTAATATAAAGTAAAAAATATTGTTAAAGGTGATCAGAAGGAATAGTAAAAAGTAAACTGTTTAATATGAAATTTAAAATTTACCCAAAACTATATTCTATATAAAAAAAAGCTGAGTCCCTCATGGAGAACACATGATTCACACTAGTATTCACACCTATACTCAATCTACAGTGAGTGATTAAACCAATCATGTATAGTTTTGGACTATGGGAGAAAAACCAGAATACCTGAAAAGACAAAAAAGAAAAACAAAAAACAATGCACCCATACAGAGAACACAGTACAGAAGAACAGAAATACTAACATTCAGTGAGGGTATCAAACTGCCCATCACCCTTCCACTGTGTGAGCATAAACAATGTTGTTTAATATCCCAACAAGTGTACCTTTATGATTGGGTGGACAGTCATTTGATGCTGAGACAATACAAACGTGTCCTGTTTCAATTTATATGCACGACCTTCTTTTCTATGCAGCTAATGAAACAACACTTCCTAATAATCAGCTCACATGTGCCTGCAGAGCCTTGCTGAAATCTCTGTTCTTGTACATGATGTTAAAGTGTTGACATCATTAAGAGAGCGGGTGGAAAATGAGCGCTGCTCCTCTGACATTGTCAGTGTGATAAACAAGACTGAGAGTCAACCAATCACTACTAAAATAGATATGGTTTACGGCTAAGTTTACAAAAAGCAGCTCTGTCATAGTATAGTGTATGTAGACCCATGTGCCAACGCTGATGATAAGTTGAGTCTCAAATGCATCCCTGCTGACCCTGTTTGTATATCGATTGTTGAATCTCCGTCACACCATCCACTCCAACAGAAGTGGAACAGCTGTGTCACTTTAATTCAAACTGACTGGCTTTGGTACCATCACATGTGTACAATGATTTCCAGGTAATTTTCCTTTGTTTCTGTGCGTCAACTACATGATGTGCGAGATTGTTTTGCTAAGTACAACAAAGGCCGCGTCATCCTTGTCTACCAGCATATGAACATTGTTAGCACAAAGAATGTATTCTGATATGGCTTTAAGAGAAAACATACACGTCCCTTTAAGTGTCGGCTGAAATTGCCAAGTACGAGGTGAATTTCTGAGCCTATTGACTGAATCAGAAATGTCTTTTATTATTTATGTCAGGAGACTAAAAATAATGATAAAAAAAAGTTATTTGCAAAGTTATCTTTCTATAAACACAGACTGTTAAAAGAGAATCTGTTTAACATGTATTTTACTTTGAGGGAATAAAAAAACAACAGGTTTTAATATAGAGCACAAGAACGGGCAGGAACTGCTGAGACACTCCATAGGTGGGAAGATGTTTAGTGACACGCACGCACGCACACGCACACACACACACACACACAACACTATATATCAGCTATTTTAGTCAACTTAAGTGACAAAATGAGTTTTGTTGCCTCTGGGTAGGTGTTAAAACAATCAAGCCATGCATGGATTAAAAAAGATTAATACACAGTACAGGAAATTAAACTTTAGTGACTTTAAAGATATTCATGAGGTGGGTGCCCTTACTTGCCCTTTTTGCAAATGTCAAACCAACGCATTTCAGTTCAGTAAAGCAATGAATTCCGATCCATCAACAATAATAAAACAGGGAGAGCCCGAAGGAAATCTCTGTATGTGAAGGACACTGGTGGAAACCACTGCTGAATGTGCATCATGTTCCAAACCTTCAGTATTTCTGCATTTGAAAATACAACACTACTACAACTACTATGGTAGACATATGTGGCTAGAACTGCTTCAGAATGTTGTTGACAAAATATGGCAAAACTTCAACTTTATAGTTTTAATATAATATAATATTAATTTATATATTATATTAATATAAGTTTTAATAACTTTCTTATTATGAGGTGATTGAATTGGATTTAAACGAGGACGGATGTGGCCTCAGTTAGAGCTGCGGCTGACAGACATTTTTACTTCAAGAATCAATTTCTAAAGTTCATGTTTGACAAACTGAACTAAGCTGTTAAAGAAAACACTTTAAGTCCCTTGTGTTCACCAAGGATTAGTTGTCGTCCATATGCAAAAGTGCAAGATAAGACGTAAGCATTGAAATGTTTAAACCGTGGCAGACTATTCTCTGGGTTTTTGCTTTCTTTTTCTTTGGGTTTCTGTTGGACACTTGACAGTAGAGGGGAGCAGAAAAAAAAAAATCAACAGTAAGAGAGAAGAATGCAGTGTCTCCAGTCTGCAGTAGCAGAGTAACAGCACACAAACATGTAACAGCTATAGGCAGGACATAAAGATGCAAAACAAAGAGCTGAAAAGCCTAAAAGCTAACTCAGTGACCTAGATATTAAAGCTTTTCTGCCATTCTGTCCTCACCCTGCCTTGTCCAACCATCATGTTGAGTTAAGGCAAGCATTATGCTGGAGAGACTATTTGTTTAGGTGAGGAGCAGCCACAGAGCGCAATCTGCTCAGCAGGTCACAGGCGCAGAGTGGAGTAAGTAAATGAGGCAGGTCTGCCCCCTCGGGTGCAGCCCCAGCCTCATACATCACTGGATGTTTTATTCAATAGAATAGAGTCAGGAAGGCTGTATGGCAGGTGCCCCGACTGAGGGGGCGCCCGGACATGCTGTAGGGGCCCCCCCATTACATGGGTGAGAGAGCAAGAAGAAAAAAGAGTGGAACAGGAGAGGGAGATCAATTTGCAGGATGCATGTAGTCTAATAACTAAACATTCTGTCTGCAAAGTCAATGACATTTTGTCTGAAATTATCCTCGGACGTTACTCCAGCACATAGACCAGGCATGCCCAAACTGTTCCTCAAAGGGTCGTGTGGCTGCAGATTTGTGTTCCAACCAACCAAGAGCACATAGTTTGACCAATCAGCTGTCTGAAGACTGAGACCAGTTGATTAAACCTGTCAACTCAGGTGTGCTACTGCTTGGTTGGAACAAAAACCTGCAGCCACAGCGGCCCTTCGTGGAACAGTTTGGGCACCCCTGACATAGACTGTTCCGTCCAAAGTTTTACAGCGTTACGCACACATCCTGTGTGCATTTTACGAGTCCTTTGATAAAAGCCATTGGCGATAAGCAGTGACGCTATAAAACGGAATAGTGTACCATTAACATCAGAGGTGAAATTCACTAATTGCCGCAGACGCGCAGTAATGCAAGGCGGCCTGAATGATGACTAATTCGCACCTTTTGCTCCGCGTCTCGACTCGGGGAAATATCCGTGTGCGCCACGGAAATTTCCCCTAGTCTGTGGAGCCTGCGGTGCGTCGCTCCCAACATTACACTTAATTGCCAGCCACACTTGAAAAGCCTAGCGTCACACATCAAAGTAGTTCCTGAAGCCATTTGGGAGTTGCTCTCTTTTTACAACACGTCCTTTATTGTGTGTCACACATGGAAACAAAGGCTTTTAAATCTGAGACATCGTTACGTGGAGCACAATCCTGGGAAAGCACAGCATTTTGCAGGAATTTTAATATTTATTTTTGCCCTTTTGGTACTTTCGTGATAAAAAAAAGTTCCAACAAGGATCATTTACCAAGTATTAACTATTTTACAAAGGAAAATAAATATATTTACCATAAATTGCTCCTTGGTGCAGATTAAAACTCCATGCAGATTGTAGTACACACCAGCACTTCTGTACTCCAAATTAAAATAGATTAATTCTGTTTTACAAAAAATCCAGCAGTAGCTTCGTCGATGTCAGACGCTGATTAAGTTTATCCTCCTCCGAATGGTATGGAAATATACCATGCGAATTAGATTTCACACTCTCGCTTCTGGCATGCAAAGTTAATAAGTTTCGCCTCCTTTTTTCTCCTCTCTTGACTTGCCTGCCAATTTTTACCGAGTGCAAAAGCGCAGGTCGACAGTTTCAGGAGCGCCCACGGTAGGATTGGACACCAAGTGCGCGTTGGCTTCTCACCGTGTATTCCCCCAGAACTAGACAGACGAGCGGTCCTGATCTCTCTCTCCCCCCGTCACTGCTGCTTGATTTTTCCACGCAGCACAGCTGATAACAGGAGCACTTAGGGACTTAATGACTGCTACGCACTATTCCAAATCCTCGGGTGTTATGCATGGGGCTAAAGTGGTCCACCCGCTGATACAAGAGACATTTCTGTGATTAAAACCAATAAAACGTCAGTGATCAAACGTTTTCTAGGCAATCTGTGATGATGGACCCTGAAAGAAAGCAAAGCAGAGGCAGAGCCGCTACCTGAAATATCCTAAACTGATGCGATTTGGAAAAAAGCCCCAGCCATCCGGCTCCACTCCGTCTGTCCGTCTGTCACTTCTTTCCCCCTGCTGTCGGCAGCTTTACTGGGATGATTCGGTCTCAGATTCCCCGCTGAGGCTGTGGACTAACCTCCTGAGATGCCCTCTTTGGTGTAATGACCAAATACAAAATGATTAAGCCAGGAAATTTGAGCAAGACGCTCCGGGCAGCTGCGGGATGCAAACCTTCCCTCTGCCGAGCTGCGGAGACTGACAATAACCCGGAACGCAGCAGTGTCAGACTGCATAGACCGCTCATCGACCAATCAGCGCGCTGGGGGAGCAGACACGTTCCCACGGGCTGACCAATCATCGCTGATTGAGGACTGTTTCCATAGAGATGCATCCAAGCGTCTGAAACCACGTTGTTTATTCGTGGAAAATGAAAAAAAAAGACATAAATTGCCGTGGCAGGATGCAGATTGAGATGTTTAATCATTCTTAGATCCTTTAGAGCATTGCAGACATCCTTTGTTCTCCCCAGCAGGTTAGCTAAAGGTCTTGGACACTGATTTTTCTAACCTGCAGGAACAGTCAGAGACGAGCATGTGGGCAACAGAGCGTGATTCACCTGAACCTGCAGAAATGATGCTCTGCAGTCGGCCTCCGGGAAAAATAAAGTATAATTATCCGACCTGCATACATTAAATGTGATTAGCATGCAAAATGAATCTACTCTTTATGGATTGGTGACTTGAAATATTATTTCACTTAATTACTTTGAAACTGCTAAAGGACAAATATTCCATGCACACAATAAGCCTTGCAGTAATCAGTTGACAATATCAAAAGTCTGTGTGCATGGCGATCATCAAGGCAAGAAACCCGTGGTGCAGAGTTCATTGTGTTTGATAAATGCAGGTGCTTTTAATGATCTACTATGAAGCATTATCAGTTCTTAGTGTTGTGACCGCTGATCTTTTACATCACCTAGCTAGTTAAATACATTCCATCAAAGGACAAATAAAGAAAAATAAGAAAAGCTCAAAGGAGAGGGCTCTGTAGACATGGATCGTTCATCGAAACTCACCTTGGCCTCAAATCAAATGAAAGTGAATTAAACTTAAAACTTAAACTTGTCTTTATTTATCATTTGTGACATAGCACAGCACAGCACACCATGCACAATGAAATTTAACCTCTGCATTTAACCCATCACCAAGTGAACAGTGGGCAGCCATGGTCGGCGCCCGGGGAGCAGTGCTTGAGGACGATGCCATGCTCAGTGCATCTCAGTGGCAACGCGGCAGTTGGTGGATTCGAACCTGGGGCCTTCCGGACCGAAGTCCGCTTCCTTTACCACTAGGCCACCACCGCCTAATTATACTTACCTCGAAACTGGATCAGTTCACTGGAAGATTATCTAAAATTAAATTAAATCCAATTAGAGAGGAAAACCAAGAAGGCAACAAAACCTATAATGATGGAAAAATAATCCTAACCCATTTAAACCAAAAAGGTAACAAAACCTAATTATGGTAAAATCTGGATATAAAAACATTTAATCAAATTGGAATCCTAATAATTTTCTTTTAAGTTTTAACCCTA
>NC_024327.1:10331175-10340700 GCF_000523025.1 Cynoglossus semilaevis | reverse complement strand
GCCACCCCCCACCCCCCCCCCTGAGTGGGAGAGAGGGTGAAGAGTGGGGAAGCGGGCTGATGACAGCTAATGCTGTCTCTTCATTAGCACCAAGAAGACAAACTGGAACATTTTAAAAGGTCCTCTAGACCAGGCATGCCCAAACTGTTCCTCAAAGGGCCATGTGGCTGCAGGTTTTTGTTCCAACCAACCAAGAGCACATAGTTTGACCAATCAGCTGTCTGAAGACTGAGACCAGTTGATTAAACCTGTCAACTCAGGTGTGCTACTGCTTGGTTGGAACAAAAACCTGCAGCCACAGCGGCCCTTCGTGGAACAGTTTGGGCACCCCTGACATAGACTGTTCCGTCCAAAGTTTTACAGCGTTACGCACACATCCTGTGTGCATTTTACGAGTCCTTTGATAAAAGCCATTGGCGATAAGCAGTGACGCTATAAAACGGAATAGTGTACCATTAACATCAGAGGTGAAATTCACTAATTGCCGCAGACGCGCAGTAATGCAAGGCGGCCTGAATGATGACTAATTCGCACCTTTTGCTCCGCGTCTCGACTCGGGGAAATATCCGTGTGCGCCACGGAAATTTCCCCTAGTCTGTGGAGCCTGCGGTGCGTCGCTCCCAACATTACACTTAATTGCCAGCCACACTTGAAAAGCCTAGCGTCACACATCAAAGTAGTTCCTGAAGCCATTTGGGAGTTGCTCTCTTTTTACAACACGTCCTTTATTGTGTGTCACACATGGAAACAAAGGCTTTTAAATCTGAGACATCGTTACGTGGAGCACAATCCTGGGAAAGCACAGCATTTTGCAGGAATTTTAATATTTATTTTTGCCCTTTTGGTACTTTCGTGATAAAAAAAAGTTCCAACAAGGATCATTTACCAAGTATTAACTATTTTACAAAGGAAAATAAATATATTTACCATAAATTGCTCCTTGGTGCAGATTAAAACTCCATGCAGATTGTAGTACACACCAGCACTTCTGTACTCCAAATTAAAATAGATTAATTCTGTTTTACAAAAAATCCAGCAGTAGCTTCGTCGATGTCAGACGCTGATTAAGTTTATCCTCCTCCGAATGGTATGGAAATATACCATGCGAATTAGATTTCACACTCTCGCTTCTGGCATGCAAAGTTAATAAGTTTCGCCTCCTTTTTTCTCCTCTCTTGACTTGCCTGCCAATTTTTACCGAGTGCAAAAGCGCAGGTCGACAGTTTCAGGAGCGCCCACGGTAGGATTGGACACCAAGTGCGCGTTGGCTTCTCACCGTGTATTCCCCCAGAACTAGACAGACGAGCGGTCCTGATCTCTCTCTCCCCCCGTCACTGCTGCTTGATTTTTCCACGCAGCACAGCTGATAACAGGAGCACTTAGGGACTTAATGACTGCTACGCACTATTCCAAATCCTCGGGTGTTATGCATGGGGCTAAAGTGGTCCACCCGCTGATACAAGAGACATTTCTGTGATTAAAACCAATAAAACGTCAGTGATCAAACGTTTTCTAGGCAATCTGTGATGATGGACCCTGAAAGAAAGCAAAGCAGAGGCAGAGCCGCTACCTGAAATATCCTAAACTGATGCGATTTGGAAAAAAGCCCCAGCCATCCGGCTCCACTCCGTCTGTCCGTCTGTCACTTCTTTCCCCCTGCTGTCGGCAGCTTTACTGGGATGATTCGGTCTCAGATTCCCCGCTGAGGCTGTGGACTAACCTCCTGAGATGCCCTCTTTGGTGTAATGACCAAATACAAAATGATTAAGCCAGGAAATTTGAGCAAGACGCTCCGGGCAGCTGCGGGATGCAAACCTTCCCTCTGCCGAGCTGCGGAGACTGACAATAACCCGGAACGCAGCAGTGTCAGACTGCATAGACCGCTCATCGACCAATCAGCGCGCTGGGGGAGCAGACACGTTCCCACGGGCTGACCAATCATCGCTGATTGAGGACTGTTTCCATAGAGATGCATCCAAGCGTCTGAAACCACGTTGTTTATTCGTGGAAAATGAAAAAAAAAGACATAAATTGCCGTGGCAGGATGCAGATTGAGATGTTTAATCATTCTTAGATCCTTTAGAGCATTGCAGACATCCTTTGTTCTCCCCAGCAGGTTAGCTAAAGGTCTTGGACACTGATTTTTCTAACCTGCAGGAACAGTCAGAGACGAGCATGTGGGCAACAGAGCGTGATTCACCTGAACCTGCAGAAATGATGCTCTGCAGTCGGCCTCCGGGAAAAATAAAGTATAATTATCCGACCTGCATACATTAAATGTGATTAGCATGCAAAATGAATCTACTCTTTATGGATTGGTGACTTGAAATATTATTTCACTTAATTACTTTGAAACTGCTAAAGGACAAATATTCCATGCACACAATAAGCCTTGCAGTAATCAGTTGACAATATCAAAAGTCTGTGTGCATGGCGATCATCAAGGCAAGAAACCCGTGGTGCAGAGTTCATTGTGTTTGATAAATGCAGGTGCTTTTAATGATCTACTATGAAGCATTATCAGTTCTTAGTGTTGTGACCGCTGATCTTTTACATCACCTAGCTAGTTAAATACATTCCATCAAAGGACAAATAAAGAAAAATAAGAAAAGCTCAAAGGAGAGGGCTCTGTAGACATGGATCGTTCATCGAAACTCACCTTGGCCTCAAATCAAATGAAAGTGAATTAAACTTAAAACTTAAACTTGTCTTTATTTATCATTTGTGACATAGCACAGCACAGCACACCATGCACAATGAAATTTAACCTCTGCATTTAACCCATCACCAAGTGAACAGTGGGCAGCCATGGTCGGCGCCCGGGGAGCAGTGCTTGAGGACGATGCCATGCTCAGTGCATCTCAGTGGCAACCCGGCAGTTGGTGGATTCGAACCTGGGGCCTTCCGGACCGAAGTCCGCTTCCTTTACCACTAGGCCACCACTGCCTGTAAATTATTTGTCATTGTGACAAAGCACACTGCACACACAACGAAATGACCTCTGTTTTTAACCCATCACCAAAGTGAACAGTGGGCAGCTTATAAGTGTCCGGGGAGCAGTGTGGGGGGACGGCGCCATGCTCAGGGCACCTAAGTGGTAACTTGGCAGCTAGTGGACTCGAACCAAGTCTGCTTCCTTAACCACTAACCCACCGCTGCCCCTCATGCCCCCAAATGAATCAAAATATAAAAAAAACGGCAAGTTTTAAGCTGCTTCAATTTTGATACTATCATTTGAAAATAGAACAAACTTTTAATACAAAAATAAGAAAATGTTATTCTATAGAATAGAAAAGTAAGGAACACTAACCTAGTACACATTCCTATTGTATTTCTTCTATATGTTGTTTTGTTTTATATTTTCCATAAAATTATATGATTGTTTTCTAGGTAGGTAAATGCGTTTGTCATTATACTGTTACCTTTTCTTTAAAAATTTAGCAGTATTTTAGGTAGGATGACATATCTTTGGCTTCCTAACTTTGCACCATTCTGTCTGTGACACCTGCATCACAGGAATCCTTGCAAAACACACTTTTCTTTTGCTACATTTCCTGACAACAGTGAGGAAGTGGGCCTTTACTTTGACAGAAAGCCTTGATATTCTTCTTCTGCTTCTAGCCAACTGTGTCCACTGCACACAGACCCCGAGACACACAAAGGCAGTACAAGCAATCACACAGCATGGACTCTCATAATAAGCTGATGCCGGGAAGTGGGTGATGCAGCACTCAGCTTATGCCAGTGCTGATAAGTGCCTGAAAGTATTACCTCAGTCTGGCAGGCCCTTCCAAGAAATCCATCCTGAGCCAGGTCATCAATTCTGCCCTATCTGATTGCTCACCAATCCCTGGCAGCTCCATGTCGCTGTTCCGGCCTCTGCATTTGAAATACTCTCTATGACTTGCACTTTCATACTAGTCTTTAACAGAAACATAGCAACATTCTACAGATGAGTGCGTGAGATCTTTGGTTGGTTTCCTACCAACATGAGGAACAAATGAAAGTGCACTATCAATCTGTTCTTCCTGCACCCTGTGCCATATCAGCAATCTTCTGAAATCACTACAAACAACATAAATCTAATAAATCTGACAAAGACATCAATTGTAATAAAGGTAGACTGTACAATGCTGAATCACAGACAACAACGGGTTTCATCAGCTGTGACATAACTTATCATTGTCATCATCTGTGCCTCCTGCCAGAATGTACTCTGGCAACAATTTTATATTTTTTATTAGCTGGTCAGCAGACCTAGATTGTAACAGCCCACACGCTGTAACATGGCCATCCTTTACTTCACACTTAAAACACAGTTGCACAATCCTGACAACAACTATCTTTGAAGCAAACTCAGCCTAGAATGAAACACAATTTAGAAGCTGTAATGATAGACTGTAAATAAGAAACGGACTGAGCGCCACAAAAGACTTTTCATCTGGTCCATTAGTCCCATAGTTTTTTTGTCTTCCTTTGAAGGACATAATACAGTAGGATGATTTGTCCTGTTTGATTGTCCGGCAATAAGTGTCATATTTGCTGTCTCCTCATATTTGTATTTTGATTTTTGCTGATATGGAAATTGTTTTGATGAAAAAAAGCTTTAAAAGCTTTAAAGTAAAGTAAAAGCAAAACACATTTCCATATGATGGCTGGGTTCATTTCTGACATGTAGAAGCCAAAGTAACCATTGACATCAACAACATACACTATCATTGGTAACAAGATTGTGATAACGACAAACGTTGAACTGCTTTGAACTGCATTTCACAGAAGGTTATAGTTCATATCCTGTTGACATTGAATGTGCACAAAATTTAACAACGTGGATACATTACTACAGTTACTTTTATAAAAAATAAAATAAAATACAAAAGGAAGATAAAAATGATTCTGCTCCCAACATCATGTAGCAGCACGATTTAGGACCCCCCCCCCCCCCCAAAAAAAAAAAACCCTGTAACATCCTGTACATCCCAATAATAAATAACACCTCGTCTGCCAAGCTTAAGTGGCATCATCCTCAGAACAGTAGTGCTCTTTGGTTGGTCAATCCCTTAAATGTATTAACCGCAATCACATCTTCTCCGTCCTGCTGCTGCAGGCCAATAAAGTATGCAATAAAGCCTGTGGAGTTCAATCATATTACCTACAGCACAGTGCTGCAGCAGCAATCAAACAGATGACCAATTAATAGAGAAATAGTCAACCCAGCCTAAGTTGAGCTCCTGTGAGGCTGGCAGGCAAATACGGCATTTAATTAGCTGATAACCAGATGACTCAACAAACATCTGAGGTGTGTTTACTGTGGTTAGATTAGAGTACACCCAATACGCAGAAAATTGGACACAAATACGTTGTGAAAACACTCAGCTGTTCCAATCCCCAAGGCAGCATGAGGGCACATAAAAAAAAAAGAATTATTTATGGGTAGACTAGTGAAATATAACAGTGGATAATTATCTGCTGGCTATATTAAATACATGATTATGGGGTGTGTGTTGACTTGTCTTTTTCTTTGATTTTGCTACTGTCTTTGTATTTTCTGTTCCATTACTTCAATGTTTTGGATATTTTTTGTTACTGTTAAGGTCATTTAATGTTGGTACAGCTTCACAGAACAGTCAGAGCTTCTATATATTCTCACGTCTGGCCTTCAACAACCATTGGTTCCTACAGTTTGCGGAACCAGTTGTGTGGCGTACAATGATTTTCATCGTAAGTTGGAACTCACATAATATACTGTACATACAGTGGTATGAAAAAGTTTGGGCAGCACTGATCATTTTCAAGATTTTCCTTTATGTATCATTGGTTGTTCGAAACAGCAATTTCAATTAAATATATCATATAGCAAACAAACAGTGATATTTAAGAAGTGAAATGTTTGGTTTATAGGATTTACAGAAAGTGTGCAATAATTACTTAAACAAAAGTAGGCAGGTGCATAAATTTGGGCACCCTTGCTGTTTTATTGATTTGAATACCTTTAGCACTAATTATTGGAACACAAAATTTGTTTGGTAAGCTCATTGACCCTTGACCTACATACACAGGTGAAGTCAATCATGAGAAAGGGTATTTAAGGTGGCCAGTTGCAAGTTGTTCTCCCCTTTGCATCTTCTCTGAAGACTGGCAATATGGGAGCCTCAAAACAACTGTCAAATGACCTGAAAACAAAGATTGTTCAACATCATGGTTTAGGGGAAGGATACAAAAAGCTAGCTCAGAGATTTCAGCTGTCAGTTTCCACTGTGAAGAACATAGTGAGGAAATGGAAGACCACAGGCACAGTTCTAGTTAAGGCCCATAGAGGCAGGCCAAGAAAAATCTCAGATAAGCAGAGGCGAAGGATGGTGAGAACAGTCAAACTCAACCCACAGACCAGCTCCAAAGACCTACAACATGATCTGGCAGAAGCCTTTTCTGCGCCCATGCCACAAAAAGAGTCGCTTGAGGTATGCTAAAGCACATTTGGACAAGCCAGCTTCATTTTGGAATAAGGTGCTGTGGACTGATGAAACTAAAATTGAGTTATTTGGACATAACAAGGGGCGGTATGCATGGCGGAAGAAGAACACAGCATTCCAAGACAAACACTTGCTACCCACAGTTAAATTTGGTGGTGGTTCCATCATGCTGTGGGGCTGTGTGGCCAGTGCAGGTACTGGCAATCTTGTTAAAGTTGAAGGGCGCATGAACTCCAGTCAGTATCAGCAAATTCTTGCGAACAATGTTGAAGAATCAGTGACAAAGTTGAAGTTGCGCCGAGGCTGGATACTTCAACAAGACAACGACCCTAAACACCACTCAAATTCTAGCAAAGCATTCATGCAGTACAACATTCTGGAATGGCCATCTCAGTCCCCAGACCTGAATATCATTGAAAATCTGTGTGTCTGTTTTAAAGTGGGCTGTCCATGCTCGGAAACCATCAAACCTGACTGAACTGGAGATGTTTTGTAAAGAAGAATGGTCAAAATACCTTCAACCAGAATCCAGACCCTCATTGGAAGCTATAGGAAGCGTTTAGAGGCTGATCTAGGCAGAGGATCTACTAAATATTGATGTAATTCTGTTGGGCTGCCCAAATTTATGCACCTGCCTGCTTTTGTTTAAGTAATTATTGCACACTTTCTGTAAATCCTATAAACTTCATTTCACTTCTAAAATATCACTGTGTTTGTTTGCTATATGCTATATTTAATTGAAATTGCTGTTCCAAACAACCAATGATACATAAAGGAAAATCTTGAAAATGATCAGGGGTGCCCAAACTTTTTCATACCTTTGTCACTGACCTACGCTAACACAGTGGTAACATCATAATCTAGGACATAAAAATACCCCAGAAGAGTCTTCCTTTAGACTTCCCTTAAAAAAAAACACAAACGAAAGAAAGCGAATGTAGCTCAATTCAAAGTAGGCCATACAGCAAAGCACTGCACAATGCCATATTCATCTGCTCCACTCACCAACTAGTTCCTGTGCAAACAAGTTGGTGAGTTTTACCATGCACATGAAAATGGCGGAACAAGACTTTCTTAATTAATTTAATAAATGTTGACGACATAACCACGTAATGACATAGGCCGAGGACGTCATAAAGCGAGAACCGTGTGCGTAGTGTTCAATCAAAAATCAGCATAATGACATTTTTTATGAAAAATGTTTTGACCAAGTCAGAGGATAAAATTAATATAAGACATCAATGTTTTACCTGCGCAGACAAGCCATGCACCAGAGGATTACACCTGTATTGATAGCATCCACTGCAGATTAACGGAAGTACTATAGGTGCGAACTTGATTTCTTTCAGTATATATAACTCTGGTAATAACTGTCCGGAACCAACCTCATGACTGTCTTCCAACCGAAATCCTGATGTTGCTGCACTTTGGGCAAAGTTTAAGTCTCTACAAACAGCACAAAGTAACGGGTAAAAAAATTCAATTGCAGCAGAGGCATGGAATTCGCAGAGGGCCATTGATTCGTGAGCATCACTGCATCGTGACCTCTGGGTGAAATGTATGCTGTCTGCCAACTGATGGGGTTGAATCTGAAAAGGTGTCAAGTGGTTAGAGGACACAGAGGTGGAGGAGGAGACTGTGGGCAGTCAGAGGTGCTGCAGCAGGAGGACGAGCCGAGTGGAGTGGGACCAAGGGTATAACGTATCAGACAGACAATGCAAGCTCCGATAAAAGAAGAGAAGTTGATGTATTTTTTAAAGAGTGACACCAGGGTTGAGTCTCCATAGGGTGTTGTTAAAATGCTTTTGACAGAAGTGCGAAACGATTAACATTAAAGCAGAGAGGTTAGTGAGAGAAAAGGGCCTGAAGCAAAACTGAAAAAACCAAAAAAAAAACAAAACAAAGAAAAAACAGATAAACCAAGACACTGATTAGAAGCTGGTGTTTGCTTTATTTTTGATAATATCAACATTGGATATGAGGACAACTTTGCTGACCCTTGTTCTCAAAGCCATCTCCTGCTCATTTGTTGTCAAAGGCATTTGGCTGCAACAACAACAACACACTGTTTGAGTAAGCATATACCGAATCCCACCGTTGCAAGTGCTCGACAACACGAACATCTTTTGCAATATTTTAAGTCTGAGCACTTGGCAAATGGATATCTCCTGTGAGACTTTCCTCTGACAGCTAAATGTTGTTGTGAAGATGGAAAGTCAGAACAGAGATCAGAGGCCACTGCAGCCATAAATACCTGACGATAAGTGTTAACTCTGAACTGTGGAGTCTTTACAACACCCTCCTGTGTCTTTTGTAGCCGTTAGTTAGAGAACGTCTGCAGTGAAACTGAAGGAGTGCCGCACGCATTATAGTCCCAGCTGTGGTTTAACTGTAGAAAATGGTGTTTGTCGGAATTTTATTATATGCAAGCTTTGTCCGACCTCAAAGTTTCTGTATGAGAGTGTCGCTCAATATTAGTTGTCTAATTGAAGCTAACCTGATTTAAAATGGCATATGTTAATTGCTTTGAAGCTTGTTGTTTTTTTCTGCAGTGTTTTGATTCAAACCTAGAAAGCGTCTTGTTTCCTGTGTGTGACCAGGCAGACACAGATGGAGATGATTTGATGAGACATATGAGTGAGCACACACAGGAAGCTGTTTGCACACAACCCAAGTTGAGGTTAGGTGCTGCCATCGGTGTTGAGGATAAACGTGCATGTAGGTGGCGACTGATGCTATAGTCACAGACTTGATGTTCATTTAGAAAAACAGAAAAAAAAGTGCAGGTGTCACGATGACAGTCGGGACTGTCATTTCCTGTGTTTTCTTGTGTTGTGTACTCTCTCTCTGTGTAGGGGGCGTGGCACATCTCTCTGACTCTGCCGGACTAATCGCCGTGGCACACCTGCCGTTCCTCAGCACCTGCCACCAATCAGCCTATCAGTCCGACAGCATAAGAGCCCTGGCATTCCTCCCATTAGTCGTCAGATCGTCTGTTCTGCTGCAGTGGAGACGAACACTGATTTCGATTTGACTATAATTCTTGTGATTA
>NC_024327.1:10323694-10326637 GCF_000523025.1 Cynoglossus semilaevis | reverse complement strand
CGGCAGCTGCTGGATGTGCGTCGCAAGGGCCGGGGATTCCAGTACTTGGTGGACTGGGAGGGATATGGCCCAGAGGAGAGGAGCTGGATCTCTCGCCAGCTTATTTTAGATCCCTCTTTAATCCGGGACTTTTATCGAGAGCATCCTGACAAGCCGGGTAGGCCACCTGGAGGTGACCGTTAAGGGGGGGGTACTGTCACGATGACAGTCGGGACTGTCATTTCCTGTGGTTTCTTGTGTTGTGTACTCTCTCTCTGTATAGGGGGCGTGGCACATCTCTCTGACTCTGCCGGACTAATCGCCGTGGCACACCTGCCGTTCCTCAGCACCTGCCACCAATCAGCCTATCAGTCCGACAGCATAAGAGCCCTGGCATTCCTCCCACTAGTCGTCAGATCGTCTGTTCTGCTGCAGTGGAGACGAACACTGATTTCGATTTGACTATAATTCTTGTGATTACTTTGGAAGTGCGCTTGAAAAATAAATCCTTGTGTTTCTCCTTACGTTGTCTGAGCCTGCATTTGGGTCATCTCAAGGTTAAACATGACAGCAGGATTAGCATCAGGGCAAAAGGTAAAAGGCTCACGTGATATAATGTCCATCCAGTGTTTCAATCATATAATACATACAGTATAACCCTGTAATAAAATATTATGAGAAATGTTTTTTAAGTAATACTAGTCATTTCAAAGTAACCCTTAAATATAATATATAATATACAAACCAAGACATTGCAGTCACTAACGTTTCCAGGGTTTGTCACAGTGAGAGTTTTCTGAGTCAAAATCGAGAAATTGCATGCATCAGCAGTGCCTTAGCATTGTGGAACTTCTGTTCATTTTTGTAGCATTCTGGAATTAGCCAGTAATCCTTGGGTTTTTGGCAAAGGTAAAGCCACTAAAAAAGGCAATCAACAGGGTTTAAAGTTCCAGCCATACTTCCTTAGGACCCTGTGCATTTTAGTGAAAAAACACTGTGACAAGAAATACTGTTTTGGACCTTTTTTTATTCTGGTTCCATTGCACACTGAATGGATTAACTAAGAAGGACACCACTGGTAGTTCATTAATCTGTTGTAGTTTATATCTGATACATTTCTGAGCAACATCAAACCACATGGCTTCATGGATAGCCACCACGTGTTCTCACCTGGTTACCCTGTCATTTGGCTGGACCATTCATGACATGAGACTAAATGTGACAATGAGGCAAATGAGACAAATGAGGCTCATGTCATTTTAAGTGGCTGCGCAAACGACACACAAGAGACAAAGGCCTCTAACAAAAAATCCCTATCTCTGTAATTTGGTCTAAAAATTTTTTTTTTCCAGATCCTGTGCTGTATTTACTGCCCACATAGACCAATGCCATCTACGGACTGGCTCTGTTTGGACCTCTTTTCTGAGCAAGTACATTATAACAAACTCCTTCACCATCATCATCATTTATTTCTATTGTTGCGAAACTGCCATCAGACTGAAAATGAACTTTGAACTCCACACTGTGGACAGTGGACAGTGACATTTGAAACAGACTTAACAATTTACGTATGTGAAAGAAGCATGAACACGGCCAATGTGCAACAAAGGAATGAAACTATTCAAATGTATTTTTCAGTAAGCAGTTATTACACATCCTAGCCTGTACCCTGTAGGAAAATAACAGGTAATATAAAAACTGCTCATGATGTTTACCGTCACCTCTGTGCCTGCTTCACTTTCAGCAGTGCCTAAGTAAAAGTAGAAACACTGATATAGAAAGAAATGTGCTTTAGATATATTGCGTACACAAAACAAGGGCTCCAGTGTGTGTGTGTGTTGCAAACACATGCAAGTACAGCATGAAGCAATGAAAATAAACTAAATTCTTCCAACAGGACTACAGCAAATATACACATAATACACACATACATAATACACAAATACATAGACCTGGCTAACTGAGAATCTTCATAGACTTTTATATTACAGTTCTACTGCTCTGTGGTGGGTGTCCTAGTGTGGTTGTAATAACAATGTAAAGGTAATGTAAAGGTAATGTAAGTAACAATGTAAAGGGTTAAAGCACTGTCTTTTGAAATTACTTTTCATTAAATTATAGAGTCTGTCTGTCTCAAATCTGTATCTCCAAGGAAAAGGCTGTAAAAACAGACATTCTAGTTGAAATTGACTTGAAGTCAACTTTTTTTAAAGTCAATTTCAACTAGAATGTCTAGAACTAGCCAGGTCTGTGTATTTGTTATATATTACTGTATGTATGTGTGAATTGTGTATTATGTATATATTTGCTGTACTCCTGTTGGAAGAATTTAATTTATTATCATTGCTTCATGCTGTACTGTCGCTTTAAGAAACTGTTTGCTTCTCATATTATAATCTAGTGTGCTCAAGACTGATGGCGAAATTACCAGACACAGCCACACCCACATTCACACCCACCTTCTTACTCCATACCCATTCATATACTCACACACGATCACATGATATGTAATCTGATACTTTTATAAACTCAATAAAACTGCAGAGGAAGGGTGTGGTTACTCGGAGTTGATGAGGAAGCTGTCACAGAAAGCTGTCACAGTGAAGAAAGAAGATCGGCTCAGGAGATCTGTGGGGACGCTTAAGACAATAGGACATGTCAGCGGTCACACCACAGGCTTATGCTTAATTTGAAACACACGGCTAATCACATTAGGGACAAGCTCTTCTCAACACATGAGCACAACTGTCTACAGTCTTGATCTTTCAACGAATTCTTGATCCAGTAACGTGTAAGGCCTTACAAATTGTCCCCACTGAACCTAAAATTGTCATGTCTGTCTGTTTCCTTTTCCTGCGGTGTGGGGTAATCTGTGTGATCACACTCACCTGTCTGTAATTAGCTTCACTTGTGTCACCTGGTGCTCCCTGTGTATATATACCCCTCTCCCTCACTCTCTCCTTG
>NC_024327.1:10319658-10323092 GCF_000523025.1 Cynoglossus semilaevis | reverse complement strand
TTACCGAAAAAAAGAGGTCCCAAAACCAAGGGCACAAAAAGGGGCAGGCCAAGTATAAGGGTACTTGGGCCTGGAATGTTTTTTCTCTAGTTTTTTTTTTTTTTTTTTTTTAGGTTTTTTGAATAGGCCTTTTCAGTTCTGTTTCAGTATCCCACCCACCCAACCCAGAGAGTTGGTAGGCTTTTGGACGTCTGGGGGACGTCCATTAGGAGGGGGGTACTGTCATGTCTGTCTGTTTCCTTTTCCTGTTGTCTGCTTTGTGGGGTAATCTGTGGGTTCACACTCACCTGTTGGTAATTAGCTTCACTTGTGTCACCTGGTGCTCCCTGTGTATATATATCCCTCTCCCTCTCTCTGGCCTTGTTGGATCATTCTGATTGTTGTTGGATCATTGTTCAATTCGTTCTGTCAGGCTGTTCGTGTTCTGTAGCAGTTTGTGAGTTTCTTGTTCTGTGTTTCCTCATGTTCCGTGTTACAAAGAATTCCATGCCTGGTAGTTCTCCGTTAATTCTCTCGTTAATTTGGACTTTGTTGGACTTTCTCACTTCAAAGGGGTTTGAGTTTGTTCTGTGACTCTCTCACACACGTACACACGCGTGCACACATTCACTGATGTGAACGGATCTTTTTCCATCATTTCAAATATTTTTACAACTTTGAATCTGATGCTTCTCAGTGCATTAGCAAAATCATTAGTAAGTTTGTTGATGACATTGACAATGGTATCTTTTTAAAACAATGCGTTTTCTCAAGTTCCGTAACACTGGAATGTACCAGCAGCACCACGTTTTTAAACTCTTTCAGTTTGCTGAGCATTAGGTTATGTGAGTTTAAGTTTGAAAAACAAGGTCCACAAAGTCTCTGAAATGGATTCAGCAGAAGAAGACGGTCTTAATAAAGATAAATAACATACAACCTTCATGTGATACTTTTTTTGGTTTTCATCTGCAGCACGCTTGGATTTCAATTTCTGCTATTTAAAAAAATCAAACAGCTGACCACACGTCCACACTCTCAGCCCTTGAAAACTAGCTACTTTTACTGAATAGTCTACCTAAAAGTACCTGATTGATTGCCTACCAGTAAATTACTGGGTCATAATGAAGCTCCACGCTGTGTGTTCTCTGTGTCTTTCATCATTTGACAACCACTGGTTCAAAGTTAATTTGTAAAGAGATTTTGCACATATAACTATTTCAATAATGATATATTTTAACATATTTTTTTTACCATGAAGAAAAAAAAGAACAGCCAGCAAATGTACAATTTGTCTCCCTCGTTGGATGCAGACTGTACAATGAGCGGTTGAATGGTCCAGATGCTCGCAGAAGTAATAAGTTGAGGAGGTAATAAGACTTGAAGCAGTGTTGTTTACTGCCCAATTAACAAACAAACAACAGGGCCCATTTGGCTAAATACTGCTGACAGAGAATATGGTGATCAATCACCATGGCAACTATTCCCCTTTAATTAATATTGCACTAGGAGATTTAGCAAGGCTCAGAGGGAAAGGACAAAGTGTTTACTGATTTTGTTTAGTAACCATGGGATGGGGTGGATTGTTTTGTGGACGGGGTTTACACTGCACCATCTTTCATTTCTGGCCTTTGTACAATGCCAGCAGATGTAACCTTGCTCCACATACCAACCAAGGGGTTAACTGTGTCCCCAAAGTAATTACAGCCAATTGTGGAGCGAGTTACCAATTAGTGGATTAGACATAATGAGTCTTTGGTTGCTAAGGTGATGGGATTTTTCAATGATACTTAAATTAAAATAAGAAGAGGTTCCTTAAAAAAAAAAAAAAAAACTCAGGGCTTTTAACAGATGGCTGCAGATAGGTCCCATTCATTTAGCACAATCATCAGTTTAGTTTTCAATTGAATGGAATTATTTGAGAACCTTGAGATGTACAAAATAAAAAAAAGAAAGGTAAAGAATCGAGGCAACCAAACAAAATCACCTGCTTTAAGGCCAACCTTTGGAACCATGACGCTAAGGCTGAGGCAGGCTTGTATTTTGAACAAGTGGTGTGCACCCAGCTTGTATGTTGTTCACTCAGCTGTCAGCGATAGTTATTAGACTGCTTAGTCATATGCATATTGCACATATACAGTACCATCTGTGCTTTTGTCCCTTCAGGACCAGAGCTGACATATTACAGAGGGAAGACTCTTATTGAGTATTATAATGGATTCCAAACTACAGCATTTCATATCCCGTGTAATTTGATCACTATTTAGTCTGTATATCTGGTGCCCATTCCTCTCCCTTTATGAAACTGTCTGTGCAAACGGGACCAGAATCCAAAAAATTATTTATGACAGATTCATGAAGAGAGGCCAAGGGGAGAGAAACAGATTAGGTAGAAATCTGGAGAGATAAAAATGAGACGTCTGTCTGCTGCTGAGGGCAGCAAGACAAGCTCTGTCTTTATCAAGCTCAGGGAAATGTGCTCAGGGCCCTGACAGACAGCATCGAACCATCATAGTCTTGACACAGACATCATCTTTCTTTTCTCTTCCTAGGGCAAGGGGAGAACTGTGACATTGCCAATTATAGCCTGAGGTGGCCGTCTTTGACTTTATTTGGCTGTTTCTGGGAAAGCACACAACACAAAGCAAGAAAATTTCAGACCTTTTCCCTTAAATAAAGATGTCAACTCATTTCCTCACATGCAGGTGGAGATGTATCATCCCCAGAAGAAGCTGATTATATTTGTGAAGGAGCGACCTGATCCCGTGTCCAGACCACGGAGGTTTTCCCAAACTCTCCAGCTGCTCCAGGTAGCTGTTAAGACTGTGGCAGCAACAGGCAGCTATCATATAAGATATCATATTCTTGTTTCACAATAAAATAAGCAGCATAACAGCTAGCATCTGTAAAAGCCTGGTTCAAAATTGTAGTAAAGGAGAAAACTATAATGACAGTGACAGGGTTACAGTGGAAGGATGTTAGGGGCAAACTTGAACAATCAGAATAAATTCACAGTCATAATAATGTCTGATCTATCTATCTATCTATCTATCTATCTATATATCTATCTATCTATCTATCTATCTATCTATCTATCTATCTATCTATCTATCTATCTATCTATCTGTCTGTCTGTCTGTCTGTCTGTCTGTCTGTCTGTCTGTCTGTCTGTCTGTCTGTCTGTCTGTCTGTCTGTCTGTCTGTCTGTCTGTCTGTCTGTCTGTCTGTCTGTCTGTCTGTCTGTCTGTCTGTCTGTCTGTCTGTCTGTCTGTCTGTCTGTCTGTCTGTCTGTCTGTCTGTCTGTCTGTCTGTCTGTCTGTCTGTCTGTCTGTCTGTCTGTCTGTCTGTCTGTCTGTCTGTCTGTCTGTCTGTCTGTCTGTCTGTCTGTCTGTCTGTCTGTCTGTCTGTCTGTCTGTCTGTCTGTCTGTCTGTCTGTCTGTCTGTCTGTCTGTCTGTCT
>NC_024327.1:10292423-10316570 GCF_000523025.1 Cynoglossus semilaevis | reverse complement strand
CAGGCTGAATCTATAAGGACTATGAGCTGTATCCTTTTCAGTGAAGCTAGAGTTCATGTTTATGTTGTTTATTGAGTAATGTTAAGCTGAAAAGAAGAAGAAAAAAATCAATGGGTTCATAGTCATATGTGAGTGTTAAAATAATATAAAATACTTGGTGTGTGATGTTTTCATCTCAAGAAAAAGGGGGATGTAATGATAAGTAATGTTAAGTTAATGAGTTGCAGTTCTACCCCCTGCCACCAGAGGGCTGCAGATATAATGTATTCCCCGGATGTGTGTAGGTGTGTTAGAAGTCATCACGGACGAATAAGAGTGATGACAGCGTACCTGTATGCATGCTTACACCATCGTTAATAAACATGTTCAGTGAAGAACCCAAGTTTCTTTATTTACTTAAGAAACATTACAGCCCTGACAGACAGCATCGAACCATTTTTGTCTTGACACAGACATCGTCTTTCTTTTCTCTTCCTAGGGCAAGGGGAGAACTGTGACACTGCCAATTATAGCCTGAGGTGGTAGTCCTTGACTTTATTTGGCTGTTTCTAGGAAAGTACACAACACAAAGCAAGAAAATTTCAGACTTTTCCCCCTCAATAATAGCTCATATAGCTCAATAGCTCATTTCCTCACATACAGGTGGAGAAATAAGAGAATTGTCCCCAGAAAAACCTGATTATATCTGTGAAGGAGTGACCTGATCCTCTGAGATTTTCCCAAACTCTCCAGCTGCTCCAGGTAGCTGTTAAGACTGTGGGAGCAACAGGCATCGCCATAAGATATCATATTCTTGTTTCACAATAAAATAAGCAGCATAACAGCTAGCATCTATAAAAAAAGAGTTAAAGTTGTAGTAAAGGAGATAACCATAATGACAATGACAGGGTTACAGTGGAAGGATGTTAGGGGCAAACATGAACAATCACAGAATGAATTCACAATCATAATAATCTGATCTATTTATCTATCTCTCTCTCTATCTATCTATCTATCTCTCTCTCTATCTATCTATCTATCTCTCTCTCTATCTATCTATCTATCTATCTATCTATCTCTCTCTATCTATCTATCTATCTATCTCTCTCTATCTATCTATCTATCTATCCAACCATCCATGTACAGCAGTTAGTCATTCACAATCTCCTATTTGGGACAGATGTGGTCACACCAGCGTTACATTAACTAGGGCAGGGGGCCGGGGGACTGACATTTGATGTTGGTGAATGTGTTGATGTTTTCTGATGTGTTGGAAAGGCGGTGTGATTATCGCTGCCGTCCCCTGCTGTAACTACCCTACCTGCTCTATCCAAAATATCCTTTTTCTTATTTGTATGACAATGCCACTGCAAAAGGCACCTGATTTGCAAAAGGGTTATCAGGGATCAGGAGGAAGAGCTCACAGACAGACAGGGCACTGCCTTCTTCCTCGCTCGCTCAACACCTCGACATGCTCTGCTAACAATGTGTCTGTGTGAACACCTGGACGGTAATCCTACTGGCATAGCTAACAAAGAGGTCCGTACACAATCGACTCTTGTACCCCAAACATGTTGTTCCCAATCTGAATGAATGGTAAATCCCAGCTAGTCTGGCCTACAGAGTTTTTTTTCCTTGCCAGAAGAGCTGTAGCAACTTCTTTTTCGTGCCTCCTTTTTCCCTTAACAGTAAGAACCTTTTGGCGACAGCAACCCTGAGAGATTTGCAGAAAGCATGTCCCCTGGGGAGAGAAGTTGCCTCAGGCTTCACAGAACCTATTTACAACAAGCTGTGCTTGTTACTTTCATCAAAATAGAGCGCTGAGCTTTCTACTGCCTTGTTTTTTGTGCTTTTGGCAGGAGGTTATTATTGTAAAGCACTGACTCCATTGTGTTCAGCAGTGTGTTGAGAGTCTAGCTTTCCAACACTATGGAAGAGACACAAGCAGAGAAATGGTTGAAGGGAAAGGAAGCCACCTTTTCCATGAGACCGTGCCTCTGTCGTGCTCTGTCACCAGATTTCCCCATCCTCAGCTGTACTCCAGCAAGTGAAAGTGAAAGTGAATTATTTGTCATTGTGACACACACAACAAAATGTGACCTTTGTTTTTAACCCATCACCAAAGTGAACAGTGGGCAGCCTATAAGCGCCCGGGGAGCAGTGTGTGGAGACGGTGTCCGCTTCCTTAACCACTAAGCCACCACTGCCCCGAAAATAAAAGAAGATATAATTTATATATACATATATAATATATATAAAAATATGATATAATTATATACATATATGTATTATAATATATACATGTAACTATCAGTGTAACTAAATCAGTCAATTGTCATTTTATTGTATTCACCAAAGTGAACAGTGGGCAAAGTGTCCGGGGAGCAGTGTGGGGGGATGTTGCCATACTCAGAGCACCTCAGTGGTAACTTGGCCACCACTGGTAGTGTGCAAGATGACAATGAAGGTGAAAGAAAGGAAGAGAGGGACAGAGAGACAGAGCGGAAGCTCAAGTGGTGAAAATTAAGGAAAGAGAAATGTTGTGAAGACTTCAGGAAGGAAGTAAGGGCAGTTCTGGGCCGTGTTGAGAAATTCCCAGATGATTGGGAGACTACAGCTACAGTGATTAGGGAGACAGGTAGGAAGGTGCTAGGTATGTCCTCTGGGCAGAGAAAGAAAGACAAAGAAACCTGGTGGTGGAATGATGAGGTCCAGGAGAGTGTGCAGAGAAAGAGATTAGCGAAGAAGAGATGGGACAGTGAGAGAACAGAAGAGAACAGACTAGAGTACAAAGAGAGGATGAGGGAGGTGAAGAGGGAAGTGGCCAAGGCCAACCAAAAGGCATATGAGGAGACCACTGCCCCAAGTTCAATTAAAGCATCCATGGTCTCTGTTGGCCCTGTTTGTCATAATCTATTGGGTATGGTGCGTTCCAGATATTGAAGAAGAGTTGTTTAGGCTATCAAATAGAATTCTATCACTCTGTGTCTGAAAGAAAAGGGAGGAAAGATTTTTTCACAAGATCTCTATTTGTTCCTCAGGCAGTCAGAGAGAAAAGCCTCTGCTTTGATCCATTAAAATGAAGAACAATATTGAAAGTAGTAAGGACTGAAAACTACAATCTGGTTGTCCTACTTCTGCAAGGTGTTTGTAAATGCAGCCCAATAGTCTCGTGGGAAACCTGTGGGGGCATACTGTCAGACCACAGTTTTATCCCTTGTTATGCATAATATATGGTTATAATTGTTCACTGAAACATTAACTGGGCCTTTGAAAAAACACAGGTGAATGAAATGATAATGTTTCACAGAACTTGTACTTTAATTTTGAGCACATTTACAGTAAAGGTGTCTGCCGTCGTAGTAACGGATGTGCCATTTAAAAAATTGAAAGATGAAGGACAACACATTCTTGCATTTTAAGATTCAGTAAACAGGCAGACGTTACTTTGGAAACATTTACTTCTTTTATACCACTGCAATTCGTCACGTATTTTTCAAATATGTACCGCTAGTCTGTAAAAAGACATGTTGACCTGACAAATGTTGATTTTGCTCTTATGCATGAGCAGAATAAATAACCAGAAGGGAACCAAGGTCAATGACTCCTTGAAAACCATTCGATCCGTGAGGTATTTCACTTCATCATCTCATCACCCGCTCACGTCAGTGTGCACTGCAGCCTTCTCTTTGACTCCATTTCCATAGTAACTAATTAATAACTAGTTAGTAACTAATTAGTAACTCATTTTTTTTGTAAGAGTCTTGGACAATTGCAAAGTAATGGTGCGATATCAGAAAAAAAATGCTTGGTTGAAAACTACTGTACGTGTGTTCAGAGGACCAGGCTGAAGCTGCGTCTGGATCCAAAGAGGTAATAATCATTTACAACTCTGTGCCGTGGTCCCAGCAGGCAGAGATTTTCATATACATGACTGGCTGGGGAGCTGATCTGGGTATTGTCAGTGCCATCACAAACCCTCGTGTTCGCACCCACTCGTACATCTCTCTCCTCTTTTCTCACTTTCATCTCAAGTATGTAGAACAAAAAAGAAAAGAAATATCACCCAAAGGAGGAGGTCCACCTACAAAATCTATAAAGTCCTCCATCAAAATCAGCTCCCTCACTATGAGGACATTAATCTGCTGCTGCACTGCTCTGCTCTTCAAACCACCTTGACAGTGTGATTGCCCTTTTCTTTTTCTTGTGGCTGATGCTTCTTGAGTGCTTTGTTATACAAAATCTCAAAGCTTTATCAAATGGAGACAAGGCTGTAGGAAAGAGACAGCGCCTCAGAGAGAAATAAAGGATGGAGATGAAGAGAGGACAGAGATATATAGAGAGGAGGGAGGAAAGAGCAGCGTTTCTGAGTAACAGACCTGCCAAAATAAATTCTCCATGGGAAAAACAAAACATCCTGTGAAATAAAACTCCAGCATCCCCTTCCAAAAATGCTGCAACCTTCATCTATTACTCTCTAGTCTTAGATAAACGTCTGCGAGAGATGGAGAAGTTGTCCTTGCAGTTGTGAGCTTTCTGTGCCTAAACTTCGCAGCTGTTTGCTCCACCGCCAACAAACCACAGGCTCACTCGCTTACTGTGGAGATCCACAGTTTGTGGAGAAACATTCCTGTGAAACAAACAAACAAACTGGAAAATATCCCACAGGTTGTTGTAGACATAAACTAAAAAAAAGATGAGATTACTTTACAAGCAGTAGAAAAATAGTGGCCAGAAAGTTTAAACTTCCAAAAAATCCAAAATATCAAAACATATTTGCCAAAATTGCAAAAAAAAAAAAAAAAAAAAAAAAAAAAATGCAAGTAAACATCCTATTAAATGTATGCTGTAGTTAAGTTTTAATTTGAATTTTAATATTCATAATGCTGGTAAACTACATTTTAGAAAGAATAATAATAAATAATAATAACAACAACAACAATAATAATAACAATAATTATAATAAACATCATCATCATAATCATAATAATAATATTAACAATAATGTGTGTTTATGTAAAGAAGACCAGTGCGTACTAATGACTGTATTAAAACAACTCACAAGGGTCTCCTCGACAGCAGTTTCACCAGACTTTTATACACATACACACACATATACAAACCTGTCATGTGTCAGGGTCTGCGGGGTGAGAGTCTTTTGCTTTGACCACGTGCCAGTGCAAGTGTCTTTATGTGTGACTGGAGAATGAGTGATGTATGTCAGAGCAGCGAGCATACAGAGGAGACAGAGTCAAAGGTCCATCAGTCCTCCGCTGTTCTTTTGTGTTTTCATCGTTCCTTATAAATGCAGCTCACGGAGAGCTCCCCGTCCTCCATTACAATCTGATCCATCTCCGACTGCGCTCTCGCCCCGGTGGAGGCTGCCACAGAGATTATTTACAACACACACAGGAAGTCTCTTTGTTCACTTCCCTGTGGTGTTGCAGAGCCTTGGCGGGAACACGAGCGTCATTCCTCTGTTTAGTTAATTAATTAAAAGACTAAATAGGAGTTCTAAGCAGCAACACTGGGACTCCAGTCCTGTTGTCTGTGGCCCTGGGTGGAGTTAATGGAGTAAACAGGTTAAGCTTGGGACAGTCAACTTTGGTGAATGGATTCTCAGGGTAGTCCCCTCAGCTGTGTGGACTGTTTAGAGCTTTGGAAAGGGTTTCACGTTATATGCTGTTGATTGAAGAGAAGGTAAATAAAATGCCTGGACAATAATCTCCACTAAGGAGGCTCCACTCCAGTCGTTTGGTTTAACAGTCTGTGTTTTTTTTTTTAAGCTTCATGCCGTAATCACAGATGAGAGATGTGCACATCAAACAAGACAAGCGACTTTATTCTACACAGCTGCCTTATAAAAGGCAAATAAGCCGTAAATAAAAGAGAATTTTATAGTGAAGCGTCTGTCGGGAATGTGGGGATGAAATAAAGAGAGAGGATGGGTGGAGGGAGAGGGACAGAGAGAGAAAACAAGATGAGTTAGAGGAAAGGAAAGGAAAGGAAAGGAAAGGAAAGGAAAGGAAAGGAAAGGAAAGGAAAGGAAAGGGAAGGAAAAGAAAAGGAAAAGAAAAGGAAAGGAAAATAAAGGGGAGAAAAGAAATAATCAAAGGTGACATCAGGGACTACAGTGCATGACATTAGCTATTATGAACACACTGTGGTGCTATTTAAATGTGGTTGGAACAGGTTGGCAGCAGGTATGGCTGCTGTCACAGCTCGTATTGAGTCCTATCCTTTGATGTGGCTGATAAGGAGGAACTGAATTAAGGACAGGGCCCTCTGGGGAGTGAGAGGACACCCGACCACTCGGCAACCAGTCAAAGAGAGGAGATGGAGAAAAATGCCCTTCTGTGTTAGACAAACATCTGAACAAAGTTAATGTGTTTTGGACGTAAAAGCCTAAGCAAAAAGTAAAAATTGAATGCCCGAATATTTTCAGAGATGTGTTTGACTTCATTGCTGACACACATCCCACACTGTCAGCGTTACATTTCAGTGTGGCTCTGTCCACGCTTCTGTAGTTGTACTGAAAATAAATCTTAGGTGTAAATTCAACGGTTGTATATCTCACCAGCTCGCTCTCTCTTACTCTATGTGTATGTGTTTTGGGTTTTCAGAATTAAATTTATATGCTAGTTGTTAGTCTTCTGTATTGTAAAGTGTGGCTTTGGCTCATAAATATTCCTAAAATGGAAAAAAAATATGGTAATGGTATTAAAAGTGAAGCCAGGTTAGTATGGGCTGCTGCACATGCATGTCGTTCTTGCTGGTGGTTCCTGTTAAAACACATTTTGGAAGTGGAATGTGTGTTCCAATGTTTGAGAACTCTGACTTTATAACATCAGTTAACAACTAATGTCAACCCACTTTGATGACCCATTATATCACCCACTGACCAATCACATGTTCTGTCCACTCACTTTCTGTTGAATGAATGTGATATTATACAAAAATAATACTCCTAAAAAAGGAGGAAAAATGCAGAAACTAGTTATTGAGATCATGAGGTCATTAGGAAAATGTTTGGTGATTTCTGTAATCTGGATGTTTCTATGTTCAAATCACATGATCAGTTCGGCCTTTTGTGTATAAAACATCTTGCTGAGTTCTGGAAACACTGTTTTGTTTGTATGTGTTTATTATGCAAAGTACACATGTGCACACTTATCGGACTGACCTGGATATGTTACAATCACGCCAGGGGTCGGTTTCTTGAAGTGGGCTAAAATCAGAGTTATTTAACTCCTTATTAGAGGGAACTCTGACTTTCCGATTTCACAAAGCCGGCTAGACCAGGACGCTGACTTAGTTGCTATGGCCACGTACGCCGTGGAGCAAACCTGCTCCATAGCAGTTTTAAGGTCCTTAAGTCTGAGTTAAGGAGTCAGTTCATAGTCATATGAAGGGCGTGGCCGTTTGTTGAGGAGCCTGCGGACATCGCAGCTCAGTTGCTTAGAAGAAACTGATGCAAGGAAAGAATCCTGAGACCAGGACTAGATATTTTAGCACTCCCCGAAAGTTTTTTGTTAGAGTGTTTTCGTTTTTCTTCGCAATCTATTATATACCTGAATTCGATTATCAGCCCACATTTCGTTCGCCAAAGGATCTGTGAAGAAAGGTGCAAGTTTGACATTGGTAGATCACTACTGCAACACATCAGCAAAGTGTCTTATGAATAAATACAAACAGTATTTAAATCAGTAGTTGACAGTAGTTAAATTATAATTTCATACAGAAAACTGCCATGTGTCATTTGAATGTCAATTTCCTAATAGTCCACAGACCACAGCAGAATTATTCAGACATATAAAGAGTAGTGATGGGAAGACCAACTCTTTTTACTGATTCGGATCTTTGATTCTCGAACAGTAAAATGAATGAGTCCTGAACGAATCTTGAACAAATAATTTCATTCATTTTACAGAAGGTGGCAATTTAGCCCTATTATGGGCGTTGTAAAGAAGGCTGCGGTTCTCCGACACTAAATACTGAAGGCAACATGGTTTGCTTCCGCTGACAGTCTACAAAATACACAAAATGCCATAAGCAATTAAACCATGTGAAAACATAAGAAAGAAAAACACACCACAATGTGAAGATGAATGAGAGCAAAAGAGACCCGAGCTCTCTGACAAATGAAAAGAATCTGCGAGAACGAAGCGAAAGATTAGTTCACAGTGAAAAATTAGTTCACGGCAAAAGATTAGTTCACGGCGAAAGATTAGTTCACAGCGAAAGATTATTTCACAGAGAGTGATTCGTTCATAGCGAAAGATTAGTTCACAGCCAAAGATTAGTTCACAGTGAGTGATTCGTTCATAGTGAAAGATTAGTTCACAGCGAAAGATTAGTTTGCAGGAAACCAGAGCTGTGACTTTAACTCGGAGTTTTGTGAGCCCACTTCAAGAAACGGAGCCCAGGTGTCTCTGCCAGGTCGGACTGTGCTGCTCTGCCATTAACACAACCCCCCACCTGCTGCCTCAGCGTGACCAACTTTATTTTGGATTAGAATCAGTCGACCGCCGTAAACAGCCACCTACGTGTGTGAATACACATCCAAAGGGCTCATAAAATTCACGTTTGTACATAAACATGCAAAAACTAACACAACTCCAAAGACATCAAACACTCCCCTGTTTGATGTTTTGACACGAAACAAAGTGCAGAGACAGAGAGGAATAT
Source organism: Cynoglossus semilaevis (assembly GCF_000523025.1). NCBI lineage: Eukaryota > Metazoa > Chordata > Actinopteri > Pleuronectiformes > Cynoglossidae > Cynoglossus > Cynoglossus semilaevis. The sequence goes on along the minus strand of NC_024327.1, from coordinate 10,307,903 downwards.
TTTGACAGAAAGCAGGAGTGTACTTTAAGGCCTTGTACTTCTGACACCTGCACGTGAAGCTGTGGTATTGAAGCTTACTTTGAAGGCAAGGACGAAACAATAATCAAGGCCTGCATCTCAAAACCGAACAAAAATCCCAGCATATGATGTTTTCTCTTACTGGGAAACAAATTGTTCTTTATAACCAGTGTTACCTCACATGGTCTTACACAGCAAGATGCATGGAATGCTTTCATCTTTTAAAAGTTTATTTTTTCTCCACTGTTTTTACTGTTGTCCTTTAAATTATATTAAAGCTGCGGTATCTTGACCTGATCAAACAACCAGCCACTAGGGTGCACAAACCAGTGTTTTATAGTGCCGGTCCCAAACCCGGATAAGTGGTGAGAGTTCCAGTGTAAAACCTTTGACCAAATCAAGTATGCATACAACAAAAACATTTTCCATACCGGATCGGTCGGGGCCCGGGTTAAAAACGACCGCTAACAGTGCTGTTGACCTACATGGTACTGGTGGAAATTGGACTACTGTTGGTTGAAGACAAAGAAGAAGAGGAGGGTGATTGATTAGGAGAAAAAGAGAAAAAATGAAGGATAGACGTGTTGGTCTGAAGTTTGGAACTCTGAATGTAGCTACAATTACAAGGAAAAGTAGAGAACTAGCTGATATGATGGATGTCCTCTCTACAAAGAGAGGACGAGGGAGGTGAAGAGGATAGTGGCCAAGGCCAATCAAAAGGCATATGAGTTGTATGAGAGTAGGTGAGGTTGATTAAGGACAGAGATGGGAATGTTATCACAAGTGAGGAAAGTGTGCTGAGAAGATGGAAGGAGTACTTTGAGGAGTTGTGTCAGGTCTGTCTGTTCCTGCTGTCTGCTGTGTGGGGTAATCGGTTATCACACTCACCTGCGTCTGCAATTAGCCTCACCTATATCACCTGGTACTCCCTGTATATATACCTGGAGAGAACACGTGTGTAGAAAGGGAGCAGTTGTTTGGAGTCACCTCGTTTTTCACTGGAGCACTTCTTCACTGTCCACACCGTCACTCATTCACTCACTGTACTTTTTGTAAATAAACTGTGTTGCTTTGATTAGACATCATGTCCTGCACTTGGGTTCTACTTACCTCGATTGGGAACCTGTAACAAAAACAGTTTGAACCTGCTAATATTAGCCTTTAGCTTATTCTATGAATTAATAATGAAAAATAATTCTTAAAAAATTCCCCACATTACATTTTTTTACAAAAATATATTCTCAATGTTGTGATGAGCATTTTGGTTGGCAAAATAAAATGCATTAACATTACATTATATACATTAAACACATTACCATTTGTAGCACTAAGTTCATGTTTTTCACAATAATGTCGTGAGTGTCTTAAGGAAGCAAATGTTAACATGCTAACAAACCAAAAAGCATGACTATTTAGTGTCCCGGGTGCCTCTATTAGCATGCTCGCCCAAAACATGAATAATATTCACCAACAATAGAGACTGATAGTAATTTATTATTTTTACATATTAACAAAAGATTTTACGTAAATAAAATATCTGCTAATGCTAACACCACACAATGCTGCCTCTGCCTTTTTCACCACAGTATATACCTGAGGTATATAGTTTTGACTTCCACTAATGTTTCACCTTGTTAGAAGCTTACAATTATTTCACAGACGCCTGAGGCAAGAACCTAATCTCAAAGTGAGGGGAAATCTACTATCATATCAAGTGAAATTACCGTGAGCTTTTCTCAGGCTATTCCGATAAGATACCGATCAGCCAAATAGATTGGCTTTTCCATTTTCTGTGGAGAGATCTTTGAAGGCATGGGGTAGATAATTTGCTAATGTTTCCTGTGACCTCCCCAGATTTGAATTATGTCTTTGGCTACATGTCAACTCAATTCTTCTGTTTACCAGGGAGCAGGCACTCAAAGAGCCATTAATATTCACTGCAACATAACTGTCTTTTCACATACTCCTTTGCAGCATTTACAGACTCGGAGGAGAAGAGTGATCTCCAGGCTGCTTGAAAAGTATGGATTGAGCTGGCTGAGTGCTTTATGGGCCTTGTGGGTATTCAGAAAAGAAATGATGGAGGCAGAGAAAAGAGGGAAAATGGGAAGAGCTTAAAAGTCAGGGACAAAGGAATAATAATATAATTTAGAGAGCAGAAAATCACCTTTAGCTTTTTCAGATGTTGGAGAAAAACTAGGCTACTGAAGTCCAATCCATTTCACAGAAATACAGAAATCTGCTTTCATTTCTTGCGTTTTGAATTCTGTTTGAGTTATTCTAGGTATAGTAAAGGAAATTCAACACGTTGCTTTGATGTCAGATTTGTTTTTCTCTTTATACACAGCAATATTTCCTAAAGAAAAAGCAGATAGGTTTGAAATGAATGAACAATTCATTCAATAGTCTTCATTTTTCAGGATAGCTTGAACCAATCCAAGGATTTCTCTGGGACAATGGGCCACATACGGCAACAATAAAGAAATAACACTCAAATTTATAACTTGTGAGTAATTATCCTAATCTGTATGTTGTAAGGCCAGAACATTAACCACCCTTCCACGCTGTGGCCTTAAATGTTTTTTTGTTTTGTTTTTTTCACTCAAATAAGCAAACTTGTAAATATAACAGCAGGGGAAATTGGACTACTGTTGGTTGAAGACAAAGAAGAAGAGGAGGGTGATTGATTAGGAGAAAAAGAGAAAAAATGAAGGATAGACGTGTTGGTCTGAAGTTTGGAACTCTGAATGTAGCTACAATTACAAGGAAAAGTAGAGAACTAGCTGATATGATGGATGTCCTCTCTACAAAGAGAGGACGAGGGAGGTGAAGAGGATAGTGGCCAAGGCCAATCAAAAGGCATATGAGTTGTATGAGAGTAGGTGAGGTTGATTAAGGACAGAGATGGGAATGTTATCACAAGTGAGGAAAGTGTGCTGAGAAGATGGAAGGAGTACTTTGAGGAGTTGTGTCAGGTCTGTCTGTTCCTGCTGTCTGCTGTGTGGGGTAATCGGTTATCACACTCACCTGCGTCTGCAATTAGCCTCACCTATATCACCTGGTACTCCCTGTATATATACCTGGAGAGAACACGTGTGTAGAAAGGGAGCAGTTGTTTGGAGTCACCTCGTTTTTCACTGGAGCACTTCTTCACTGTCCACACCGTCACTCATTCACTCACTGTACTTTTTGTAAATAAACTGTGTTGCTTTGATTAGACATCATGTCCTGCACTTGGGTTCTACTTACCTCGATTGGGAACCTGTAACAAAAACAGTTTGAACCTGCTAATATTAGCCTTTAGCTTATTCTATGAATTAATAATGAAAAATAATTCTTAAAAAATTCCCCACATTACATTTTTTTACAAAAATATATTCTCAATGTTGTGATGAGCATTTTGGTTGGCAAAATAAAATGCATTAACATTACATTATATACATTAAACACATTACCATTTGTAGCACTAAGTTCATGTTTTTCACAATAATGTCGTGAGTGTCTTAAGGAAGCAAATGTTAACATGCTAACAAACCAAAAAGCATGACTATTTAGTGTCCCGGGTGCCTCTATTAGCATGCTCGCCCAAAACATGAATAATATTCACCAACAATAGAGACTGATAGTAATTTATTATTTTTACATATTAACAAAAGATTTTACGTAAATAAAATATCTGCTAATGCTAACACCACACAATGCTGCCTCTGCCTTTTTCACCACAGTATATACCTGAGGTATATAGTTTTGACTTCCACTAATGTTTCACCTTGTTAGAAGCTTACAATTATTTCACAGACGCCTGAGGCAAGAACCTAATCTCAAAGTGAGGGGAAATCTACTATCATATCAAGTGAAATTACCGTGAGCTTTTCTCAGGCTATTCCGATAAGATACCGATCAGCCAAATAGATTGGCTTTTCCATTTTCTGTGGAGAGATCTTTGAAGGCATGGGGTAGATAATTTGCTAATGTTTCCTGTGACCTCCCCAGATTTGAATTATGTCTTTGGCTACATGTCAACTCAATTCTTCTGTTTACCAGGGAGCAGGCACTCAAAGAGCCATTAATATTCACTGCAACATAACTGTCTTTTCACATACTCCTTTGCAGCATTTACAGACTCGGAGGAGAAGAGTGATCTCCAGGCTGCTTGAAAAGTATGGATTGAGCTGGCTGAGTGCTTTATGGGCCTTGTGGGTATTCAGAAAAGAAATGATGGAGGCAGAGAAAAGAGGGAAAATGGGAAGAGCTTAAAAGTCAGGGACAAAGGAATAATAATATAATTTAGAGAGCAGAAAATCACCTTTAGCTTTTTCAGATGTTGGAGAAAAACTAGGCTACTGAAGTCCAATCCATTTCACAGAAATACAGAAATCTGCTTTCATTTCTTGCGTTTTGAATTCTGTTTGAGTTATTCTAGGTATAGTAAAGGAAATTCAACACGTTGCTTTGATGTCAGATTTGTTTTTCTCTTTATACACAGCAATATTTCCTAAAGAAAAAGCAGATAGGTTTGAAATGAATGAACAATTCATTCAATAGTCTTCATTTTTCAGGATAGCTTGAACCAATCCAAGGATTTCTCTGGGACAATGGGCCACATACGGCAACAATAAAGAAATAACACTCAAATTTATAACTTGTGAGTAATTATCCTAATCTGTATGTTGTAAGGCCAGAACATTAACCACCCTTCCACGCTGTGGCCTTAAATGTTTTTTTGTTTTGTTTTTTTCACTCAAATAAGCAAACTTGTAAATATAACAGCAGGGACCTTTTGTCACGATGACAGTCGGGACTGTCATTTCCTGTGTTTTCCTGTGTTTTCTTGTGTTGTGTACTCTCTCCCTGTGTAGGGGGCGTGGCACATCTCTCTGACTCTGCCGGACTAATCGCCGTGGCACACCTGCCGTTCCTCAGCACCTGCCACCAATCAGCCTATCAGTCCGACAGCATAAGAGCCCTGGCATTCCTCCCACTAGTCGTCAGATCGTCTGTTCTGCTGCAGTGGAGACGAACACTGCTTTCGATTTGACTATAATTCTTGTGATTACTTTGGGAGTGCGCTTGAAAAATAAATCCTTGTGTTTCTCCTTACGTTGTCTGAGCCTGCATTTGGCTCATCTCAAGGTTAAACATGACACCGTTGTTTTCTCATGTTTAATGGCTGCTCTGTTCCTCCCCGATATCAAAATGACGAGGAGCCTGCATACGATTAAAATTACACAACCATTCATCACGAAGTCAGTAATATTTACACCACACGGACATGGATTGCATGTCTGTGTTACAAGAACAGTCTTACCTGCTATTGTTTTTGTCAAGTTGCAAATTATTTTTTGCAGCCGTTCAGTGCTATGGGGAGTGAATGTCCCAGACCAGGTAGACCCTGTTCCCTGCTCCTGTAATGACACTTTCTCTACCCTTAAAAACAAATCAACCTTGATTATAACATAATTCTCCCAGGTGGAGACCTGTCAAAAACTACAGCAAGTCAGTCAGATCCTTAAAAAAGAGGCTTGAATTCCCAGTGGGCCCAGGAGGAGAAAATAAATCAAACACTACACACTGAGCACATACCATACACTCCAACACAGAAACCGTATCAAAGCAGCCCAACAGTGACTGAATGACAGCTCACTTTCTGCTGACCTGTAACAAGCTACAGAAGAACAAGAATACCAACCACAAGAAAAATAAGGGCTAATATTTAATCACACATATCTATCATATTTTAAAAACCAGGCTCAAATTTTCATTTGGCTCGGTGCTGCCCCTCCTTCTGTAGTTATTAAATCAGCTGGAAGCAGTGCGGCTTTGTCGCACACAGTATTAGACCCCATTACCAGGTGCAGCCCTGTGATTTAGAGCTTTGATTCTGTTTAAATGACAACAAAGGTGAGCCCAGAGCTGACACTCCTAATTCATCATTCTGGGCTTGATTAGAGCTGGATTGATGCTTTTAATGCAAAGGTCGCAGGCAATCATCCATTTTAAAGCTTGCTCCCTGGAGGATGCAGCTAAAAAGAGAAAACACCCGAAACACAGGGTGGAGAGAAAGGGCACATCACCGAGATCTGCTGTGCTCCGGAAGACCTCTTTATAAAAACTGCTGGCCTCCACCTCCACCTCCTGTTACTCCTCCTCTTTCTTTTCCTACCAGGACCCTGCCCTATGGCCTTGGCTTACATCCCAAGAGCAGATGGTTGCAAGAGTTGAAGTGACGTTTGACCTCACAGTTTACACAGCTCTGTAGCTCTGTTGATCATGGCCTACGAGTGCTGCAAATATGGAACGTACTGAAGAGGAGCAAACCAATAGAAGTATTTTTATTTGTTTATTTGCCAATATCAAATACTCAAACCAACATTTCTTCAAGTTTGGTCTCAATGAATATGAACCATAGTGTTATTATCAGAGGGCTAATTCAAACCAAATGGAAACAAATCAATTTAACCAAACAGTCTGACACAACAACTGTTTGTCTGTTGTCACGTCAGACAATATATCAATAAAACCAGGATAAATAACAATTAAAATGAAAAGTAAACTGAACAGGCTGAACAGAGAGTGTTCTCTAACTTCTCCAGTCTCCTACCTACCAGTAAACAAAGAACTTATAAGCACTATTTCAATGTTTCAATAGATAATGAACACACAAACTGTACTAAATAAGTCTCAACATAAAGCAACCTGGTCACTGGTGTGAACTCCTCTTCTATCCACCCTGTCTTTAAACTAAGAAGAGACATTAGCGTATGTGGGGGCGCTGTGGAGGTTAGCGCTCAGCTGTAGCAGGGAGAGCACGGGAGTGGTGACGCAGGTGCAGCCCCGCACACAGGTGAGTGCAATTTGTGTAATCAAACCTCTCCCTATATTAGTAGGAGCCAGAACCAAGGAGAGGTAGGAGAGGACAGAGAAGTGTGTATGGGTGTAGCAAGCATGTTACGCAACCAAAAAAAGCCAAGCACGGCGCAGCCTAAATAAAGTCTGTTGAACCCACATACTACAGTGTATTATAAGCATTAGAGCAGGCATGCCCAAACTGTTCCTCAAAGGGCCGTGTGGCTGCAGGGTTTTGTTCCAACCAACCAAGAGCACATAGTTTGACCAATCAGCTGTCTGAAGACTGAGACCAGTTGATTAAACCTGTCAACTCAGGTGTGCTACTGCTTGGTTGGAACAAAAACCTGCAGCCACAGCGACCCTTTGTGGAACAGTTTGGGTACCCCTGCATTAGAGAAATTCCTACAGCACCTAACCCCTGTCTTCTTATGATGACTCTGTTTTCAAAGGACGACCAGTTTCCATTGTATAAATAAAGATAATAATGGTCTTTAAAAGTGACGACATTTTGATTCATTTTTCTCATAATAATTTTTACATCAATGTTGCTAAAAAGAAAAGGCAGGAACATGCAGACATTGGTCGCACTTTCTTTGACAAATATTTCAACATCTACAGTTGTTGAAGTCCATGTTGCATTGCACTTGGAATATTCATTTGTGAACTTTCCCATTAGGTTACATTTTAAAATGACACGTTTCACGCTGGCTATGTTAGACCAGCTATCCTTTCAATTTTCCATAACAACAGCCTCACAAGTCTGAACTCACCTCATTTAGGAAATGTTTTCTAAATTGCTTATTCTGTATTTACTCCATGCATAATTTCACATCTGCTTACCTCCACAGCCTCGCTCTAAACCCCCTAACTGGTACAAACGCAGGGGAGTTGGGGAAAAAAAAACCTAACCCTAATCCACTGTCCTCATGTGTCTGGATTATGTTGAGTTCCATCACAGCTGTTTCTGTCTGTAGCTGCAATCTCCTCACACCCTTACACTCTGACCTGTTTCCTCACCAAACCACTGTTAATTTTGACAGAAATAGACGAGGTAAAAAACATCTTTCAAAAACACATTTGAAATTAGTTCCAGAGAAAAAAAAAACAAGTAAACATGTTTGGGTCACACCACAGCCGAGAGTCTGAACAATGTGTACTGTGGGTGTCATGGGTTTTATTTCTGCTCAATCAAAGACACTGGTTCACTCTGCTGCGCCTGCTGACATGCTTCCATTACAAGCAGTGGCATTTAGGAATGGACAGATTGTCTCTCCAGATTGTTTTAAAGACGATAAGAGGGGAAATGAGATGACGGTGACTCACAGATCCATCACATGTTAAACTGTTCTGTGAAGAAAATTGTGACCTGAGGTAACTTTATTTTCACCAGTATCCTAACAACTCATTTATAACTGGATGGTTTTGTCCATCATCATTGGTGCCTGAGGCACTGTCTGCTTGTAAATGTAAATAAAATAATAATAAAAAAACACCGCAGGTCTATTTAGATGATAAAGTAAAATCACCCCCCCATTTCCACCCATCCACCCACTAAACCCCAAAGTTTGTTTAATGTTCTGTTTTTCTTACAGAGCCAGGAATATTTAAACCACATTTCAGAATGTTCCTTAAGGGATTCCTTTAAGGAAGCTTACATTTTTAAATGTCAAGATTATTATTCGCTCTAATCCTGAGTCAATTATTGAATACTTCTTTGCAGACCCTGATCATGTGATTTCTGAGCCCATTCTTCCTAAGCTGATCTCTCAAGCTCCTCCCATTTTGACAGCCTCCTGTCATAGACTCACACTTTCAGTTTACGCCTCAGCTTTCTTCCTGAAATTAAAACTACAGGTGATAATTGTTCTGTTTTAAACTATACATATGCATAAACAAATATTTTTTATAAAATTATTTGTCATTCATCATTCCGGGTGGATTAACCAAAGAATTCCAACCACTATATATTGGTGTTAATAGGACATTCAAAGTCAAAGAAGGCGAACACACATTCACCAAGACAGGGATGCAACGCCGGGCGAGTTACGTCACTATCTGCCAATGGATCGTGGATGCCTGGGCTAAGGCATCAGTCTCAAATGTCGTCTGAGCTTTCACAAAGGCCGGAATCATCACTGAAGACATTAACAAGAGGGATCCGGACATGCTTGATTGTTCCGCTTAATTGTTTCGCTGACTGTTTTGTTCTGCTTAATGTGCCTTATAACCCGGTGCGCCTTATGTGTGAAAATAGACCCATTCATTGATATTGCACCTTATAATGCGGTGCACTTTATTGTTATATTCGGACATCATAGGAAGCAGGTTGGACCCAAATGCAGCACTAGGGAGACTCTCTTCAGGTGCAGCAGGTGATTTATTTACAGGTGACAACAATAACGCACAGGAATGTAGCATCGATTACAGGCAGGTTCTTCAAACAGCGTGGATGAGCAACAACAATGTCTCTTTGGAATAAAACAGCAAACACAGGCAGGCTCTTCCCCAAACATCATGAACATGGAATTCTCTTCTTACTTTGAATTACTAGGAACACAGAACATGCCCTGAACACAAACACTGACAACAACTACATCCTAAACTCAAACAATGATCCCACAAAGACACAGTGAGGGAATTATATATACCCAGCGCACCAGGTGACACGAGTGAGACTAATGACTAATACAGCAGGTGAGTGTGATGACACTGATTGCACCACAGCAGACAGCAGGACCAGGGAACAGTCACAAAAATTATGGCATAAACAAACCCCCTCTCCATCCCGGGACCTCACAGCCATCATTTTAAAGCTGTTTCACCATTTGACATTAAACATTGTTTTTTTAGTATTAACCCTTAGTACAAGTCATTTGTGTAACTCTACTTCCACGACAACATAAGGGGCTGCAGGCTGTAACTCTGTGAGTTGTGATGTTTCATTATTATACCCCTTTAGCTACATCGACAACACAGTAGGCTGCTTTAATTACTATCCATCAGTAGGGGAGTGGAAGCCACTTCATAGAAACTCTCTAATCTCCCTCCCTTCTTTCTCGTCTCTGCAAGGTACTTATTGTCTCCTAAATATAATTTCCCTCAGCTATCTGCAGACTGCTGGATAAATATGTGGAAGTTTTTTTGTGTCCCACTGCTCTGATATTCTGAAACACAGCACCAAAGCAGAGTCACATTAATGTCACTAACACCTCAAAGACAGGTCAAAATTGCCGCAGTAAAAACGCCTCACAGGCACAGAGATATGTTATATATATATATATATATATATATATATATATATATAGGTTGGCATTAACAATCATCTATTGCCATAAATGTGTTGGGGATAATTAACTTGTTAACAATAGGTGACTCCCTCACAGTTAATCTGCAGGTAATATAGTATTGCTCCTTTTTTAAAGTGACTGATTTCCACAGGAGCTATCGGTGCTAAAGCACACACTGAATGCCCTCCTGCCATTGTAAGACACTTTAGAAAAAAAAAATCTTCTCTGTGAAATGACTCTGGGGGTGTCTCTCCACAGAAGATAGGGACGTGTGCATTCAGTGGGCCGGTTCAGAGGGGACAGCTTGCATTGTCTTCTTTTACTGCCCATGATAAAGCAGTATTAGAATCCCCACTTCCTGCTCCTGTATGCATGCCAGGGCTCTTGACTAAATGCCGAGCCTATTCATCTCACAGCACACAACAGAGCGCAGTAATAACACACTCATGAGTTTTGACTGATGTCAGTGAAGCACTGCCGTGCTCAGTTCTGCTGCACGGAGCTCTTTACCTTCTTTCTCCTTCCTGCTCTGATGACCACTGAGGCCTGCTAAACTCTGCATGGTGCCACTCAAATTCAAGCACTGCTGTGTCTTTTGAAGACTCAAAAAAATAATGCCAAACTCATGTTAACCTCCTGGCCTCACTCGTCCTGCTGCCTACTATGATCTGAGGACGACTCAAAGGGCTGATGTGACTCCAGGCTGTTTTCCACAGCTAATGAGGTGGAATAATATTGCTCCAAGCCGTGGCGTGAAACATTGGCAGATTCCTTTCCTATTTGTTTAGCCTGTGACACTCAGATAAATGAATAAATTACTGTTGCCCTAATTCTGTGCACCATATTCTACTGTGTTAGTTGTATAAATGCAATTGTATGGCACCACGGCAGCAGATGTCGTCCAGCACTGGGTCATCTGATTGTCAGTGCTTCTTCCCATAAGAACGGACCAATTGATGACCTCCTGATTATAAACTGGGTAAGAAAAGGTGTAATTTTGCATTGGAATAAAGTAATAAATCTTATAAAGGGTATTTAGGAGACTGTTCCAGACTCATTGTTTTTCCTATTTTTTTAGGCAAAACAGTGTTTTACCGAGAGTAGGAAAAGGGAAGGTTTTCTTTTTGCCAAGCGTAGACAAGAATTTCTTGACAAGTTGTGGCTGAAGAGAAAATTTTCTTTTCACTGAGTGTAGACAGACACTTGTGTTGTGTTGAGATGGTTTGGACATGTGCAGAGGAGGGACAGTGGATTGGTAGAAGAATGCTAGAGGTGGTGTTACCAGGTAGGAGACAAAGAGGAAGGCCAAAGAGGAGATATGGATGCAGTGAGGGAGGAAATGCAGATAGCAGAGTCAGAGTAGAAGATGCAGAGAACAGAGTAAAATGGAAAACGCTGATTCGCTGTGGCAACCCCTGAAAAAACAAGGGACAAAGCCGAAAGGAAAAGAAGAAGAAGACAGACTGTCTGTTGAGTTAAACCGATAATCAAAACTGTTTGTGGGCGTGAAGCAGTTTAAAAAAAAAAAGGTTAGGTAGGTAGGTTTGTAGAGACGTCTATATATCTGAGAATGGGAAATAAAGGAAGTACTTCCAACGTTGGGAAAGATACTGTAGACTGCAAATAATAAGCAAATACAGGAAAAAACTGCTGAACTGTCACAGCCATTCTCACACACAAATCCTTTTTCTTCTCCCTCCTTTCCCCCTTCTTATTCATCTTTTCTCCCTTCCATTCCAACCCCTTCTCTTTACCCGAGGTTAACTGGACCGGAATCAGTTCAGAAGGACAAGGCTTCGAACGACTGGTGTCGACCCTGACGCGTCCCACCATAAAACATGCCTGGAGCACAAGACAGAGCAGTGGGAGGCCCAGAAGATGCCTCACTTGACTCCCAAGGCTTCGTACCAGACAGCAGACAGCCCAAGAAAAGATGGGTGTGAAATCTGAGAAACAGCCCAAAATTCCTGACCAGAACGTAGAAGAAAGAAATGGTGAAGAGGTCCGTGCCCCAATGACTGAATTCCCAGGAACAGAACAAGACGGAGCCGCAGTCCTCGTCTACAGACATGATGCTGAAATGACTGAAGCTGCCAAGCAGTGGTTTCCACCACTGAGTCCCGGGGAAGATGGATTTGGCGATGCCCTCTGACAGTTTTGTGAAGTATGGCGCCCCACAGGACATGAAATCTGTCGATTACTACGCCTATTAATGACACCAACATCAGAATACAAAAAGATCCAGGATGTTTGTCAGGTTTATTCTAACATACAGTATATGACGACAAAGTAACAACACAAAAGACGTCTTGATTTTTTACTTGCAAGGGGAGAGTGCAGCTTACTCTTCTGGCAGCTTCCTCATCAACTCCGAGTAGCCACACCCTTCCTCTGCACTTTTATTGCGTTTATAAAAGTATCAGATTACATACGTATCATGTGGTCGTGTGTGAGTATATGAATGGGTATGGAGTAAGAAGGTGGGTGTGAATGTGGGTGTGGCTATGTCTGGTAATTTCTCCATCAGTCTTGAGCACACTAGATTATAATATGAGAAGCAAACCGTTTCTTAAAGCGACAGTACAACATGAAGCAATGATAATAAATTAAATTCTTCCAACAATGTTGTCAAACGTGCTGAAGGTCTCAACACTCACATGACAGTGGCGACATGGACACCTGCCTCCCCATGGAAATCTCACATCACTGACATTGTTACAGCCGTCAAAGCCAGATTCCCTGTGACAGTAAATATGGCTCTTAAACAAAAAGACAATGAACTAGTGGATGACTATCTCCACCGTCTCAATGACGTTTGCAAAGCTCACAGTGGACATAACCGTCCTGATGGATTTCTTGAAAGTCTTAATGAAACAGCATATGAGGCTTTACTTAAGTCCTGCTTCATCAGCGGCATGCTTTCACAGCTGAGAGACAGTCTGAAAACCACACTCATAGGTGGCTGGGATATCACCTAAATGAGATTGTGCGTCACGCCAAACATGCTGAGACCAACGTCAAAACTAAGAGGGAAAAGAAATCACAAGCTGACCATCATGCCATGATGACTGTGCTGAGTGCCACTACATCTGCACTCACCCTTTTCTCAGGCCAGTCTGGCCCTACCCGAGGGAAAGTCTTCCAGCATCGACAATACAGAAATGACACATCCAAGCACACTGTGGAAGGATGCTTTGTCTGTGGGTCTTCTGATCATTGGGCACAAGATTGTCCTCACCGTGGACGAAGCCGCTGAGGGAGAGGAAGAGGGTTTCATCTTTAACAAAATGAGGGTCGTGGACAGTATGGGGGACATGGAGGATGGCCTGGCCAGTGGCTCCGAACCAGTCCGACTGACTAAATGGGAAGGGTAACTCGCACTTAACACCCACACAGTCATCTGACACACGCACACGTGCACAACATGCTTTGCAACATTTAGATGATTTCACTCATGAAGAGCTGTTGGATCTTTTTCCTGATTTAGATGAGGAGACGGCTGCACAGGCTGCCCTCCATCAGAAACTACTACAAGACAGAATGATGCATGCAAATGAAATTACAAAGCCGGCTCTAAATTCTGATTCTGAACCTGTTCCAAATTTTAATCCTGATTTAACTCCTTATCAATTCCTTAAACATGATGCTTATAAGCAATTTCCCTTCATGGAAATTACCGAAATTACAGTGAATGGAAAAAATGTCTCCTTTTTGGTGAACACAGGAGCCACTAATTCTGTTATCAAAAGGTCTGAACAATGCGGCCTAGTGCCGAGTGACAAATGTATTTTTTCACTTTGTGCTAACGGTGGTCGTGTCCTTGAGCCTTTAGCTCGCCCTGCTGAATGTGTTTGGTCAGTTGATGGTCAGAAATGATTTCATTCCTATGTATTTTTTGACTTATGCCCAGTAAATTTGATGGGTCGTGACTTGCTTCTAAAGTTAGGGGCTGTCCTAATTTGTACAACTGAAGGGATAAAAATAACACTTGCATCTGACCCTGACCAAAGTTTGTTTGTCAACAGCACATGCAAAGACATGGTTCCACAGCTGTGCATTTACAATTGGCAGTTATCATTAGATTCTACAAACACATTGGCACAGATGTCCACACCTTATATTCCACCTCACCTCCATAAACAATGTGTGGACCGATTTCCATTGCACCTCACATGTTTCACGTGGGTCTGATCAACCCTATGCAGACATTGTCTTTAGTATTTTGAATGACTCTATGCACTGACTTCCTTTATTTTGATGACTCTCATGGAGCTGCAAGTGTGGCTCTGACAGCAGCCCAACCTTCTCTGTTTCAGGTCTCTGCCTCTCATCCTCATGTCTCACTTGCAAAAGCTGCACATGTTGAGTGGAGAGATTTGGGCCCTTTTGTCCGTGTGTTGCAGTGACAGACTGGGCATCCACTTCTCAACCAGGTGTCATGTTTTCTCCGACATTACATGCCTACCATGTTCCTTTACTAACCTCCATTCTGGTTTCACGATCATTGTTTCTGCTTGATCCTACAACGACTGTGCGATTAGCTGCTCTCCCAGATCCTGCTTCTATTTCCCCTCTCCTTCTCGGGGTTCCTAAAACCCTGTGGACACAGGGAAAATATTAATTTGGCCTGATTCGTGGCTGTGCCCCAGTCACAATTCAACCAAAATCCACCTTTTGTCCAAACCGAAAGCAATATCCACTCAGACAGGATGCAATTGATGGCATCCACCCAGTTTTTGAATCTCTTTTAAAAGCTGTGGTCATTGTTCCCTGCTCTAACTCTCCAGTTCCGACTCCTATTTTTCCATTAAAAAAAAATAAAAATTGATTCTCAATTTTGGTTTGAATTTTCTTTTGAAGGTAAACAATACATATGGACTCAACTTCCTCAAGGTCTGACCTGCAGTCCTCACTTGTTCTGTACAGCTCTAGCTGACAGTTTGGCTTCTTTCTCTCTGAAGGGACTGCCCTTTTACAGTATGTTGATGACCTTCTCATTGCAGCTCCATCTCAGGTACAGTGTGAAATGGACTAGCTTGCTCTCCTCCTCCATCTTGCGGCCGTGGGGCATAAGGCATCACTTACAAAACTGCAGTTTGTAAAACAACAGGTAACCTTTATTGGTCATTTCATCTCAAACACTTTCTCCCTCCAGAGTGACTGCCATTATTAACTTGCCAAAACCAATCACAACAAAACAAATGTTATCTTTTCTGGGAATGTGTTCTTACTGGCGAAATTTCATTCCAGACTTTTCCTGCATGGAGACTCCACTCCGAGCCATATCAAATCTTCTTCTGCCTCTAGCTCTCTGCAGTGGACCCCT
>NC_024327.1:10287468-10292343 GCF_000523025.1 Cynoglossus semilaevis | reverse complement strand
GACCTTTTCACCTCTACGTCGACGAGCGTAATGGTTGCATAACTTCTGTTCTCTGCCAACATCATGGGAACAGATTGAAACCCTGTGGTTACTTCTCTAGGAAACTGGATGTGGTGACTCAGGGATTTCCCCCTTGTCTTCATTCTGTGGCAGCATGTGAACAAGCTGTAGCATCAGTACGAGACGTCACAGGTTATGCACCCCTACATCTACATGTACCACACTGTGTCTTACATGACATGCGTACATCTCACATGTCCACTTCACGCTGGCTGAAATACAACACCACTCTCCTAGGACTTCCTGATGTTCACATTCACTGATGTTACACTCTCAATCCAGCTATACTTCTCCCTCTGCCTGATGATGGTGAACCTCACTCATGTGTTGCTGCTCTTGAGGAGGTGCTCACTCCTCGCCCTGACTTTCTTATACTCCTCTCCCTAATCCACATTTTGTATTTTATGTTGATGGCTCTGTGTCCAAGGATCCAAAAGACAACACACAGATCACAAATTAACACTGATACACATACAACACAACTAAACACGAGGTGAAGTGCTTCATAGAAGAATGCTCCAATAGTCTCATAGAAGAGCCATGTGACTTCTGTGACTGAAGCAGACGACCCAAAAAAGACTCTTGAATGAGTGCACACAGTGTCACTCCAATGGCGGATACACCACACTACACGAACATGACACTCATACAAGAGAGACCCCGCCCATGGCACCCTTTTAGAATTCTTGGTTGCTTATTAAGAGAAGCATTATGTTTTGGATTGATATTGACTGTTCTGATAATTGTTCCTCTGCTATTGTTAGACTATATGCGTCATACACCAGACTTGACCACACCGACTCCGACATTTAACCTGACTACGACTACTGACTCATCTGACCCGTTTTCACCCACTGATCCACACATTAGAGGCCCTGCCTGACTACCCCGACTCTGACCTCCTGATCTTTACCCCTTACCAGATTACTTTGACGACGATGATTTGAATTAAGGTGATACTGGTGTGTAAATTGCTTTATTGTTTTTTATCCCATGTTCCACAAAAAAAGGTTCCTTTTTCTTTTTTTCATGTGATGATTTATAACGATGTTTTTTAAACTTTTTACGATGATATATATTTGATATACACTTATATGTTTTTGTAACTGTTTTATATATAATTTTGTACGTATTTTGTTGGTCAATTATAATGTGACCAAAAGGGGGATTGTTATGACAAAATTATATTCTGTGTTATTATTCACCATTTGACTTGTACTGAAACTTGTGTAGTCAGTGGAAAAACACTGAAAAACCAGTGTAAGCCAGTGATGGGAAATCTACTCATTATTGTTTCTCTGGCTCCTGTAAGGCCTTGAAAAGTGTATACACATACTGAATTCCTGTTAAGCCAGATACTTTCACAGGTGGCGATTGTACTGAGGCCAACGTGCATTCATATTGTTGTACGCACACACAAATGTATCCAGCACACTATAAATGTAACATGCACTTGCCTGCAAAGGGCGCTCTCGTAGAGACCATTGCCTGTGTTGCTCTCTGTAAGACCTGCGCCCCGGAGTTGTTTTGACAACAACTTTCAATAAATTCTCCAATAAACTCTTGAATTCTCGAACAACGTTATTCATTTTCTGTTTTATTCTTTATTCCAAGTGACTATTTACAAAATAGCCAAAACACTCTCACTGCACAGAAATTCCTCATCCAACAATTACGTGATTGGTTTCATTTTTTTATGTTCTAAAATCCGTTTTACGGATTATCCATTAATCAAGTTTTTCATACACAAACCCCCTTCTCTGAAAAGTCATTGCCTTAAACAAAAAAAAAAGTATTTTTTATCTGCTCCCAATAGCGATTAAACCTTAAATATGTAAGTTTGTGATGCACTTCAGCTTTTATTGACCTAGAACAAGGAAAAGAGGTGGATCAATATTTTCAATTACAAACCTAATATTTTCTCTTCGACATAAACTAATTCAGAAATCTATTCAGACAAAACACTCCAAACAGAGAACATTTACCACAGGGGGACGTTCTGTTTTCTGTAATCACATCATTCATTTGGAAACTGAAGATATTTATGGTTAAGGTTTTCATTCATTAAGTCATTTTTATGTACTCACAGCAACCAAGATCAGAGCAACGTTGATGCTGTGTTTGACCCGAATTCTGTGAACCTAGTGTTTGCTGAACACACAGCGACTGAGATTTGAGCAGCAGTACTGCAGCCAAAATAACATTTTCTGGCAGCTAAAAAAATTACACAACTTCTGTACATACAGGCTATGATTTCAGTGGCAGCTGTCATTTTGGAGGAGTTTATCCAACATCAAACAGATCTGTTTTCTGCTGGTAAACATTATTATCCAAATGCCCACTTACACTTCATTCCCTGAAGTGTGTAAATATGGCTGAAAAAGGTCCTTTGGTATGAGTCTATGGTTTATTTATACCAAACTACAACACATGTCTGTCTGGTTTGTGATTTGCCACGCTGGGTGGCTGTGTGTGTGACTGGCATGGCCAATTTCCTGAGAACCCTTGCCGCAGTTTTAGCCTAATTTCCTTGGTCCTGCAGCAGTCCTGTGATGCAGCGAGTCTATCACCTCATATCATCTCCCTTTCCCTTTGCTGAAGACCTTGTCTGTCGTGGTGCGGTAATGAATGTTAGAAAACTGAATGCTCGGTGAGCTTATTGGAGGTGACAAGGATAAAGTCAGGCCTGGCAGCCCGCCCCAGGCTCGCCCCTGACAGCGGCTGTGACCCCATCCGCAGGGCTGCAGCCTTGGGTTTTTGTATCTGTAGCCAGCTCCTTCGTCAGCTGGCCAGTCAGTAACAGAGCACAGCATCACTTTGACATCTGTTTTACAAGGAGTCCAATTGCATCAGGTGTATCAATCTCCCAGGACACAGCTGATAGTGTCCATTGGTTAGATTTCAGTGGTTTTCACATTTGGTTGGGTCTGCAGCAGGAAGCTGATAAGACACCAAAAGGCTCTCCCGAGCATACACAGTCACATAGCCCCACACATACAAAGAGAATTTCCCCAAATTCTCTTCACACCAACTTTCTAAAACACCTCTACTCCCTGGGAACAATGGGAGATCTCCCAATCTACCTTCTCACAGGGACCCCTGAAGCCATCCATTCCTTTTGATCTACATGACCACCTGTGGTTGACTGGACTTAATGGCTCGGTCCACTTCCCTTGTGATAACCCCCCACTCAGCAACAAAAGGTTCTTCCAACACTGCTGAATCATGGAACAACAGTGCCACATAGTGGCGACTGCAGGCATCACATGATACAAGAACAATAATATGACTGGCCACAAGAGGCCTAGCCTCTCTCTTCCATTGGCCTTAGATTTAAACACACACCCAGGAAGTCGAAAACCACTCCCCCCACACAGTTATATAAACATAAACAACTAATGATACTTTAGAAGTTATTCTTGACAGGATTTGCGTATTAACTACTGTTGTACGAGATTTCCTTGCATACTTCTCCAGTCGTTTATTTTGCTCTATTGTTCTTTATTGTACCTGTTTTGTTTGACGTTTTGCTATTAAAACGAATCGACCACCTACCGGCTGCTTCCATTCCTTGCCTGAAAACACCTCACACAGCAAGAATCTTTCACCATCATCAAAATGAAAAGGCTATGTTTAAAGATCAGGCCCAGTTTGAGCACCGGTCTGTGGCTGAAAGACTACAGAGGACCATCCATTTAAACTGAGTACATTTGAAATTAAATTATTTTTTAAAATGTACATATTTGATAGAAAGAAGAAATGCTACAGGTTATAGAAAAGTAATTAGCATTTCTGTTATGCCGAGCAATTCCCCATCATCAAAACACTCAACAACTGCTTTCAATTTCCTGTGCTTTTCTGTGCAGCTGTTTCTGTCACCACCTTCCACCCACAGCCTGACCCCCCACACCTCCTCCAGCTCAGCTGTAATCATGTAACCATGCAAATGCTCTGCACTGAGAGCTTCACATTGGTCTCTCCTCAAGACATTATTCCCTGCTGCTTGAGCCCTTGAGTTGGCCACCCAGGGGAGGAAGAAAAGGAAGTCATTACTGCTATTGCAGTCAAACACAGACTCCACACTGCCAAACAGAAGTTACAACATAGTCAAGTCCTTGACGACTTCACAGAAAAACATTCAATTTTGTCCCTCATTTCTAACAACAAACAGAAATCAATCACTCCAACAGCTGCACTCTCCTTCTCCGTAAATGTGCGTCTTTGTTTGGCTGCATAAAACGGCACACAGAAATAAATCCTTCCTTCTTCTCACTGGTATCCTATACGCA
The DNA here is from genome assembly GCF_000523025.1 of Cynoglossus semilaevis. Lineage (NCBI taxonomy): Eukaryota > Metazoa > Chordata > Actinopteri > Pleuronectiformes > Cynoglossidae > Cynoglossus > Cynoglossus semilaevis. The sequence goes on along the minus strand of NC_024327.1, from coordinate 10,287,994 downwards.
TCTCTGGGATATTCATAATTCATCATCTTCGATTCTTAACATCTGCCACGGATTGTGCCGACGGGCTAGCTGGAATTAGCCACTTCTGGGAGCGGTGTTAATGCGCTAATGGGGCAGAGCATGGATCCCAGCTGGGGAGGGGTTGCGGGGTTGGTGGATTGAGGCCTGAGCAGCAGGAGCCTTTTTCAAACTCCTAATGTGTAATTAGGAACCATTTTGGAGCGCTGCCTCCCTTCTATTGAAATGAGCAGGCTTTTACAGTGGTATGAAAAAGTTTGGGCACCCCTAATCATTTTCAAGATTTTCCTTTATGGCTCATTGGTTGTTCGGAACAGCAATTTCAATTAAATATATCATATAGCAAACAAACACAGTGATATTTAAGAAGTGAAATTAAGTTTATAGGATTTACAGAAAGTGTGCAATAATTACTTAAACAAAAGTAGGCAGGTGCATAAATTTGGGCACCCCAACAGAAAAATTACATCAATATTTAGTAGATCCTCCTTTTGCAGAAATAACAGCC
>NC_024327.1:10285971-10286839 GCF_000523025.1 Cynoglossus semilaevis | reverse complement strand
GCTGAATAGTTGAACGATGCACAGTGACACCATCTGCAGCAAGATCATGTTGTAGGTCTTTGGAGCTGGTCTGTGGGTTGAGTTTGACTGTTCTCACCATCCTTCGCCTCTGCTTATCTGAGATTTTTCTTGGCCTGCCACTACGGGCCTTAACTAGAACTGTGCCTGTGGTCTTCCGTTTCCTCACTATGTTCCTCACAGTGGAAACTGACAGCTGAAATCTCTGAGCTAGCTTTTTGTATCCTTCCCCTAAACCATGATGTTGAACAATCTTTGTTTTTAGGTCATTTGACAGTTGTTTTGAGGCTCTCATGTTGCCAGTCTTCAGAGAAGATGCAAAGAGGAGAATAACTTGCAACTGGCCACCTTAAATACCCTTTCTCATGATTGGCTTCACCTGTGTATGTAAGTCAAGGGTCAATGAGCTTACCAAACAAATTTTGTGTTCCAATAATTAGTGCTAAAGGTATTCAAATCAATAAAACAACAAGGGCGCCCAAATTATTGCACACTTTCTGTAAATCCTATAAACTTCTTTTCACTTCTTAAATATCACTGTTTGTTTGCTATATGATATATTTAATTGAAATTGCTGTTTCGAACAACCAATGATACATACGTATATGCCAGTGAGTGATACAGCTGAAAGCCAAGAGGAGAAGAAAGACAGAACGAAGGCACTCACTAAACAGACTAACTTTAGCCCAGGCGAGGTAGAAAATCTTATGAAGTGTACGTACTACTCCCAACGTAAAGATGAAAAAGAGGAGAACCTCTTCCACTACGTTGAACAAACATGCCTGGCAAAAGAAGTACAAGTAGAAAGTTTGCTTGTGACACCAAGCATCATTGTATGTGGTAAGTGTTG
>NC_024327.1:10264989-10285807 GCF_000523025.1 Cynoglossus semilaevis | reverse complement strand
ACTGGAGAAGTATTCAAGGAAATCTCGTACAACAGTTGTTAATACGCAAATCCTCTCAAGAATAACTTCTCAAGAATAAATTCTCAAGAATAACTTCTAACGTATGATTAGTTGTTTACGCTTATATACCTGTGTGGGGGGAGTTGTTTTCGACTTCCCGGGTGTGTGTTTAAATCTTGTAGGCCAATGGAAAAGAGAGGCTAGGCCTCTTGTGGCCAGTCATATTATTGTTCTTGTATCATGTGGTGCCTGCAGTTGCCACTATGTAGCTCTGTTGTTCCATGATTCAGCAGTGTTGGAAGAACCTTTTGTTGCTGAGTGGGGGGTTATCACAAGGGAAGTGGACCGAACCATAAAGTCCAGTCAACCACAGGTAGTCATGTAGATCAAAAGGAATGGATGGCTTCGGGGTTCCCTGTGAGAAGGTAGATTGGGAGATCTCCCATTGTTGTGTGAAGATCTCCCATTGTGCCCAGGGAGTAGAGGGGTTTTAGAAGGTCGGTGTGAAGAGAATTTGGGGACATTCTCTTTGTATGTGTGGGGCTATGTGACTGTGTGTGCTCGGGAAGGCCTTTTGGTGTCTTATCAGTTTCCTGCTGCAGACCCAACCAAATGTGAAAACCACTGAAATCTAACAGTGTTGACAATCAGTTTTACTAAGCTAATGTTAGAAAGTATTACATGAAAACTGTCCTGCACTGTTTTGAAGTGCTGCTTCAAAGCCTAGCGTTATTGGTAAGACTGCTTTTGGATGGTAATGTGTCAGGAAACTTTCTCTGTTAGATAGAATTGCAAAATATGCTGTTAGTTCACACCCTAGTTTTCTAACACACAGAGTTTAAATAAAGAATCAAATATGAGATCTCAAAGGTTTAGAGTTTTACTTGCAAGCAAGAAGTGCAAGACAATTGTTATATTCAGAACTGCACTGAGGAACACCTCAGTGCTTAAAGCTTATATACATTTTTTTACACAGCCCCCTGACCCTTTACAGCCATGTGGTGTTCACACACCACTTCTGAGCGCTGATTGGCAAAGGCTGCTTCAAACAAAGATTCTCCACCAATAGGAGCTATGTGCATGCGTTGCAGTTAATCAAGTCAGATAAGATCAGTGCAGTTTGGATGTTTTTCCCACTTGCTCTTCTGTTGGTCTCCTTATTTGGGCAAAACAAACTAGTTCTGACTGGTTCTGTGACCTGTCTCCAAGCGTAACAGTCAGTACCAGTCAGTGCTATCCATACCATCCTGTAATGTAAACCATCAGCATGCACACCTTTCTTAAGTACTTTTCCATTCAGTACAGCATGTTTTTTCATCTTGGCCACTGAGAGTGGACGCTGGCATGCATGTTGCCACTGCTCTCCGGGCGTATGTGTTTTTTTTTTGTTCTGTTTTTGTTTTGTTTTATGTACAGTGTCCTTGGGTGACTTGAAAGGCGCTTTTAAATAAAATGTATTATTATTATTATTATTACAGCATAACATAAACATTCAATAATAGTATAAATTGATATGGAAACTTTGTACTGTATTTACACAACATTCCACAGTCGTAAGAGCAGGAAACATAATTTACATTCAGTGCAAGAGCCAAAGTCCAACAGACGAAGAAAGCAACCTTAACGAAAGTGAAAACTACTGTGACCTGGTCGTTGAAGAGGATTTGGGCTTGAAGAAAACTCTTATCAAGAGACTGGGTTTACTCCTTCTTATATTGCAATGCATTTTCAGTGTGTCCAATACATGTAGAGATGAAATAGTAAAGGAACTTTCCTTTCATCATCTGCATCTGGCTCAGTCATTAAAAAATATATACTGAGCACTTTGAGGAAGCATAGCTGTGCTTTTGAAGATTCACTGATTTCAGAACTGGTTAAAGGTCTTTGTGTGGTGGTTGGCTTCCGGGTGTGGGCGTATGTCCACTTTTAGCGGATGGTGATTTGGCTCAGTGGTGGAGGCGCGCACCTGCCAGCACTCCCAATCAGGCCAGAGGGAGTATTTAAGGTCCAGCCTGCCACCACCAGAGTGTTGCACTCAATCGGGTGGTGAGTCGAGGCTTTAATTCTTTGTCAATGCAGTTACTTTGTGGATAACTTCTGTTTTTTATGTTGCTTGATGCAGGTGTGTACTGGGTGTTCTCAGACATCCCCGCTTCTTTGTGATCCACATTAACTTCCATTTACCTAGCCATTCTTTGTAAGGTAGATGATGTGAAGCAATATGGATACCCAAAAGTGTTGCAGCCATTGCTTCTAGATTTGAAATCCTTTGAAGATCATGCCATTTTTGTACCAAGTCTAGGTAAAGTGGTCAAGGGCACTGTATTCGCTGTAGTTGCAGACAATCTTGGTGCTCACTCTATTGGTGGGTTTGTTGAAAGTTTTACGGCCTCACACGTCTGTCGATTTTGCATTGGAGAGTGTTCACAGATCCAAGAGCACGAAGTAGGAGAAGGACTGTTTCCAAGTCCAGCCATAGCATGCATGTCAGAGCAGCATTGTCGGACCGTGCTGAAGCTCATCATTGTGGAGTGAAAAGACAGTGTCCCATCTCTGACACATTGCATTACTTTCATGCCACATCAGGTTAACCCCCTGATGCTTTGCATGATTTACTGGAAGGGATCGTACCAGTAGAAATAGCTTTCTGTCTTGTTGTGTTTATCAACAAGAAGTACCTCACTCTTCAGGAGCTAAATCATTCCATCTATCATTTTCCTTACAAGTTGAACGACAAAACAAACAGTCCACAAGCTGTTCCTCTGACTTTAACATCATGCAAGAATTTAGGAGGCAACGGACACGAAAAATGGTGCTTATTGAGGATCCTTCCCTTTTTTATGGCTTACAACTGCTTTTGGACCACTTGTGACTCTCTGGACCATGCGTTTTAAAGCTAAACACAGATTCTTTAAAAGGATTGTGAGGCAGACTGGGTCTTTCAGAAACATTCTCATGACCATGGCAATAAAATGGCCACGAAAGGCCAACACTGTCAGTGTCCAGAATGACTCAAGTGACAGTCGAGATTCTAAAAGACAGCATTAAGGAGTCATTTGCAAGAAAGTTCCCTGGGGCTGTGATTGTAAACAACAAACAAGGCTAACATTTTAGGCACAGACTACAATGTTGGAATGTCGTTGCCCTTTGGATCAACAGGAGGATTGCCTGACTTTGGAAAAATACTTCAAATAATCATTGTGCATGAAAGATCTATATTTGTTCTGAAGTTACTGAGTGGGTGGTACCATGAGCACCTGCGGAGCTTCGAAGTAGAGCCAACAGGAGAGCTTGAAGCCCTTCAGCATTCAGAAATGAAAGACACATACCCCTTGGCTGCGTATGATACAGCACATGGTCGAATGGTGTCCCTTAAACACTTCATTTGCACATCAATGTAGGTATGCGTCTGCTGAATGATTCTGTTATCATGCCGTATCAGTCATGTGTCCTCAGCTTTCTCCTCTACAAAACATGACCAGCAAAGATTCTTGTTATTTATTGAAGTTTTACTGAACTCTGAATGCCTTCTCTTTCCCCTCTGAAGGTGACAATGGCAGTGCAGTTAGGAGTCATCGTGGAAGAACATGACATACAAAAGTTGATGATTCCATCAGGAATTCCCAGTACAGTTGAAGAACTTATTTCGATCTTGAGCCAAACATTCGATATACAGTAAACCCTTGTTTTTCGCGGGGGTTACGTTCCAAAAAGAACCTGTGATAGGCAAAATCCGTAAAGTAGAAATCTTTATTTTTTTTACAATTAAATACTCAGAAAAAGAAGAGAAAGAACGAACAAACCATTTTACAGTCTCAACCATTTGTTTCACAAATAAAGTAAAATAAAAGTACTTTAGAAACGTTTCAACAAATAACTTCTGTAATGTACTGTCAAATAATAATTTTAATCATCAACGTGAACAGAAGGCTTCAAATTGCGGAGATTAGCACCGCCCACCGTGAACGGGAGAAAATTAAAAATGATTATGAAAAAAATACAAATTACCTGTACAGTCGGACAAATAGTGACTCAGCTTTATTTCACTGCTTCAATGTTTTTTTCTTCCTTCTTTATGGAACGAACGGAAGATTCATTAATTCCATAATGCCGACCTACAGCCGCATAGCTTTTACTTTCATTTAGCATGTCCAATAGTTTTACTTTATCACCGATAGACAGCATCTTCCGCTGCCTTTTGGTCCCTACCGCAGGTACTTTTGCCGGTCCAGAGCGTTTTGTCGACATTATGGGGTTTGATAAACTCGAAATTGCAAGAGAATTTGCACGTACGTAATGTCAATTTGGCAAGCTGTTTTACGTACGTGTACATATTAAACCGCAACGTTATTGGCGCACAGGTAGAGAAGAAGCGGAGTGACTTTTTAGCCAATCAGAATGCAGAACACAATGCACGATGCAAATCCGTGAAGTAGCGAAACCGTGAAAAGTAAACCGCGTTATAGCAAGGGATCACTGTACACGAGGAGTTTGGATTGTTGTATGAAGACGCTGATTTGGGGAACCAATTTTTCAGTCCTACCTCAACAGCCAACCTGCATGACAAGGCCACTGTGAAAATAATAAGAAAAGAGCCGATGGTTACCCTGGACTTACATCCACTATATGAATCTGGACATCTATACTAAGTGAAGTGGACATGCATCTCCTTTCATTTGCAGAGCATTGACAAAAAGAGGGATGCCGTTGTCTGCTGCCTCATTGAATACCTTGGAGAAGAGCAACAACAGCTATTCCAGGACCAGGTATGTTATTAAATGACAACACACCAGAATTTCATCACAATAGAAATGGGAGGTACTTATTGTCCTACTGATTGGTTGCACTGTCATTTACAATGCTTAATACATAAAACATCGACAATGGCAGTTTCTTCATTTGCAGTGAAGGGGAATGGAAGGCTACATAAGTGTTGGAGAAAATGGACCAAAACATAGATTTTAATTCAATAATTAAAGATTAGCCTTATGGAAAATAGGGGTGCACCATTTGTGTGTGGGCCAATGCCAATATTTAAAAAACAATGTACTACATTTGACCAAGAATGGAAATCTATTGGAATAGCATTGTCATGTCTGTCTGTTTCCTTTTCCTGTTGTCTGCTTTGCGGGGTAATCTGTCTGTTCACACTCACCTGTTGGTAATTAGCTTCACTTGTGTCACCTGGTGCTCCCTGTGTGTATATATACCCCTCTCCCTCACTCTGTCCTTGTTGGATCATTGTGATTGTGTGTGTTTGATCATTGTAGTTGGATCATTGTTCAGTTTGTTCTGTTGTTTGTGTTCGGTAGCGTTTCGTGAGTTTCCTGTTCTGTGTTTTCTAGTATTCCGTGTTACAAAGAGAATTCCAAAACGACCTGCACCAGTACTGCACTTGGGTCCTGCCTGCTTCCTGTCGTTGCCCCCACATGACAAGCATATTGTTATTACACTAAAAATGCAAATGCTATTTGTTTCTTTCTTTTTAACATGGAGGACCAATGTGAATGGCGCTTTGGCCAAGAAGCAATATCTCTGTCATTGGTGTGGAACCCCAGGGTTCACCTTCTGGGCAAGATCAAATCCCGGTTAGGGCGGTTAGTACCTTCCAGTGGACTCATCACCCACTGGAAGGTTCGGGGGGTTGGTACGGTGCAGTGTGATTTGGGTGGTGACTGCTGCCCCAGCAACCCGGTAACGGAAAATGGATGGATGGATAGATGGACCAATGTGAGGGACACATGGACCACACCATGAAGGTGAATGTGACTCATGAGCCCATGAGTGAGGAGGATCGAGTGTCCATTGTGATCGAGGGCAACAAAGTCCTGAGCAAGTGTGGGAACTGCACCAGAGCTTGTATGTTATTAATGGGGTTAATGTATGCCCTCAACCTGGAGTATCCCAAGAAACTGAAGCACACATTTCAGGTAGGAGGAGCTGTTGGTTCAAGGATTCAAGCTACTGGAATGACTTCACTCCAAAGTAACCACACACACACTCACACTCACTACTATCACACAAACTCACACACACAGAAACAAAGCACTGACTTACTGTCTTGTGTGTGTATATATGTTTTGAGCAAACCAGTTTAAATTTTCTGTTCTGTTAAATGTATAGTTCTTCACAGAACCACACAGATATACACACACATATATATATATATATATACACACATATATACATGTATATACATACATATATATATTGTTTAGATCTAGCTGTGAAATGTCCTGGCTGAAACACTTACACACTGAGTTGTATATTTAAATATATATATTGGAGCAAACATGTTTAAATGTTAAGCACTTTGAGTTGTATTTTATTTTCAAGCAAAGAAAACCCCACAATATTGTGAATGTTTTGTGATCCTCTTGAATAGTCTTCAAGAGACATTTAATCATTTGGTTGAATAAACAAGTTGATTTCATCAGTACAATCTGCTGTGTCTACATCTAACCTTCCCTGAATGGGTAATAGTTAATTTGTCATATTAGCTAATTATTACTAACAATGAAGTGGATTAATAATGTATCATTACCATATAATGTAATAAGTTACATTGTTAGTCAATTGTTTTGAGTAATTTGTATTGAACAATCTTAGGTAAACTTTACTTAAACTTAAACTTTACCAAATTTCTTTTAGTATTTCATAGCTGTTGAATCTATGTAGTCTTTACTCAAAATATTAATAGAAATTTAGCCAACCAAAGTTTATGCAAATCCTCACTTTCGATAAATTGGGTAAATTCTATAGGTTGTTTTTTTATAGTGTGTAGTGCCTATACATTATCCCGTGGGTCTGGGCTCCACACTTGAGTTCCTACAAAGGTACAGAAATGGTTTCTTTTATATTATTATAAATGAATTAAAATAAAAAACAATTTCCTCATTTAGAAAAAATAATCTGTATTTTAATTGGTTGATTATGATATTATGTTCAAGGGTGTTTCTTCATGATCAATCCTGAGAGGGACACAAAAGAAGAACAAGAAACTGCTGTCAGTGAACCCAAGAGTTCTCACCCTCATCGCAAATCTTGCTGATCAGGATTGGAGAGGGACATGTTAAAGATGGACTGAACTGTTAAGTCTGACCTCTTGCACAGTACCAGGCATGCACAACACCTTTTTTTATCTTAAGAGGTAAAAAAAGCAGTAATAAGCACATAAATTTATGTGAACTGGCTTGTTTTTTTTTTTTTGCCATTTTTTGCTTGAGGCTGTACTTTCAGTTAGGTCAAAGGTTTTACTTGACCAATAAGATCAAGGCAACAGCAATCTTGTGTATTTTTTATTTATAGTTGAGAGATACATCTTGCAGATGCGCTGGGACACGGCGTTTGGTTAGGAGAAAAAGAGAAAAGATGAAGAATAGAAGTGTTAGTCTGAAGTTTGGAACTTTGAATGTAGGTACAATGACAGGGAAAAGTAGAGAAATAGCTGATGTGATGGAGAGAAGAAGAGTAGATATTTTGTGTGTGCAGGAGACCAGGTGGAAGGGCAGTAAGGCTAGAAACATTGGAGGAGGCTACAAACTGTTTTATCATGGTTCAGATGGGAAGAGAAATGGAGTAGGGGTGATCCTAAAGGAAGAATATGTAAGAAATGTGGTAGAGGTGAAAAGAGAGTCAGACAGGTTGATGTGTGTGAAGGTAGAAGTAGAAGGAGAGATGATTAATGTTGTTAGTGGTTATGCCCCACAGGTGGGCTGTGAGTTGGAAGAAAAGGAGAAGTTCTGGAAGGAGCTAGATTGGATGGTAGAGAGTATCCCCAGGAGAGAGAGAGTGGTGATTGGAGCAGACCTAAATGGTCATGTAGGGGAAGGGAACAGAGGAGATGAGGAAGTGATAGGCAGGTTTGGTGTTAGGGAGAGAAACGTAGAAGGACAGGCAGTGGTAGATTTTGCAAAGAGAATGGAAATGGCTGTGGTAAACACATATTTCCAAAAGAAAGAGGAACATAGGGTGACTTACAAGAGTGGAGGCAGGTCCACACAGATAGATTATATTCTATGTAGAAGATGTAATCTGAGGGAGATTAGAGACTGTAAGGTGGTGGCAGGTGAGAGTGTAGCCAAACAACATCGGATGGTAGTGTGTAAAATGACGATGGAGGTGACAAAAAGGAAGAGAGTGAAGACAGAGCAGAAGATCAAGTGGTGGAAACTAAGGAAAGAGACATGTTGTGAAGACTTCAGGAAGGAAGTAAGGGCAGTTCTGGGTAGTGTTGAGATATTCCCAGATGATTGGGAGACTACAGCTGCAGTGATGAGGGAGACAGGTAGGAAGGTGCTAGGTATGTCCTCTGGGCAGAGAAAGGAGGACAAAGAGACCTGGTGGTGGAATGAGGAGATCCAGGAGAGTGTGCAGAGAAAGAGATTAGCGAAGAAGAGATGGGACAGTGACAGAACAGAAGAGAACAGACTGGAGTACAAAGAGAGGACAAGGGAGGTGAAGAGGGAAGTGGCCAAGGCCAAACAAAAGGCATATGAGGAGTTGTATGAGAGTTTGGAAACAAAGGAAGGAGAAAAGGAGTTGTATAGATTGGCGAGACAGAGAAATCAAGCTGGGAAGGATGTGCAGCAGGTGAGGTTGATTAAGGACAGAGAGGGGAATGTGATCACAAGTGAGGAAAGTGTGCTGAGAAGATGGAAGGAATACTTTGAGGAGTTGTTAAATGAGGAAAATGAAAGGGAAAGTAGAAACGAGGAGCCAGAGACTAGTAGGAAGAAGGTAGATCAGGTTAGAAAGGATGAAGTTAGAAAAGCCCTGAAGAGGATGAAGAGTGGAAAGTCAGTTGGTCCTGATGACATACCAGTGGAAGTATGGAAGTGTTTAGGAGAAGTGGCAGTAAATTTCCTGACTGGTTTGTTTAACAGAATTTTAGAGACTGGCAAGATGCCTGATGAGTGGAGAAAAAGTGTTCTGGTGCCAATTCATAAGAAGGGTGATGCACAGAGTTGTAACAACTACAGAGGGATAAAGTTGATGAGCCATACAATGAAGATTTAGGAAAGAGTAGTTGAAGCTAGGTTGAGGCAGGAAGTGGAGATTTGTGAACAACAGTATGGTTTCATGCCTAGGAAGAGTACCACAGATGCAATATTTGCCTTGAGGATGTTGATGGAGAAGTACAGGGAAGGTCAGAAGGAGCTGCATTGTGTATTTGTAGATCTAGAAAAGGCATATGACAAAGTGCCAAGGGAGGAATTGTGGTTTTGTATGAGGAAGTCAGGAGTGGCAGAGAAGTATGTTAGTTTGGTGCAGGACATGTATGAGAATAGTACAACAGTAGTGAGGTGCGCTGTTGGGAGGACAGAAGACTTCAAAGTGGAGGTGGGACTACATCAAGGATCGGCCCTGAGCCCCTTCTTGTTTGCTGTGGTGATGGACAGATTGACAGATGAGGTCAGACAGGAGTCCCCATGGACTATGATGTTTGCAGATGACATTGTGATCTGTAGTGAGAGTAGGCAGCAGCTAGAAGAGAACCTAGAGAGGTGGAGGTTTGCACTAGAAAGAAGAGGAATGAAGGTCAGTCGCAGCAAGACAGAGTACATGTGTGTAAACGAAAGGCAGAACAGTGAAATAGTGAGGCTACAAGGAGCAGAGGTGGTGAAGGTGCAGGAGTTTAGGTACTTAGGATCAACTGTTCAGAGCAGCGGAGACTGTGGAAGAGAGGTGAAGAATAGAGTACAGGCAGGATGGAACAGCTGGAGAAAAGTGTCAGGAGTGATCTGTGACAGAAGAGTGTCAGCTAAGGTGAAGGGAAAGGTTTACAGGACAGTGGTGAGACCAGCCATGATGTATGGTTTAGAGACAGTAGCAATAGGCAGAAGACAGGAGGAGGAGCTGGAGGTGGCAGAGTTAAAGATGCTAAGATTCTCTTTAGGAGTGACAAGAATGGACAGGGTCAGGAATGAGGTCATTAGAGGGACAACACAGACAGGAAGGTTTGGAGAAAAAGCTAGAGAAGCCAGATTGAGATGGTTTGGACATGTGCAGAGGAGGGACAGTGGATACATTGGTAGAAGAATGTTAGAGATGGAGCTACCAGGTAGGAGAAAGAGAGGAAGGCCAAAGAGGAGATATATGGATGCAGTGAGGGAGGACATGCAGATAGTTGGAGTCAGAGTAGAAGATACAGAGAACAGGGAGAGATGGAAATCAATGATCTGCTGTGGCAACCCTTGAAAAAAAAGGGACAAAGCCGAAAGAAAAAGAAGTTCAAGAAAGTGATGCTTTGGTAGCATTTTTTTTTTTTTTTTTTTTTTGGGAAAAGTTCATGGTACCTATATCGATGCTCTGATATTTTACTTTCCAAGTACACAATTGACTCATCGGTATGAATGGGACAAACTACCAAATCAACAATATCCTTCAAATCTAGTATGACTTGCCAGGCTGGTTTATCTTCTGGTACTAGATTTCCAACAATAATGGTATAAATCTCAACAGAGGCCAATTATCATGTGCATTGCTACCGACTGTCTTTTTACTTTGGAAAGTATGTGGTAATAACTTGTCTTGTCTCCCCATTTATATGGAAATGCCTGACTCTTCTGATTTGAAGTATCAAAAGAGAAATACTTCTTGCCTATCAGAACTTTAAAACATTCAGCTAGCTCTACAGGGACTATTCCCTCCAACAGTCGTAAAAGCACATCGTAAAACATTTCTAGGCGTACGTACAGGATATTTCCTGTGCAAAGCAAGATCTCCTAAAAAGGGAGTTCGTGAATGACATTTCCTGTGCAGAGCAAAGTCTTCAACAAAGGAGTACCTGTTCCTGACAAGCAGATTATGATTTAAAACACTTTGATTTAACACACTTAACTAACTATACTAACTATAAATTATATTTACAGGTAGCACTTTAATTATTTTCTTTACATTTACATCTGAAAACAGCCTCTGAAACCAGAGGGAATGCAAAAAGGTTACCCAATGCAGCACATACTGTAAAAGAGAATGTACTAAGAAATGTTTTATTTTACGTGGGGTTTTTTTTGTTTTTTTTGCGATTTTCCAGTAATAAACAGGCTATGTCCATCCTTTGTTCTGCTTCTGGAGTTGTCTGCAAATCAGATTTGTTTCCACTCAGAAGGAATTCTTGGGCGTACTGTAAATTAATTATGAATGTAATTATGTGCTTGATTTGATACATTATCTGTGTAATAACACATATTCCTCTATACATAATCTTTACAATTAAATACTATTAGCTTAATCTTCAAAGTACATAAACATAAACATGTAGGGAANNNGTAGGGAAATAGTACCTTCAACACTAGAACCCCACAACTGCTGACATCCATCTGTGTGTTGTGGTCCATGGTATGCACTGTCCACACATATTTGGATTCTTCTCTTGACCTATTCCTCAGGAAGTTTCTATTACAGCATTAAAAGTATTGTTTTAAAACTTTTTTTCCTCTCTCTTATTTTCGTGGAAAAATGTCAGGGGCCCACACACTTTCATCGAGGTCTGTAGGCCAAGACTTGTAAACGAGCTTATGCAATACTGTAAACCCTGCGCTAATTTATACACATAAGTTCGGAGGCTAGATGAGCAAGTTTTATGACTACATGAAAATGACGCTAATTTACTAAGGTACTGTTTTAAAACAGCTGGGAAATTCGGAGGCTACATGAGCAAGTTTTATGCCTACATGAAAATGACGATAATTCGCAGAATTAGCTATTCAAACTGCATTCAGGCACAATCTCATGCACGTGGCAAGTTGAAATAATTTGACTGTTAAACCTATGCATTGCATACTGGTCATATAAAGTATTAAAAATACAAGAAACTAACCTTGTTTAACGGTCGGGTAGCAGAAAACTATGGCTTGTTTACAGTTGCAAATGGCCGATGTACGCATGCGCAGTTAACTCGGGTAGGAAAATTCTATGGGTAGGAGAAAACTTCAGAACACGTGTTTACTTGCATGTTTGTTTGTGTTGCGCGTCTAAGTCACGTAACTCCCGTGACAGCGCAATGTCTAAACACAAGAAGGGGCAGGGAGCAAGGTGTATCTGCTCTGCGCTGACACAGGAGGGGCGAATCGGGCGACCTGGCTGTTTCCTCTTGCTGAAACCACAGCATTGCAAACAAGAGCAATGGAACACCACTAGAACACATGCCAGGTGTCATTCTCTGATTAATGGGCGTCTTTAGTGTGTCTATGTTTTATACAGAAAATATTTTTATGCCGTTTTTTTTTTATTTATTCGTGTACAGCACTCGTGTACAGGATTAACTTACTTTAGGTGGTTAAGTTGCTAATAAAAACAACTTTAAGTGAGAGTTAAATCAGCTCTGGACGTCGTTTTTTTCCCTGTCATAAAAATGATAGCAAACGACTGCTTTATCTCTGCTCCTGGCAAGGCCATTCTGCACGGTGAATACGCAGTAGTGCGTGGGAAGGTAAGACAAAAGATAACTTTTTCTTTTTAAGAAGAACTTTGCCAAGTTTGAAAAGGTTAAGATGACTGAAACATCAATAGGAATAGTTACTGGGTTGATGCAATGTGAAAATACCAATAAAGGGTCCAAGTTCAAAGAATTGGAATTTTCTGTCAATTATTTAATGATTTTGGCTTTACAGGGTTAATAATTACCGTATAATATACATTGTCTGGCCAACTTTCAATGTCCGCCTGCTTCACTCAGCTTTGTTGACTTCGTATGGGTCTTTTCCATCGAATATTTTGCCTTTGTAATTGTGTTTAGTGAATCTCTATACAACAGTTTTGTCCGATCTCCCTTCGGCGATTTAATATTCTTGTCTTTTGTTGTCATTATCGATTGTTTACGTCTACTTGTTCGCGTCTTTTGCCACACAACATGGCAGACGGCGTGATGCATCGTAATAAGGATAATCGGAAAACCATCTATACATTGGAGTAAATTAAGATGTTTTGCGAATAACTACGATTTTGTATTCATATTTGTAAGTCGATGTGGAATATATCAGAATAGTCACCACCCCAAATACTACTAAACTTACCTCTACAGTGGTTTACATTTACAGATACTTAAACTTTTTTTACAAATCCAATTAAGTCATATAATGACTTTGCAAGGGTCTATATTTTTTCTGTTTATATTCAACTGTTTGAACCACCGTAAAGCACATTGAGTTTGCTTTGTGCATGAAATGCACTCTATAAATAAAATTTGATTGATTGATAATAAAATACAATGAACAGATACAGAATGATACCGATCAGCCTGGTGGGATAATGAAAGCTTACATTAGTCAAGGATTTATGTTTGATAGAACTTGTCTTTTGTTGTTATTTCTGTAGTGTGTGGTTGTTACATTTATCTACTTAAATATCTAAAGAAGATGTCTGCTAAACCTGTACATAGATTTGTTTTGACCTTTACAAATTTGCTTAATCGAATTCAAAGAAAAGTTTGGTAAAGATTGTGATATAGGACAAAGTTTCTATTGATTGCTACATGTTTTTATGTTTCTTGAGTGACACTTAGTTCTTTGTCGCTCTGTCTCAGGTGGCGCTTGCTGTCAGTTCGAACTTTAGAACGTTTTGCAGTTAAAGGCAACATCAAATGGAAAACTTTGCATCAACCTTCTGAATATTGACACATTTCTCAGCTGGGAACCGAATGAGCAGAAACAACTAAATCCCCATCCCTGCGGTAAGATATTATAGCACTGAGGACGTTATACACAGCACACAGTATGTAATGTGTGTTTTTTCCTACACACACACACAAACACAAACTACTTTAACTGTATTAATGTTCCCTAGTAGTTGTGCTTAACATGCTCCTTAACTTAGTAATGTTGTGGTCTGCTGCTCTCATCCCACTTGCTGTTTTAACTATATAAAGGAGACAGTAAATCAATTGCAATCTTGTGTGAGGTAAGGTGTAATGGAGGTATTTTAGTTTTTCTTTGTTTTTCTTTTTTCATTATCATTAATGACATTAGTTGTTTTTTTTAGTGATGTGTCTTATTACCAATGACAGGTCAGAGTGAAGAGTTCAACCATCTGGACCATGAAATTGTGAGACAGCTGCGTGATTTTGTTGGTGACGCTGATGGAAAACTGGATAAAGGCAACATGGCCATTTTAGCCTTCCTCTACGTCTCACTGTAATTATTATTATTATTATTATTATTATTATTATTATTATTATTATTAGTCGATGATGAACCATGTCACAGATTAGCTAGTTTGGCTCTGTCTTTGCTAATTTCAGCTATGAAAAAGAAAAATATTATTTCAGAGTACAGAGAATACATTCCAGAGATTTCTGGTTAATTCTGAGGAATTATTATTCTAACTTTATTTTCCTAGCTATTAGTAATTTTAATAATTCAAAGACATTACTGGATAAGCAACAGCATTTCAACAAGTAATTAACTCAAATAATATGATTACAATTTATTTGTATGCTGTTTATATGCAGTGTCAGTCATAAGAAGAACAGAGCATGTCACTTACTTTTGTAAATTAAAATCTGAATGAGCTAAAATGTTTCTTTGTTTCTCATTTATATTATAAGAATATGAACTGTGGCATGTAGTGATGTTATAAACATAGCATTTTATGAGCTTTTAAATGAAAACTAAGTGGGAATATACACTGCCTCGCCAAAAAATAGTCACCACCTGGATTTAACTAAGCAAATAGGTACAAGCCTCCTATTGGATAATTACTGCATGGGCGATTATCTTTCAGCTGGCAACAAGTTATTTAACCCCAACTGGTGCAATGAGTTGCTTCTCATTTTTTAAACAACCATGTCGAAAGACACATCCCGTGGTCGTGGAAAAGATGTTAGTCTGTTTGACAAGGGTCAAATCATTGGCATGCATCAGGCAGAGAAAACATCTAAGCAGATAAAGTGATGCACCATCATGCCTAGTGCCTACTGTACAAGCCTGTGGGGGCAGTGCTATGATCTGGGGTTGCTGCACTTGGTCAGGTCGAGGTTCAGTAACAGTATGTGCTCAAAGAATGAGGTTAGCTGACTACCTGCATATACTGAATGACCAGGTTATTCCATAGATGGATTTTTTCTACCATGATGGCACAGGCATATTCCAAGATGACAATGCCAGGAATAATCAGACTCAAATTGTGAAAGAGTGGTTCAGGGAGCATGAGACATAATTTTCACTCATGCATTGGCCACCACAGAGTCCAGACCTTAACCCCATTGAGAATCTTTGGGATGTGCTGGAGAAGGCTTTGTGCAGTGGTCAGACTCTACCATCATCAATGCAAGATCTTGGTGAAAAATTAATGCAACACTGGATGGAAATAAATCTTGTGACATTGCAGAAGCTTATCGAAACAATGCCACAGCGAATGCATGCCGTAATCAAAGCTAAAGGCGGCCAAATTAAATATTAGAGTTTGTGACTTTTTTTTTTTGGTGGCAACTTTTTTTATGTCCAGGCATGTAAATTATACAGTCTGTTTTCTGTCTTGCTAAAGTGACTCAAGTGCTTTAAGTTTTGTAGGTGAGGTGTGATCTGAGAGAAATTAAGCTGAAAAGAAAATCTTTCCTCTTTTTGAAATGAAGTTAGTACAGAAACAGACAGACAGGAGATGTTTTCCAACATTAGAGCTGCAGGTTGTTGGGAGGTTTAGCCGGAACTGACACGGTGCTGGCGTGTCTGAGAGAGGTGAGTCTGGCACTGGGCCACACTGTAGCCTTTAACAAGTCTGGATGTGTTTCCCTTGAGAAAAGAGTCAAACAAAAAAGCTTGGAGTATTCTCCTGTCTGCCCAAATCCTGCCTCGCTGACAGACTCTGACAGCAATGTCAAGCACGATTGTGTTCAATTTATAGCAGTGTATGAATTGTGATACATACAGCTGCTGCATGGGTGCAGGTGTACAGTTACTCTGCAAGGTGAAGTCATTGTAAAAAGGTACAATATAATATTTACTGACTTGACTATTGTTGTTCTTATGTCTGAATGCCTTTTCCATTTTTTTAACCTACCTTACATTATGTCATCTGTGAATTTGTCTCATGTTGGGTGTATGAGTTAGCTATGCTATGCTATTCTATGCTATTACTGCACTCTACTCTGTTATACTATAGTACACTCTACTATAGTACACTATACCATGCTGTACCATACCATACCATGCTACCATAGGTTTACCTTTAATTATGGCAACCTTTTGATTTAGCGATCTACCAATTACCATTGGAAGCCACATCTGTTATTGCAGTAATCATTTATACAATTTTAATTTTTTTATATACTTATACTTACTTATATTTATCCTTAGTGAGCTGCCCAGTGTGAATATATCAGTTTGGTCAGAACTGCCAACCGGAGCAGGACTGGGATCCAGTGCTGCCTACTCACTATGTTTAGCTGCAGCTCTGCTCTGTGCCTGTGGAGCAATTCCTGCCCCACTCAAGGAGTCAGATCACACTGCCACGTAAAATTATAAAAAATATATATTGCACTGGGTTTGTAGTGTCTGTAGTCTACACCAGTGGTTTCTTGGTATGTGAAGATTCAAATTTCAATTTTTGTTCCACTGTGGAATAACTAAACTGATTTGTAATTTTTTCAATGAGACTAAGAGTTTTGTAGGAATTAGTGTTGATGTTGGTTACGTTGGATACATTGTACAAAAACAAACAGATGTATTCACAATACATAAAAATGCTTAATCACAAGCACTTGTAAAGCAGCTTCATGTATTTTTTATTTGTCCTGCAAACACAGCCATTTTAACTCGGTGATGAGGTTCCTTTTAGCATTTTGTTTTAACTTTAAAGGTGGGTCACGTCCAGGGAATGGTCAAAGAAGTCAAGAGAGGAGGTCATTTCTCTTCATAAGAAAGAATATGAATATACTGTACAAAGATTCCAAAGACATAAAGATTTGAAGAGACAGAATTGGAAGCATTATTCCCAAGTCTAAAGCTAAAGGCAGAATGGAAATGCTACCTAGGCGTGGCAGAAAGAGGATGCTGATGCCGACTGCTGTCCGGTACCTGAGGCAAAGAGTGGAGAAAAATCCCAGGGTGACTGCTGAGGAACTGCGAAAGGATTTGTCACATGGAAGTACTCAGGTTTCAGCTCAGACTATAAGACGCACACTGTGAGATGAAGTTCTCCATGCCACAACTCCCAGGTGCCAACCCCTGCTGACTTCTAAGAACGAGAAGAGTCGACTCCAGTATGTGAAAAACTACGTGGACAAACCACAAAGGTTTTGGTATACTATTCTCTGGAGCGATGAAACAAAATTGTAACTCTTTGGGCCTATGGATCAATGGTATGTCTGGAGAAGGAAGAACAAGAAAAGAACACCTTGCCTACTGTGAAGCATGGTGGGGGGTCAGTCATGCTTTGGGGCTGTTTTGCTTCTCTAGGTACAAGTAATCTCCAGCATGTGAAGGTACCATGAATTCTATTAATTACTAGGAGATCTTGGATGTAAATGTCATGCAGTTAGTCACAAATCCATCTTCACGTTGGACCTTCCAACAGGACAACAATCCCAAGCATACCTCCAAATCTACCAGAGCTTGGCTGTGGACGAAGGGCCGGAACATTCTGGAGTGGCCATCGGAATCAACCGACTTTGATCCAATTGAAAATCTCTGGTGGGACTTGAAGAAGGCAGTTGCAGCATGCAAGCCCAAGAATGTGAATGAACTGGAGGCTTTTCCCCATAAGGAATGGGCTAAGATACTTGTAGATCACTGCAATAAACTTGTGTCAAGCTATGTTTCACATTATAACTGCCAAAGGATGTTGTATTAAGTACTAAGGATGTACGTAACTAAGGGGTTGAATAATTGTGTAAATGTTGCAAACACAAAAAGGACATTTGTTGGCATATCACCAGAAATATTGTTGTAATTTCAGTTGCATTTGTCTAGTTTACAAGTCCTTCTTTGATCTGATTACAAAAAATATAAACAATAAATGTAAAACTTTCTAAAACATTTTATTGCACCCTAACCCTAACACAACTATATATATACTGATTTTCTAATTTAAATGTATTTGTTGTTCACCACCAAATCCAGAGTTATTTCAAATCTTCTTGGCACTATTTCAGTCATTTCATCCTGTTAATAAAGGGTATTGAAAACAGTTGCTTGTTTTACAGGAGCTTATTGATATTAACCAGTATCATCTGAATGTGATGGGGGTGGGACACCCCACCCTGGACACACTCTGTTGGGTCACACTAACCAGAGGGCTCCACAGCAAACTAACTGGAGCAGGAGGAGGAGGTTGTGGCATCACTCTCCTCAGACTAGGTACACTGTCAAGTTCAATTTTATAACTTCAATGTTAAAAACCAAAAATGTAAAATACAGACAAACAAAAAAAAACGACCACGATATCAGTAGATATGTTGATTGAAGCAACTAAAATGTTTCAGCTTCTGTCCCAGAGGCTTGATCACTTCTGATTGACATGTTGAAAATTCCAGGTATTCAGCCTCTGTGGACTTGTTATCTGTCAACAGAGCTGATCCACTATATTAAACAACGGTGCGTTATATGATGTCAGTCAGAAGTAGTAAAAGCTCCAGAAAGAGAGTCCTCCAGCTACTATGGGGAGAATATCATGAGCTATAGGACTGAGAATCCTCACAGACACCAGAGACCTGGGGCCTGATGTATCAAAGCAACACCTACACAGGTCTGTACAACAGAGCCGTACAATCAGGCGTACAATCTGTTCATGCTGTTGCAGACTTGCAGTGTGATCATGAAGAAGGAAAGGAAAGGAAAGTGAATTCCTTGTCATTGTGACACACACCACTGCACACAATGAAATTTGACCTCTGCATTTAACCAGAGATGGGTAGTAACGAATTACACTTACTCCATTACATTTACTTGAGTAGGTTTCTCTTGAGTAGATTTATGAAGAAAAGACAGTACTCTTACTCCGCTACATTAGGCTATACTGAGCTTGTTACTCGTTACAGAGATACTGGATAAAGCTTTAGCTATATTCTCTATTCTCTATAGATCCATGAACCAGTATCTCTACTTTTATTTTGTCAGAGAGTGACTTCTGCCCAAGGCTCTACTGCGCGACTGTAACCAATGAAAATGTAGCCCTTGCTGTGCAGTCTCGTCACGTGACCATACTCGATCTCAGCGGCGGGACGGATTAGTTTAGCGGTCAATATCCACCACAGCAAAAAAAGGCAGAATCAACGGTCAGCATTGCTGACAAAGACAAGGAGGAACACCCCTGGCCTCATGTTGAGAGTATGTTTACATTACAAACAGTGCGAAACAGCAGTTTCATCATGCGGTGTCCTCTGTGTCGGCCTAAACAGACGGATATTTCAACTTTCAAAAGCTCATCGTCCAACCTGAGGAAACATGTTGCTGTAAGTTTGACCTACAAATCTTTTTTTTTCTTTTTACTGTGGATAGGCGAATGTTTGTCCTGTTAGGTTACATGAGTACTCTGTGCTGAGCTCGATCTGCTTGTAGCCTCTAAGATGTGTTTTTATCCACAGAGGGTCCAGAGATTTGGAAGTTTTTGTTACTTGTGCTGTAACTTAAGTTGTTTCCTAAATATTTAATTCTTTATGTACTCTTTTTATTTCATTGATTTTTATTTTTTATTGAAGTACATTGTTGGCTACATTTTTGGCTACTCTACCCACCTCTGCATTTAACCCATCACCAAAGTGAACAGTGGGCAGCTTTGAGTGCCCGGGAGCAGTGTGTGGGGACGGTGCCATGCAGAATCCAGAAGAATGTGACACAAGGGTGACACAAGGTTTTTGCATGCTGCAAAAGAGCATGCAACTGTCATCATTAAGAGCCCTGACACTGATGTGGGAGTCATTGCTGTAAGTATGCAGACATATTTACCATGCAGCTTATATGTTTTCACAGGGACGGGCAACAGGACATGCATCATTGACATTGCCAAGGTGTTATCAGCTCTTGGAACCAATGTGTTTAGCCTTGATTGGCATATATACATTATCTGGGTGTGACTCCACAAGTGCCTTTTATCGTAAATGCAAAAGAAAGAAATTTTCTGTGGCATATGAGCAGGAAGAGGACCTTAAGGGTTTTAAAAATCTGGGTGCTAACTTTAACTTGAACCACTCAACATTTGCACTATTTTGCAAATATGTATGCCACCTATATGATCAGCCGGCTGCTGAAAATGTCAATGAGGCTAGGTACAAGACTTTGGCATCATCAACCTTGCCAGAATTGTCTATTCCTCCTACTAGTGATGCCCTCCATCAGCACTGCAAAAGGGAAAATTATCAGGCTGCAGTCATGAGGTCCTGCATCAAACAAAATATAGGTGCTCCATCACCTGCTGGATATGGTTGACACCTACAAGATGGAAATCTACAAGTCACATGGATGACAAGAAATCCGGCCCCTGACAGTGTGTCTTGTGTCTCTGCAGGACTCTGTTGTACAGACCTGTGTAGGTGTTGCCATTGTGCAAACAAACATGAAATTGAGGAGAAGGAGCATAACAACTGCCCTGACACTGACAGTGAAGACTAACATTTCATGTGTAGCCTCAGAGTTGTATTGCAGTGGTTGCATGGTTAATCCATCCATCCATCCATTTTCATCCGCTTATCCGTTACCGGGTCGCGGGGGCAACACTTGCCACCAAAATCACATTGCACCGTACCAACCCCCCAAACCTTCCTGCGGGTGGTGAGTCCACTGGAAGGTACCAACCGCCCTAACCGGGATTCGAACTTGCCCAGGAGGTGAACCCTGGGGTTCCACACCAATGACAGAGACATTGCCTCTGGGCCAAAGCGCCA
>NC_024327.1:10258736-10264828 GCF_000523025.1 Cynoglossus semilaevis | reverse complement strand
CAAATATGTAATCTGTGTGGAAGCATAAGCATGCTGCTTGGATCCTGCAATATAAAATACACAGACACTCTGAAACAGGAATTAAGTTAAACTCAGGATGTGTAGTGAAACATCTGATGCGACAGGATAGGCCTTGAACTTGTGGCAGAAGCTCAGGAGGTGTACGTGACAATAAACAGGTCTTGAGTTGAAGCCAGTGTGAGTGTGGAAAACAAAGAACAATAAGATCGTTTATCAAATATGATAACAAACAGGATGTCAATCTGACGTGCAACATCTGTGTATTTTGGGTGAGGGTCTGCTAATAAAAAGAGCCTGATCTTGTGAATGGGCAGAATTCAGCAACGACTTTTGTCTTTTCTTTGTACTTTATGAAAGTTGTTAGTTAATACCGTTTGAGATCGATCAGCGAATCCGGGGTGGCAGAGGACCACGACAAAAGTTCACCTTATCGTCTATTTGCCTCATTGTTCTTCGTGCAGGTGATTATGTATAAAGCACTGTTTAGAATCCATTTGGCCCACTTTAGAAGACTTTTGGGAGACTTCCTCTCTATCGGTAACGTTAAGTAAAACCATGGAGGCAGCCGTGTTGCCGGAAGTGTTAACATCAAGTTATCAAAGTGTGTTAAAACATAATCTGCTTATAAAAAACATGAAGACTCTGCTCTGCACGTACTCAAGAAATGTTTTACAATGTATTCTTCAAAGGATGCAGTCTGCTCCTCATCATCTATGTAAAGCGTGCGATCTTTGCCCAAAAGAATGCACACAATGCAAAAACACTGCTTAGCACTTATGTAACTTTCTCAAAAAAAGGAGCTGCAGTCCTCATACACTTTGGGACTTAGGTGAGCCAACTCTGCAAAGCTGTTGGCCTCTCTGCTCCCCCTCGCAGCGAGTAAAACTCACAACATTGTCAGGTGTGGTTCTTTTCAGGTTGCTGAATAACGTATTTTTCGGCACCAACATCTTAGTCCTTCGAGCCGGATCTCAACGGGTGACGTGCGGGACAATGGGACGACGCCTCTGAAGTCTGTGCCAAAATCTTATTGCACCCTGAAGACGCTAGTTCTTTATAAAATGCATCGATAAATGCATCGATAAAATCAATAACAAACGGGCAGGATATTTTGCAACAAACTTTTTGCTGTAAGTTTGACGTAACTCGTTTGTTTTTATGAAGTTGAGATCGTGTAGTTCCCAGACGTCGGTGCGAGATGAAACATTAATCGGGTTCACCTTATGGCCTAATACCCGATTGGTGTTGTTTGAAACGGATGAAGACAGTCTGCCGTCTGTACAGTGGGATGTAGGGTCCGGTTTGTTGGAAATCCAGAATCCAACAAAGCCCTATGCGATCATTCCAATTGGTAACAACACCAATTATGACATCACAATACCACGTAAAGCAGCTCTAGGAATCCTGCAGCATGTTGAAAATGTTGTGGAGGCAGATATCCTGGACAAATCACAGCCTGCAGCGGTCGTCAGTGAGGTCACTACGACTCAGACCAGCAGCTCAGGTCCAACTTCTATGGCACCCACCTGTAAACCTCGACCACCTGGAGGAAGGACAGCAGGAGATTGTTAGAAAGATGCTGCATGAGGAGTCAAGCGCCTTCGCAAAAGATGGAAATGACATTGGCTGTATCCGAAATCTGCAAATGGTGATCAACCTCAAAGACGATGTTCCTGTGCAGATCTTACACATCCATTCCCAAACCACTGTTAAAGAGGTACACTCAAGATCTTCTTGTAAAGGGATGGATAGTGAGATCCAGGTATTCTTATTTTGCTCCAGTAGTATGTGTGCGCAAGAAAGACGGCATCTTGCGTCTCTGTGTAGATTATCGTCTTCTAAACAAAAAACTGTACCTGACAGACATCCACTGCCGCAAATACAGGATTTGACAGACACGCTGGGTGGATATTCCGTGTTCAGCATACTTGACCAAGGTAAAGCTTATCACCAGGGGTTTGTAGCAGAAGAGTCACGTCATTTCACTGCCTTCATCACCCCCTGGGGGCTTTATGAATGGGTGAGAATCCCATTTGGACTTTCTAATGCACCAGTTTTTCAGAGGAGCATGGAGGAGATGTTAGGCTCCCTGAGAGACGAGTGCTGCATTCCATACCTGGATGACCTACTTTGCTACTCCAGATCCTTCAGTGACCACTTGAAGGTAATTCGCAGGGTTCTTCAAGCACTGAAGCATCACGGGGTGAAGCTACGGGCGAGATTTTATAGAAGGAGGTTCGCTATGTTGGACGCTTGGTGTCGGACGAGGGAGTTCGAGTTGACCCCAAAGACTTTGACACGATGTTGCTCCTGAAAAACAAACCTCCCCAAACAATTGGTGAATTCCAACAGGTCCTTGGCTTCCTGAGCTACTACTGCTCTTACATACAGGACTTTGCGAGAATAACGAAGCCATTGTATGAGCTGCTCCAAGTTAAGTCCTCCATGCCCCAACTCCTCCCACATTGCAAGCCTAAGGGTCCACAACTCCCATCCAAAACACCCATTGAGTGGAAGGCTGATCACCAAAGCACCTTAGAAAGACTAGTCAGTATGCTGATCAACCTCCGGTTCTTGCATACTCCAACTTCGAGGAACCACAATCCTCTATCAGCAGCAGGGTGGAAAAATGCAAGTGATCGGATATGGATCCCGAACTCTGACGCCGGCGGAACAGAACTACAGACTCCACAGCGGAACACTCGAGTTCCTGGCTCTTAAGTGTGCAGTGTGTAAGAGGTTCAGAGACTATCTCTTCTACGCTCCACATTTTACCATCTTCACTGATAATAACCCACTCACCTACATCATGAGCACCGCAAAACTCAATGCAGTTGGACATCGCTGGGTTGGAGCACTGTCAGAGTTCCGCTTCAATATCAAATACAGACCTGGGAAAAACAAAATCGACGCCGATACGCTCTCATGCATCCCACTTGATATTGACGACTATGTGGCCACATGCACTGAGGACCCGTCTCAGGACGTGCTGCATGCAACCTGGGAAGGGGGTAGAGCAGCCCAGAAAAAGTATGTGGCTTGGATTGCTGCACTTCACACCTCCTCTGCTGATGTAATGCCACAGCCTCATCTACTTTTGCCTGAAATAAGCCACATAGAGCTGGCAAAAGCCCAGCGGGATGACCCTGGAATAGGGGAAATAATAAGAATGAAAGAGAACAATAATGTTCTTAATAATGAAGTCAGAAGATCAGTGGGCGGGCTAACTCGCAAGCTCCTTAGTGAGTGCAGTCAACTGCATTTAGAGAATTACATCCTGTACTGCCAAACACCAGAAAGAAAACTACCTGTATTAGTCCTACCTGTCAAGTACCGGTCAGTTGCCCTAAAACACCTCCATGACAACATGGGACACGTAGGTACAGAAACAACGTTTCTGTTGGCCGTACATGAAGAGATGTATAGAGGATTATGTCATGGCACACTGCTACAAATGCTACGAACACTGACAGACAAAGAAAAGCAGATGATACACGCAAATAACTGCACTCGCCATGAGTCCACTGGATACTCACCTCATTACCTGCTGTATGGGCAACATCCTCGTCTCCCTGTGGATCTCTTGTTTGGATTATTGGGAAACACCACACCAGTGACACACACAGGGTATGTAGAAAAATGGTCAAAAAGCATGACAGAAGCATACAAGATCGCAAACAAAACCAGATTGTCATCAAGTGCAAAGAACAAGTCCTACTATGATCAAAAAGCCAAGGGTGTGGTCCTTGGTCAATCCAGGGGATTGAGTACTGGTTCGGAACATGAGTGAGCGAGGTGGACCCGGTAAACTACGCTCATACTGGGAGAAGAAGATCTATGTGGTGAAAGAGCAGATCTCTGACAATCCTGTGTATGTCATTCACTCTGAGGGAGACCCAAATGCGAGAAACAGAACCATACACAGAAATTTGCTACTGACAAAGCCTTAACACCCCCTGGAAAACTGAAGAATTCCCACCAGAGGACAAGATCTGCTGACAATAATGGGATATCAGACACTGATGATGAGGATGAGGGGACAGGAGGTTATTGGTTGAGAACACCTGTAGTCAGGATGGGAAATGATCAAACTGAACATGGTAGATCAACAGCCTCAGAGGGAGGGCGAATGTCGATGTCACCACCATTCTCTCCCACAACAGTGCCTGTTCAGACTCCAAAGGAACCAACCATGGTTGGTTCCCACAGAGAACATTCAAATACATTACCAATGAGAGAAACCAAACCTATGGACACATACTTAGCAGATGGACAAGAATAACCTGAAATAGTCGATACATGCACGGATGAGACAAACTCACCTGAGAGAGAGCACAAACAAAACACTACTGTAACAGCAGACAAACAAAGCAAGGAAAGAGAAGTGGAGTTGGTGGGTGATGAATCACAAATAAGTGAAAAACATGATGTCAATTATCTAACTGTCGGAAGAGGAAGAACAAAATGACCATACTGAACAAGTACAGGTGGGAAGACAGAGTTCTCCCCCTATAATAAGCCTGCAGAAGATACACACAGAGAGGTCAGGAGGTCAGCCAGAGAGAGGAGACCGAGGCCAATGTTCAAATATGAGTCACTGGGTCAGCCTTCAATACAAACCCAAGGTCATCTCCTCACAGATTACCGCAGCCTCCCTGCCTTTCATACCACACATGACTAGACAGTTCATTTTACCTGTGCCTTACATGCCACAAATGTACATGCCTTGCACATACTACATGCCAGTCACCACACAAGTTTTTTAGAAAAAAAGAAAAGAAAAAAAACAGTTTTTTTAATTGTTTGTAACAAATGTCGGGAGCCATTTTTGTTTGTCATGGTGGATGTGATACTCACAAAATAAGTGTATTGGTGAAATATTATTTTTGTTGTTTCTTTCCCTCTGAGAGTCATTTTGGGTAACTTTTAGTTTATTACAGTTGTATTATTTGATTTGATTTTGTGTAAATAAGAAGTTTCTGAGAAGCATGAAAATCCACAAGGAAGGAGCTCCACTCAGACCCATCATCAACAGCATCAATTCAGTCACTTATAACATCGCCAAACACCTTGCATCCATCCTTTCACCATTGGTTGGGGACACACCTCACCACATAGCCAGCTCACAGGACTTCACCAACAAGATAAGGGACCTAAAACCGGACACGGATGAGACCATGGTCTCCTACGACGTCACATCACTTTTTACATGCATCCCCACCACAGAAGCAGTAGCAACAGTGAAGATGTGCTTACTACAAGATCACACCCTGCCGGTAAGAACTAACCTGACCATTGACCACATTTGTGCCCTTCTAGATTTCTGCCTCACCACCACTTACAGTACTTCCAGTTCAACGAGTCTTTCTACAGACAGAAGCATGGCTGCGCTATGGGCTCTCCTGTGTCTCCCATAGTGTCAAATCTTTACATGGAGGAAGTGGAGAGCCTAGCTCTATACTCCTACGTGGGAACATCACCCAGCCACTGGTTCCGACACTTGGGTCAAAATCAAGTTCCATGAGGTCAACAACTTCATGGACCACATCAACATGGTGGACAGGAACATCAAGTTCACCAGAGAAGATGTGAAAAACAACAGCCTTGCATTCCTGGACTATGTGCTTCACATCACAGAGGACAGACATCTCAACATAGAGGTGTACAGGAAACCAACTCACACCGACCAGTATCTCCGTTTTCACTCACACCACGCACTGGAGCACAAATTAGGAGTCATCAGAACCCTACAGTCACAGGCAGACACCATTCCCACCACCAACAGAGGTAAGATGAGAGAACAGGGACACATTAGGAGAGCTCTCAAGACCTGTGGTTATCCCAGACGGGCTTTTTAAAAAAACTAACAAAAAGAGGCCCACAAAGAGGGAGGACAACAGGAGGGGGAATGTCGTCATTCCATACATTTCAGGAGTTTCGAAAAAACTTACAAGGATCTTTAACCAACACCAGATCCCCGTACACTTCAAACCCGGTAACACTCTAAGACAAAACTGGTTCATCCCAAAGAAAAGACTCCAAGAAACAAGCTGGACAATGTGGTTTATGCC
>NC_024327.1:10254935-10258671 GCF_000523025.1 Cynoglossus semilaevis | reverse complement strand
TTGAGAGAGGGGTAAAAGAAGCCATTTTTGTCAACCTGGAAAAACCATCACTCAACAGAGGAGGTGGGCTTAGACACAACCTATCACCCACGTACAAAGCACTCTTAGGAACAATACCCAAAAGATTCTCCTCAGTTTCACATAACAAAGAGGCAGGTGACCGAAACCTTTCTGATGAGGTCCACAACAACCCATCAGACTCTTAACGACTGTTTACACTTTCCCAGTTGACCCCAAGGCCCCATCCAACAGGGGGGAGCTGAAGTACCTTTATTCTTTCACACCCAGAGTATATATTTGCTGTACTCCCAACCACCAGTTAGAACTGAAGAAGCCTCTTGGATGAGAGGTGAAACGTCTTCTTTTAGAAAATTCACGTCCAGTTGCCTAACAGAACTCTTCAACCTACGCCAATCATGCGATAAAAAGAAACGCCCACCAACTACGGAAATGACAATGGAACAAAACACACTACCCGCTTTTCGTAGCTGTTAGTTTTTAGCCGAGACATGGCTTTGTTCATTATGAAACCTGTTCACCCACTATGTGTTTTAAGGACAAACAGACTGATAAATGATAATTGGACAAGAATACGTTTGTGTGCAGAAAGAAGGTGGTTTTATAAATGATTTTCCAGTAATTTTCTGCTCATCGGTTTGTCCTCGGTGCTTTTATTGATGTAGCTGTCAATGTGATACAATCAAGTGCTGGTACTTCTGTTTACACCAGTGACTTTATTTAACTGGAACAGCATGCCATAAGTTTGCCATATGTTACTGTATAAGGTCACGAACTGTGCTTTTCGCTATTTAAAACGCCCAAAATAAAATTGATGAGTGCTATGCAACACCTATTTATAAGTTTCCATTGGATTAAATATGTCTGTAGCAATTTGTCAACACATTTCATCACCATTGTTTGAGCTTCATGTCTTCATTTACCACAACAGTTGCTGATGCTGATCAGATGCTGCTGAAGGAGACAACAGGTTACCCAAAATATACACCAAAACTGGGGACAGAGGTTACTTTCCAACATGACTATATACAACTATAAATATGCATATAGGTTCATTTTACTGAAAGGGTATTAAGATCTTATTCTGTTCATTCTTGCTTTCTCTTTTCAAAAGGTTTCTCAAACACATTTACAGGAGAAAGGAGACCAAAAGAAGATACAATATTTGAAACCTTGGGAAATACAGATGAACTGTCATCAGCCATAGGGTGAGTATACTAATTCTTAAATGAATCATTTTGTTTTAAAATGTTTCTCATTCTTACCTTGGTTCACTAATTTGCACTTTACAGGCCTTGACAAAGGTCACACATTCACATATTAGCTTGAGAAGGTTTGATTCTCATCTTTCATTTATTCTATTCACCAGAGATTACATTTTACACACACCAGACTGATGTAGTGCTCCTTTGTTTCTCTTCTTATTGCAGATACAGTGTGTTTTACAGGATGTTGGCTCCAATATCGCCATTCCTCTATCACCTGCAAGAGACAGTCACATAAGTAGGCACCTGTTGCACACCCTAGTTTGAATTTCCAAGTTGCGCTAAATCTTTGTATTTAATTGGTTGATGTTTTATTTCCTTTTTTATTTTTTGAAGAGAAAACAAAATTTACTGCTCAGCCTATTACAGACCTGGAGACATGGATTGACAACTTTACAAATGAACTTCCTCCACTGACTAACTTTATTTTACCAGTGAGTATTGTTAGGTTTATTCTAACATATGTGACGACAAAGTAACAACACAAAGACGTCTGGATCTTTTACTTGCAAGGGGAGAGTGCAGCTTGCGCTTCTGGCAGCTTCCTCATCAACTCCGAGTTGCTGCACCCTTCCTCTGCTCTTTTATTTAGTTTACAAAAGTATCAGATTACATAACATTTGATTTAGTGTGAGTATATGGAATAAGAAGCTGGATGTGAAAATGGGTGTAAAGTTTGTGGAATAACTCAGAATGATAATTTATTTGAAGCATCTTTCGGGGAGAATGTTTTTACAACTGGCTATTCTTGTTTCAGTGTTGCTTCAATTGTGTGCTCAGGGGAGGCAGATGCTGAGGTTGCCAAGTTCTTGAACAGGTTGGTAAACTTGAGCTATAAAGTAATTTTATATTACTACCGCTACCTTTATATTTGTTTTCCCCTTTTACATTTTTACTCAGATTAAGCGACTACCTGTTTACATTGGCCAGATACGCAACAATGAAAGAAGGCAATGAGGAGAAAATCTACAGAAGGTCTAAATAAGGAGGATAAAGAAGGAAATATTGTAAATGAATATTATAATAAACAACTTGACTTTTTATCCATCTGACATGATCCTATATTAATGAACAGCACTGTGCAAAACACATCTATTCAGCCCTTTTACATCTGTCATTGTTTTATATTGGTAATTTAAAAATGATTCTTTTCTGTTTTTTCCATCTATTTTTAAACACACAAACCAAGAGAAAACTTGTTTGTTTTTCATCCTGGCTCTATTAACCACCTCCAGCACACACTCACAGGATCTGGCACCAGCCTTGGCTCCTCTGAGACAGAGTCCTGGCCCATGTCATTAGAGACAGATTGCGGTCTTTGTAGGGAGGTCTTTCCATATCATTTATGGACAGAACAGTAAGAACTAGACTAAAAATATCTTGCTGCAGGATGGGGTCTGATTCAGTCACCTGAAGATGATTAGATATGTGGCTCCATCTGTTGGCTTCATTTAAATAAAGATTTAATTTACCTATGTATTTCTCTGTTTCTATTATCTGTCCTCCCACAGCCACCTTGCCAGATCTCCACAGCACGTCTATTGTATGATTAAAGACCTCCATGTTGACTATGCGGCCAAAGCTGTGAGACTCATCACAGCCATAGAATCTTGTAATGCAGGTCTTGAGGGCTTCCAACAGACGTTCTTTGATGTCCACGTGGCATAGAAGGAAGTCCGGGGCCACCAGACTCTTTCCAGCATTGTGAAACTGAGCCCAAGCAATACGTTGTGTTGTGATAGCAATGTCGTAGTGTTGGTCAACATAACATGGGTTCTTGTTTCCCAAAATGAGATGACAGGGGTAAGAGCCCGGCCTGCAACCTTTGAGCTCCACAACATCTGGGAGGTCATTTGAGCTTGCAAGAACCACATGGAAGCATTCCTTAATGAAAACAAGAATTTTAGATAATTGTTTTTGTTATATTTATTGTTGATTACAAAATGTTTCAGTTTGGACATCAAAAGACAGAATCTCAGATTTGTCCCCATCCAGTCTCTTGTGAGAAATTAAAAGCAAAAGGTTTTACTTTAACTTGATAACTGATACCAGGGTTGGTCGATCCTTCGTCAATGCATTCTTGAAAATACTTACTGTGACTCCCTCCCAAGCATATGCAGACGCTAGTGATTTCTTCAACGGGTTTATTGAAGTCTCTGTCCTCTCCACAACCATCCAAAGACCTCCGCAAACCGTGAAACTAGAAATGCACAGTATTACAGTTCACATTAGCACACTCAATTCTGTACAAGATTCATAACGAAAAATAAAGACCAATAAATACCTCGTTGGCTGCATGCTATGAAAGGAAATCTGTAGCTCTTCTATCTTCAGTCTTCACCATATAACTTTTAATATTTAACTGTGTAGCTTACTCTAGTTTACACCCTTGATATTAACTCGACAGCGTAACATCTTAACTGGGTAGCTGTGTGTCACGAAGTGAACATGCT
>NC_024327.1:10244875-10246268 GCF_000523025.1 Cynoglossus semilaevis | reverse complement strand
AATAAAACGAGCCTGAGTTGGTGGAGAGAGCAGGATTCAGCAGTCGACCCCCCGACTCTCCGCTGGACCCTCCCCGTGCACAGGCGAACTCGAGCAACGACTTTTGTCTTTTCTTTATACTTTGTGAAAGTTCTTGATCAACGAATCCGGGGTGGTAAAACCTTACCACAACAGTCTCTTATACAAAATGAAAAGAAATGTTATGTCAATATGGAAATTAAAATAGCAACAGGTACACTTACATTATCCAAGTACAAAGGGACAAGTCGATGGAGAAGCAGTGATGTGTGAGCAATAAACTCAGACAGACTGATGATTGCACAGTTTTCTGCACCAATGAATTAGAAGCAAGCATTTGACATCGGATGGTTTACAAACCTGTGTAAAAACATCTGTCAGTTTACGGTACCTGCTGCAATGGCCCCTACAAGTGGTAGCAGACACATTTGGACTGGACTGCACCAGGTTACTATGATAAACACCACCCCAGTGGCTCTCTCACCACCACACACTCATCCAATGTGGTAGTCTGAACCAATCAGACAGACTCAAAATTAGGTAGAAACTGGAAAACACCAGACCACATTAATCCTCCAAAAGCACAAAGTGTCTTAAATTTTAATCAGCTTTGGGTGGCCAAGCACAATGCCTGACTTTGTATCAGTGAGGTAGAATGTTTTCTAAAAAAAAGGTCAAGGTCAGGAATAAACACAACAAAGATTAGTTTTTTTGCAGCCAGATTTTTGCTTACCAGATTTCTTTCCACATGCTGTGGCTACATCCACTTCTTAATAATAATAATAATAATAATAATAATAATAATAATACATTTTATTTCATAGGTGCCTTTCTGTCACCCAAGGACACCTTACAGTGAATACAAAGATAACAACACAGCATTAAAAAACAATAAAACATTAAAACATTAAGAACAAGTTAAAATACAACAGTGAAATATCAGATGGAGAAGGCAATTTTAAACAGATGAGTTTCAAGTGCAGACTTGAATTGTGGGAGTGAATTGATGTTCCTCAAGACGGGGAGTAGAGAGTTCCAAAGCTGGGGAGCAGAGCAACTGAAAGCTCTGTACCCCATGGTGGTGAGACGGGTGGAGGGGACAGTCAGATGAATGGAGGAGGATGATCTGAGGAAGAAGATCTGAGATGTATGGTGGAGCAGAGTTGTGGATGGCTTTGAATGTGAGTAGAAGGATTTTGAAGTTAATACGGAACTTGATCGGGAGCCAGTGAAGCTGTTGCAGGACAGGAGTGATGTGGTGGATGAAAGGGGTTCTAGTAATGATGATTGTAAAGCTTATGAAGAGACTTGTGGGTAAGACCAAAGAGGAGGGAGTTGCAATAGTCAAGGCGGCTGTGAACCAGTATGGAAGGGG
>NC_024327.1:10243102-10244604 GCF_000523025.1 Cynoglossus semilaevis | reverse complement strand
TTGGAGTCGGGTTTGCTGGCTAGGTAGAGCTGGGTGTCATCGGCGTAGCAGTGGAAGTTTATGGAGTGTTTGCGGAAGATATTACCAAGGGGGAGAAGATAGATGATTGACAGAAGCGGCCTGGGATGTGAAGGTTTTTAGCTGGATGAACTGAGTGCGGCACGACAGGTATGATTTAAACCAGTTTAGAGGGGTCTGAGTGATACCAAGGGCAGAGAGTCTATTGAGGAGGGTGAAATGACAAATGGTGTCAAAAGCTGCAGTTAGGTCAAGGAGGATGAGGACGGAGAGTAAACCAGAATCAGCTGCTATGGGGAGGTCATTGGTGATTTTAATGAGGGCAGTTTCTGTACTATGAAGGGAGTGGAAGCCATATTGGAACTGTTCATAGAGGTTATTGTTGGAGAGATGGGCGTTGAGTTAAGTTGCTACTCTTTTCTCTAGGATTTTAGAGATGAAAGGCAGGTTGGAGATTGGACGTAGGTTATTAAAATTGGTGGGGTCAGCGCCAGTTTTTTTCAGAATTGGGGTTATTGCAGCAATTTTGAAAGAGATAGTAACAGTTCCAGTGGTAAAAGAAGAGTGGATGATAGCAGAGATGAGAGGGACGAGAGAAGGGAGGCAAGCTTTAACTAAATCTGTGGGGAGAGGATCCAGCTGACAGGTGGAGGGCTTAGACCTGTAGATGCGATCGGAGATTACTGAGGTGGAGGGAAGCAGAAAGGAGAAAAAGGAGTGGGTAGAAGCGGGGAGTTCAGATGTAGTATCGGAGATGGGTTGTGGACTAAAATGCTTATGAATTTTCTGGATCTTTTCATCAAAAAATGCCATGAGGGAGTTACAGAATATAGTTGAGTACAGATGAGATGGTAGAGAGTCTGGGGCTTGGACAATCTTCTTATACAGTGAGTATAGTGATTTGGTGTTACCTTCATGTGAACAGATTAAACCAATGTAGTTGGATTTTGTCTGGGTGATACAGTCCTTGTAGTGCAGCATGTGATTGTTGTAAATGTCTTTGTGAATAGTTAGTCCAGATTTGCGTTGGAGCCGTTCAAGTTGTCGGCCTTTGGCTTTCATGAGTCGAAGTTCAGGTGTAAACCAGGGGGCAGAACAGGAGATGAAACAGACCTGTTTTTTAGCGGAGCAAGAGAGTTGAGTATGTGTTGAAGTCCAATGTTGTAGTGAGAGACCAGTTCATCTGGATGAGATGTCCTTTGTTCGTGAGTGAGTGGATGTTGAGCAGACCAAAGTTGACGGTGGTGTTGTCACATCTGGGAGGAGTGTTAGCTGACCGGGCTAGGTAGGCTAGCACACTGTGGTCAACGACCTGGCCAGTGTTTCGTGGGGGGCGACGAGAGGTGGACCAGATGGACTTTATTGTTTTTGAGGTGTCCTTATGGATGTTCCGACGAGAGCCATGGTGGATATATCTCCGGCGGGGCACGAAAGTAATGTCCAGGAGGAGGGGCGATGCAGGTGATGGGGGGGCAAACAGGCTG
>NC_024327.1:10224407-10243011 GCF_000523025.1 Cynoglossus semilaevis | reverse complement strand
AAGTGCATCCTGCCAGTTAACACTGTGGTGACAAACTCTGCAGGGACTCGGTCGAAATGGACACAGGAGCGGTGACAGTTGTGGATCAATAAGCTGCTAAAAAAACCTAAACTAAATACTTAAAGTGATAGCTTAAAAGCTAAAAGTTACGGGCGAGCAGCGGCAGCAAATCGCGCCAGCGTTCACTCTGCCCACTGGAATCCAAATGTTTCTTGTCCCTCGTGTGGTCCTTCGCATTTTTGTACACACCGTTTGTCCTTGCAATGATTTTCATTTTGTCCCAGAATATGAGTATTAATGAATATGAGGAAAAGTTGGCACAAGTCATGCAGTACAGGAACATGCACGCACACACACACACACACAGACACAAAGACATATTGGACCTATTGGACCTTACAAGGGTTAAGGTTATTGATGACATGAAGTGCTTCATTCTTGACAAGCATCAGTTCTAACGCAACAGTCTCAAACCTTGGCTGGTAACACAATGTGAATCAAGAAAAATAACAGATTAGTTCTTTACAACTAAATGTGTTTTATTATAGCTGCTACATTCATTCTTGTTATGAACACCTTATGTAGGTCATTTCCAAGAGCATCTACAAATTCACACTCATGTTCCTCCAGCATCAGCAACAAATTCCCTAGCTGAGCCAGCCTAAACTTCTATTTCAGGGTATGTCCAATTTCAAAGGCAACTCTGGCTCTTCTCACCAAATCCACACAATCCAGTGTGTATGTCTTTAAACACGGCCCTCCAGTCTGGTCCTGGGAACGTAAGAAAATCACTAGTTACTAAAGCCCTGCTGCAAAGCTGTTAGAAACATTCTATATCCTTTTCTTATCACAATTCCTATTGTTTTTTAACACTCATGTTCCATCCAAATTAAATAACATCCACTGATGTTACATATCCACTTTTACGAATGGAGTCACCGTTCAGCTAAGCTTTAGACTGACACAGAGGATGATAATATTCTAAATTACTTAATTGAGGGAATTACTCATAGTTTTTCTTAACTATAAGATATGTATGTGTCCTAGACATACAGTGGGTACGGAAAGTATTCAGACCCCTTTAAATGTGTCACTCTTTGTTTCATTGCAGCCATTTGCTAAAATCAAAAAAGTTAATTTTATTTCTCATTAATGTACACTCAGCACCCCATCTTGACAGAAAAAAACAGAAATGTGGAATTTTTTGCAAATTTATTAAAAAAGAAAAACTGGAATATCACATGGTCATAAGTATTCAGACCCTTTGCTGTGACACTCATATTTAACTCACATGCTGTCCATTTCTTCTGATCCTCCTTGAGATGGTTCTACACCTTCAGTTGTGTTTGATTAAACTGATTGGACTTGATTAGGAAAGCCATATATCTATATCTATATGTCTACATAAGACCTTAAAGCTCACTGTGCATGTCAGAGCAAATGAGGTCAATGGAACTGCCTGAAGAGCTCAGAGACAGAATTGTGGCAAGACACAGATCTGGCCAAGGTTAAAAAAAATATCTGCTGCACTTAAGGTTCCTAAGAGCACAGTGGCCTCCATAATCCTTAAATGGAAGACGTTTGGGATGGCCAGAACTCTTCCTAGACCTGGCGTTCCAGCCAAACTGAGCAATTGGGGGAGAAGAGCCTTGGTGAGAGAGGCAAAGAAGAACCCAAAAATCACTGGGGCTGAGCTCCAGAGATGCAGTGGGGAGATGGGAGACAGTTGTAGAAAGTCACCCATCACTGTAGCCCTCCACCAGTCGGGGCTTTATAACAGAGTGGCCCTACGGAAGTCTCTCCGCAGTGTAAGACACATGACAGCCCACATGGAGTTTACTAAAACAACACCTGAAGGACTCCAAGATGGGGACAAATAAAATTCTCTGGTCTGATGAGCCCAAATTAGAACTTTTTGGCATTAATTCTAAGTGGTATGTGTGGAGAAAACCAGGCACTGCTCATCACCTGCCCAATACAATCCCAACAGTGAAACATGGTGGTGGCAGCATCATGCTATGGGGGTGTTTTTCAGCTGCAGGGACAGGACGACTGGTTGCAATTGAAGGAAAGATGAATGCGGCCAAGTACAGAGATATCCTGGAAGAAAACCTCTTCCAGAGTGCTCAGGACCTCAGACTGGGCCGAAGGTTCACCTTCCAACAAGACAATGACCCTAAGCACACAGCTAAAATCCTTGGTTAGGAGTGGCTTTGGAACAACTCTGTGACCATTCTTGACTGGCCCAGCCAGAGCCCTGACCTAAACCCAATTGAGCATCTCTGGAGGAACTGACGGAACTGGAGAGGATCTGCAAGGAAGAATGGCAGAGGATCCCCAAATCCAGGTGTGAAAAACTTGTTGCATCATTCCCAAGAAGACTCATGGCTGTACTAGCTCCAAAGGGTGCTTCTACTCAATACTGAGCAAAGGGTCTGAATACTTATGACCATGTGATAGTTCAGTTTTTCTTTTTTAATAAATTTGCAAAAATTTCTACATTTCTGTTTTTTTTCTGTCAAGATGGGGTGCTGAGTGTACATTAATGAGAAATAAAATGAACTTTTTTGATTTTAGCAAATGGCTGCAATGAAACAAAGAGTGACACATTTAAAGGGGTCTGAATACTTTCCGTACCCACTGTAAGTACATCGGACGAAAAAAATGAAAAATATGCATTTTCATAAAGTTAGTAGGTATGTACGTATCTTGACTGAGGTCAATTTCTTTATTTTAAGACGACGACTGTTTAATGATAACTGGTGTTCAGTTGAAGAGGAAACTACCATAAAAATATAACTATAAACTAAAGCGGAGTATGAATAAAAGATTTGTCGCTCTCAGTGAGAGGACCCTACCTACGTATGGCTTTAAACCAACGGCCTGGAGAAGAACTGTGTGGTCAGTTGTTCATGGTTCTTCAGCAGTTTCAGGTTTGACTGGAAACCTTTACCACCACTGAAGTCAGCTTAGCTCACAACGAGTCTGTGGGAATAATAGAATGTAATGATATCACTCAGACTAATCCGTCTGCAAGTTTTTCTTCTGGAGTGAACATGTTGCACAGGCGTCCTCCCCTCACACTCACAGGTGACTCCAATAAACTCAGTCAAAAAAATAAAGCATTGCCTGTGTGTTTAACAAAAGGCTGATGAGATGCTAATAAAATAAATTACACGTAGTTTAAATATTTTTGAAAAATTAAATAAAATGCATTGGCCAGAAGAAACATTAAAAAATAGTATATAGCGTAGAGGGAGATAATGCAAAAGTGTGTCATTTAGCAGCATCTAGTGGTTACATTGCATTTTGATGTTGAATATTCCCAATCTTTAAATTTTATTAAATCAGAGTACAAAGTGCAATTCATAATCAAAAGTGAAAATTGTTTTGACTGCTGTTGACCACTGAAAATCATGATAATCCAACACGATGTCCTCCATAGACAACGTGTACATGAATGATAAAAAACTACATTGATGACAGTAGTGCAATGTTGAGAATTTATTAATTAACTTGTGGTACATACATCTTCATGCAGGCAATTATCATTGTGAATTTCATCACAATAGTATTAAACATGTGGTGCTTTGGCCCAGAGGCAATGTCTCTGTCATTGGTGTGGAACCCCAGGATTCACCTCCTGGGCAAGTACAAATCCCGGTTAGGGCGGTTGGTACCTTCTAGTGGACTCACCACCCGCAGGAAGGCGTCTGCTGCCCCCGCAACCCGGTAACGGATAAGCGGATGAAAATGGATGGATGGATGGGTAGTATTCAATATTTAGTACATTTTTGTATACATTAAAATACTGTACAATCTTGCAGGAAGCCAATACAGAGAGGCTAAAGAGTCACAGGCTCAGGGGCCACAGGTTGCACACCTTGGGATTAAACCACTAGGAAATCATATACTTAGTAAAATCAATAAAAAATGATTTAGTCCAGATGTGGCTGACTAAAGATGCTTCTAGTGTAAGTACCAGTGACACAAATGCTTAGCTGAACTGTGACATGTGTCATGCTGTGTTTCTGGTGTAACTTCATAAGAGATGGAGTAAAACTAAAATGATGTATTTCTATTTAAACGTGAGATTAGACAAAGCCCATTTCAACCAAATGTGGTTTTCTGATCATTTCAGAAATGTGGCTTCACCGCATGTTCTATGTTGAACAATAAAAATGCTAACAGTTGAAGTGAGGTCTCCTGGCAAATACAAAAAGAAACAGGAGTGCCAGAAGAAAACCCACATACAAAGGGGGAACACCCCAACTCCATAAAAAGACTGTCAGTTCCCACCATGCTTCAGAAAGACTATGTTCCTGCTTCTAAGGCTAAATGCACTTACCACTTTTCCATTTTGGGTTCAAAGCTCCAATTGCAATGTTTTTTGTTATTGGTTCCCATTTAATATCTTAAAAACAATGTCACATATAAGAAAGTGACAAGGACATGTTCTTTAGTGCATGTTATTTGTTGACAGTTTTCTCTTATTCATGACAGAAGTCATTTGTATAATAAAGAAAATCTTTATTTTTTTTATTTAGAATAAAACCTTCTATAATGTCTTTTTAAAAGACTCCTTGAGAGTCACATGGATTTTTGGGTTAATGTCTAAAATAAAAAAAAGTTGAACCCTTGGATACTTAGGCTTTATTACAAGGTCGCATTCACCCTATAGTTTATTTTCCCCAGAGACAGCTGATGTATGAGTGCAAGATTTCCACCTAAAGGGAGCATCAAATCAAACAGTCACATCTGGTTAATTAACCAGTTCATGACATCGTATAATGTGAGGCTTTTACACCACAAGTAA
Organism: Cynoglossus semilaevis; assembly: GCF_000523025.1. Taxonomy (NCBI): domain Eukaryota; kingdom Metazoa; phylum Chordata; class Actinopteri; order Pleuronectiformes; family Cynoglossidae; genus Cynoglossus; species Cynoglossus semilaevis. Next base: position 10,238,195 of record NC_024327.1, on the reverse strand, counting down.
CTTTTTAGCATGGCTTACAACATCCACAGAGTCAGGAGAGGACGCTGCGTCAAATCTCTCCGTCGATGTTGTTGTAGTTGTAGTTGCAGTGGTTATTTCTATGGCTTTCTCCAATATATACATGGTTACTGGAAACAGCTGAGACACAGTCTGTTATTAGAATGAAGGGGGATGACGTTACATGAGGCACTCTGTGTAGTGTAAGAAAGAGTTTATTTTTACAACAAAGTACAAAGAACTGATTGATTTTACTCTTCTTATTTTGGAGTGTACATCAAAACACAACATGATGAACACTTGCTTCCCTCTGCTCCACCGAAATGGGAGGACCAGTCATGAAAAGATCCAATATTAGAACAAATCATTCTGAATTAAACAGTAGGAGCTTTTTGATGCTGTTCAAGAAATGCAGTGTTTTCATTTGTACCAAGAAGATATAAACCACTGGATTAACACTTCTCTCTGTTATATGCAGTGTCCTCTACTGTGAAATTAAATGATGTTGTTTCCTTCCAAAATTTCCTTTGAGATTTATAGTCAACATATTTACACATTATTCTTGTGAGCACTTATTATGCACAGATATCAATGACATGAGAATGATTTGTCTTTGTCCATATTATAGAAGACACCTTGTGTTCAACGAAACACTTAAAGGACTCGTCCTACCGCAGCAAGTCCAAAGATTTGAGCTCATGACAATCCATTGCATGGTTTCACTTGTGTGAGTCAACCATGTGTCTAATAGCTTACATTGCATTTGTTTTGCTTTCCAGTTCACCTAGAAGGGGCTTGTTGGATACAAAATGATTCTGTTAAGCCTGAGAAACAGATTCAGCCTCTGTGCAACTGTATTTCACCGAGTTGAACACACAGATTATTGTAATGGCAGAGGGAAATCTTTAAAATCACATCGTGCTGCGCAAACAGCATCTGAAGTCAAACTGAGCTTGTTCAGTCCTGGATAGATAAAAGACGACCGTGTGGGTCCTCTGTGATCTCCCCTTCAGTCTGTGTGTCGTTCCCTCTGATGTAACAGGTTCGAGTCCTGATAAGATGGGCCTGAAACTCGGTTCAGGCTGTTGGACACAGGCCTTGTGTGCAAATTGTCCTGATCCAATTTAGTTAGGACAGTTCAAAGCCTGTATTCATACTGATCGCGTAGCGCAGCTTGTCACAAAGGATGCTTTTTTTGCTGTAGTTGGGCAGCTTCAGCAGGTTGAAGCATGTGGAGGAAGTAGGAAGACGACCCCCGGGTTCCTTCTTGCGAATGGTAAAAAAGCCTCTCAGAACACTGCCAAGTGTGTCTCCAGTGTCCTGGGAACAAGAAATCACTCTGTTAGTACAAACGTAATGGAATACAGCTACAACACAAAGCTACAAACGTGTGTGTGTGTGTGACATCACCTGATCGTCTGAAACCTCCACACAGCGGATGGAGAAAGGTGGCTTGAGGTAGGCAAATCCTAGCAGAGGTGGCCTTGAACAGCTGGTAACAAACTGTAAAGAAATAAGAAATTAGAGGCAGTTGTTCGTTAACCTGTTAATGATGGCAACAGGCTGTAAATTAAAATCAGCTCACTTTTAGGAACATAGCTATCTCGTAAGCATTAAAGTCACTGGACAGGATGTCCCACAACCAGATTATGACTCGATGGCTGCTGTGAAATCCTCCATAATAAACTGTGTGTTTCCTGAGAAAAAGCAGAAAAAAATAGGCGTTTCAAACAGCTTCTGTTAAATGTGTTTGTCTATTGATTATTTTATTAAGGTTTACTACCATCTTTTTGAATGGAAATGTTAAAGTGCTTAAAGAAATGGCAGTAGACCAGTATAGGGACACAATTAAACATCAATCTAATTAATTCAAGGCTTTGTAATTAATTAATTTTGATGAATGAGATTGTAATCAATCAGAAAATTTAAATATATTTTTGTTGACAATCTAATGAATAGACACGTGGAAAAACAAAAACGCTATATTTTAAATTTTATATTGGTGGGGGGTGGGGAGGTTATCTGTCTACTACTTTTACAGATAATGGAAACTCACAAATTATAGCTATAATATTAAACTGAACCCCATCATTTGGACTACTGTAGGCAGGCTAGACCAGGACTCTGGTGTCAGCACACGTTTTTCAATGAGTAATACCTTAGGTATGAAATGCTGCAGTCTCTTTGTGGCACAACATGCACAAATATATGCATTTATCAAAGCTGATAACAGAAGGTTTTTACAAAAGAAAAATTTAGCCAAACCCAACCAAGACAGTCCTGTCTGTCATCACTGTTTACCAAACTTTCTTGTGCAGTAATGACATTAAATGCAACCTGCAACCCTTCTGCTTTACAGTATGTACATCTATATCCAATTACATGAAAATAAAACCAAAATGTCACATACTTGAGGTCATCAAGATCAATCTCAGCGTTGTCTCCTGAGACCAGACGTTGAACCTCAGGTGTTGAAAACGTGTGCAGCCACTCTGGATTAATGATGCAGTGAAAACCTCGAATAAAAGCTGCCGTTTGTTCTTTAATCTGTGTGTGCATACGGAAGTGAGCCATGAGGTGGATGTAGCTGATCCTGCAGGAGTTAATCAGCAAAGAAACAACATTTTTAGCTAAAGAAAAAGAGGGAATTTTCCCTCAAAATCATTTACAGCATTTACAAACCTGTTCTCATTGGTGACGACCATTGTTTTCCCACCAGGTATGAGCTCATGACAGACGAGCTGAAATATAAATAAAATCTTTCATGGACAAATTCCTTTTTCATTTTCCACAAGCAATTGATTTGATTATACTAATCATCATTACCTGTCCCATGACATCCTCATCATAGGAGAGTGTCAGTTCTAAATCCCGCACGTCTCCATCATAACGCTGAAAAATCAAATGATTACTCATTCAAGGAAAAATCTACAGAATGAAATGACCTGTGGTTCAGGACAGAGTGTAAATAAGAAAACAGCAAGATGCGGTAAAGTTTATTCTCTGTTACCTTTATGGATGTGAGGTTTTTGTAAAACATGGAGTCCAGGGAAGGAAGCTCATCAATGGAGCTGTATGTGCTGTGATGGTGACCCAAGACCTGACTGAGGAAGAAGGAGGCGAACGGCACATCTACCACAATGCCCTAGAAACACACCAGTTTGAAGGTTAAGCTCAGTTCAAATCATCTGTGATGACGTGATGAATTTGACAGCCCTATGTAAGAAAAGACGCCACCGTCTGGTTGTACGTACCTCATAGACAGCTTTCCCAAGCATCTTACCCACAAACTCAAACAGCTGTAAATGGTTCTCATGGATATAAGATGTGGGTGAAGGAAACAGCCTTTCGTCTCCACTCGTAGTCTACAAAAAACACCATAGTGAGTAAAGCTGTACAATTACAACCAAGAAAAATACATTTAAAGAATCTGCCTGAATTACCCTGAACAGGTTGAGAGCTGGATTGAACACCTTTTTAATAATCTCCTCCAGAAACTCCTTAAAGACACCATCCTGGTCGATACCAGCCTCGTCCACTCCCAGGTCATTCACAAACTTCACACGGATGACACCTTTTATGGAATTCACCGGTAAACGACGCAATTGGTCATAGCCATCCTGGGAAATGTGTGTAAGTATGATTTTTTTTACAATCAATTTTTAAACTTCTCACAATTTTTCCTTTATTAAACGTATCTTTACCTCCATCATACGTGAACGACGGATGGTAATATGTGTGACACGAGGTGAAGCTGAGCTGGTTTCAACCAGGCCCAAGTTTTCCTTTTCCTTTGTTACAATGTTCCTAAACAACAGAACCCTCTGAAACACAGATAAAAAAACAATTTAACACTGATACATAACTATATGAATAGACATTTAAAGGAGACTACTTAAAAAATGCTGCTCACGTTTTTATGTGGAATGGCTTGGGGGATGTACTGCAACAAAAGTTGAGCTCTTTTCTTTCCCTTCTCCAGCTCTTGGAACAACAGGATTGGTTTCAGGTCCCTGAATGCAACACCACAAAGATAAAAGACGAGGATTAACCTCAGGAGTCTTTTCTGAAGGTTGAGACATTAGAGCTTATTCAGTGTCTGTCCTAACTTGCGTAGCCAGTGGTCATCTGGTGTGAACCGTCGCCTGCAGTCTCGTTCGTAGAGAACCATCAGCCAGCCGTGAACGCTGTGGAACAACTCCAGTTTCTTTCCTTTTGCGTTCTCTATTCAAAACATAAACACATTTTCAGTGAGAAAAATACTTTTTAAAGATTCGCCCTCGTCACAACGGGATGGCCACACCCACCTAAGATGCCATCCCATACCATCTTGTACACAAATGTGTTCAGAAACGAGGAGATAGTGATGAGTTCCTCTGTCTTGAAGGATGTTTGTTCTTCGTACACCTCGATGTCATCAAGAATTCTGTAACGTATTTGCAGGAGGTCAGAGAAATGGTAGAAGTGAACTGTCAGCGGGGTATGCACAAAAAAAGAAATTACGTGATGAGATGCCGTGCGCAGTCACAAAACAGCATGAGCATGGACAGAAGCTGCTTGGACTCGTCCGTGTCGTTGTTCAGACACTCCATGAAGAGTTTGAGTCCTCCCTGAGGACCAAGCTCACAGATGAAGGCCCATAGTTTGGGCAAAAGGTCATCGAGGTGGGTCAGACCTACAGACATCAACAACAAATGATTGTGTTGTGATGACAGTACTTACATTATTTACGTTATTGCTTTAAGATCTTCTGACGCTGACCTGTGAGGATCTGGAGGCGTATTTGTGTTAGTGTAGACAGAGCGGTCTGGTACAGTACACAGATGCTGCACACCTTCTGGACCTCGGCCGAGTCGACTCGCTTTCCACCTACTGGTTTCAGGATGTTCCTAACTGAAGCGGACTTCTGAAACGCTCGCTTAAAAAGATCTGTCAACACAGAAATATGACAGAATGAAAAGGAACTTAGAGAAACATAGGTTTCTTAGGTTTTTCATAATTTCAGCAGCTTTAGATTAATACTTTTAACAGGCAGGTTGTTCTGTGAGGTGCTGGGCTGTGGAGGTGGAGGAGTAGGTTCTTGACTTTCAAGCTTTTTAGACAGGACATCACTGAAGAGCGTTCGGATGACAGAGACGCCCCAAAGGTACTGAAGCTGTTTGTTGACCAGTGGCATTGATTCAATCAGACTACGAGGAAAGAAACAGAGGAAGCTTCAGTCAACTGTAAAGTAACTTTCGCTTTAAAAGAAAACTAAAGTTTACTTTTATTTAGCAAATAAATGAAGTTAAGTGAATAGTGTTTCTGTTACCCACCCATAGTCTACATTTTGGGAGACACAGCCGAACACAGGATGCCAGTGTGTGAGGTTGGAGTTCTTCTGGGACACATATCTCTGGCAGTATGACAACATGACAGTTAAGTCCTTCACAAACTGATGGGCCTCCTCTTCCAGAACCTTCTCATTTATGTAACCCAAGTGAATCAGATTACCTACGAAATATGAATAAGATACAAGTCATGAGCTTAAACATGGCAGTTCTCGAGCAACATGAGGGAAGTCTCATCTGCACAACTTGATTAGATCAATGAAAGTTTGGTCTTTTAACAAGAAAAACTGTACCAAGTAGGCAGAGTGCGTGGCTCCCCTCCAGACACACACAGATGTCTGAACACTGTTCTTCCTGACTGAGAAACAAAATAAACTTCCTCAGGAAGTCATGGGTCTGGATTGTTGTCATGCACTGTTATCAAAAAGCAGATATTAACACCTCCTTCCTAACAGTTGTTACAGATGTATACAGGACATGTGCCATGGCTTTACCTCTGGTGTTAGCATAGTGAGGTGGAATATGAGAGCGGGAACTGACATGATGTGCACAAGGAATGATCTCAGGAAGTTGTCAGAGAAGTGAGCAGCAATGACCGGCCTAAAAACAGAAAATGCCTGCAGTTAAACAGGAAAATATATTTTTGGAATAACATTTAAAATAGTAAATTAGCAGCTTCCAGCTAACCTTAATGACAGGGTGAAAACTGCTGTGAGACTGCCTTTGGACAGGGAGGGCTTAGAACGAGCCAAGCCATTGGTCAACAAGATCTGTAAAGAAGAAGTGTATTATTATTAGGATGACAACAGGATGGTAAGATAATAAGAAACTCTTTAAAGTGCAAACTTATTTTTGGAAAATATTTTATGAAACAACTTAAAACAATATTATTTGTCATTTTAAATATTCGTAATTGAGCAGGGAGGCGACTGGTATTTCAGATAAACTCAATTTTAACACTAGATGTTGTGTACAGTTTAATTTTTCAAAAAGGAGCGTTTATACTGAACCTGAAACATGGAATAAAATCCTTTTTGATTGAGATGGCCCATGATGTTTTCACAGATCTTCATTAAAGCAGGTCGGAAAGCTTCTCCTAAGGAATAATTATTATTATTACTATTAAAAAATTGTTAATGCGTACAATTATCATTCAAAAATACAATTTCCCAGTAGTCAGTCAGAACTGAAGAAGCCTCTTCAGGATGAGAGGTGAAACATTTTCAAAAAACCTACTCCGTCCAGTTGCCTTAGACGTAACTATTTTTGGATTAAATGACCTGGATGACTGAGAACCTACACAGACATACAATTATCATTTTGATGAAGCACAGCAGTGATGCATAAGACGGATACACTCTCAGGGAACTGTATATACAGCATTATAAACATTGAAACCCTACCTTTTCCACGCACTATCCTCCAGGTTGACATGTCTGTGAATGTTACCAGCATGGTGAGGTACAGTGTAACCAATGTATTGTCCTGAAGTATGTCAGGCTGCAAATAAAAATGCTTAGATTGATACAATGTACCATTCATAATGTGAGCATTCATATGAAAATCATTTTACAAATACAGACCAACCTTGAGATTTTTTAATAACTGACAGCAGGTCCATAGGACATCTTTAATCTGTTTGAGCCAGGGTATAATAAGATCTTTGGAAAGGGCCAATGACACATACCAGACCTGAGGGCCACATTAGAAAATAAAATAAACATTACGGTACATGTGAGAAGGGTGAAAAGATGGAGAATAGGGTTAAACTCACTTTAGGTTCATTTTCAACCTCCATGCTGGCCAGAATAGCACGACAGAGCTTCTCAAACCTCTGTGTAGTAGACAAAGGTAAGGATTAAACATAGCAAAAATATGGAAATCGTTTTAGTGATTTGCATATTTGATTTGGCTAAAAGTTTTATGCCGGATGCCCTTCCTGACGCAACCCTCACCATTTATCCCGGCTTGGGACCAGCACTATAAAACACTGATTCGTGTACCCTAGTGGCTGGTTTGTGAAAATTAATTATCAGTTGTGTAATTATTATAACTGTCATGTAATGTAATACAGATTAAACTAAGATTGAATCTCACCATCTTGTCCTCTTGACAAAATATAAACATCAACTTCTGAGCAATTTTGAAAATTGAAAGTGCATTTCTTTTTGATGTGCCAGGTTCAGAGGCCTGGAAATACTTGTCAACTTCTTTCCTGGAGAAACACAGAAGAACAATAAATGGACAATGTTGAAGTAACTGTGGATTATTATTATTATAATTTAATTAATTAACTTAATATATTCATGATTTGATAAATGCAAATACTGTCTCTTTCTTGTCAACAAATGCATCAACGTGTATGTTTCATATAAGAACTGTTTTAGTGAAAACATAAATATCACATACCACAATATCTCTGTTTTACATTAAACAAAATGCAAGCAAAAGCTTCAAATAGCAGAGAAGAGACAGGTGAGAGAATCAGGCAACAGCAAACATTGTATGATGATTAACAATAATAACAATAGTGAATAATTAAATACCCAATTTGCTTCTGCAGTCTGCAGCGACAGAGGAATCTCCGAACCAGAGCTTGGATCTGGGTTGCTGCTCTCTCCTTCTCCTTCTGACCCTTCCTCTCCTCCCTGGCCTGCCTGGCGTTGTCCAGGAATTCAGACTTGGAACTTTGAGGTACACCAAACATTGTGCACCTTGATAGAAAAGCATTTCACTGTGATCAACTTTGTTCTTCTGCAACAATAGTGTAAATAACGCTTGTACAGCTATACTCTGACAGTGATAAATAAAAACCACCCATCTTTGCAGTGTTCAAACTGACAATAACAATGTTTTTACCTGGAATATTCCCTCAAGTGAGGGGCTCTGCCCTTACGGCTGACTTGGTGCTATTCCCACTCAATCATGGGTTTATCCTGGAAATCCTGACAGGAAGAAATCCATCTTAAATACGAAGGCTAACGTGGCATTTTTGGAGCAACTGGGTGACAGTAAAAATGAAGCTGGGTTAGCTTGTTAGCACACAGGGCTAGTCGTCGCTTCTCTACTCGATTTTACCTCTGTGGGTATTTTTACGCTTAACCTAAGAAATATATATAATCGATAAAAGGTTAGAGTCGATTCCGCGTAAATGACAACCCCAAAAACCCAGGGAACATACCGATTTGAAATGTAAACAATGAGAGGTGATCCGTACATGGACTGCAGTTCTTAGTCCAGCCTGTGTCACATCAAATGGTTCCGGGTAGTTTTAGTATCGATGAAATCAGTGAGATCGACATGGCATTCAAATGTCCAGAATATCTGAACGCAATTTTATTGATATTGTGACAGGAGGAATTTAATGACCTCATCTTTTAAGTTGCGCCTCACCGGCAAATTATATTTTTACTTATGAGGGAGATATCATCGTTACTCCATCAGTGAACGTACGCTATGAAACAAAAAAAATGTTTTTAAACATTATAATTAATGAATAACGTGGATCACTGAAATGAGCAGACTTGACAAGTTCCTACTCCAATTGAACTTGCCTCGAATGTTGGCGGAATAAATGTGAAATGTTCCTTTAAGTGGATCACAGGACAGTTGACGTAATTTTTGAACTTGCGCAGGAAAGAAGTGGGTGTTAGCTGACTGACGTTAGTAATTTATACTCACGTAGTCTGCCGCGGCTTCTATGGTAAATAATTAGACGTTTAAAGTTTGTGAAAAATCGCGTAAGTGCTACGGCCTGCTAATATCGTAGATATCTTTAATAACTGCTATCCAGTTAGCTTGCTCGTTAGCCGTGTTAGCATCTGTGTTATAAAGCTTCGATCAAACTACAAACTAGGTCTAGAAACGTCTTAGTTTCTCAAAAAAAAAAACGTTTCGAGTTGTTGTTTATATAAATGAATATATAAAGTGTTTACTGTCATGTAATTACTAGAGCAGAGCAGGATATTTGTGGTACGAACAAAATAATTCTTAAAGCAATAGTAGCAATTATCAATGATCAGATGAGTTTTTACAATCGGTCGGTCGTTTTGTTTACAAATTGCAGAAATGTGTCCTCGAGGAACTGGGAAAACAGGACATTAACCTGTTCTAAGAAATTAATTCACACAAAAGGTTCATAATTCTTTAAACACTTTAAATTAGTTACAGATTTTTCGTCCGTTGTAGTCGTACATTAGGCGCGATTAGGCCTGACTATGCCCATTGATTTTTTTAATGCCTTGTACTTTTTGCCATGCAGTAGGATTAGGTGTGTTCGGCTTCTAACCTTGGTGAATCATAGGGAAAGTTGTGTCAGGAAGTGCATCCGGAGTACAAACTGAGCCAAACCACAATGCAGACCACCGCTGTGCAGACCCCTGATGAACGACAGAGCAACAGGGATTTTCTTCTGCACTTTAAGAAGTGTTCGGCAAATATTAATGATTTGCTTTAGATATTACTATATAAATAGTTTAGAGTTTATTTTGTTTTGTCAACTAACTTTTCTAATATATATAATATTATATAATTATGACATAATATACAATTTCAATGTGCTTAGGTTTAGTTGCTCTACTATAAAAACTTGAAGGAAGTTGTTTTCCATCCAGCATTTTACCATTCCTACTATGACCTCAGTAATAGTGTTTGTCTCAATAACTGATAATGAAAATGTAAGCTGTGATGCTGCTGGCCCTTGCCTTAGCTGTTTACATATCTGCTTTAAAATCATTACAGTCAAGGACAAACGCATTCGAATTTGTTCAAATGAATGTAAATCTTCATTACTTTAACATGTCATGTTCATTCCCTTGCCTTTTCAGGAAGAGATGTCAGGAGAGAGTGTGGTGAGCTCGGCAGCGCCAGCTGCTACAACAAGGACTACATCCTTCAAGGGCTCCAGCCCGAGCTCTAAATATGTGAAATTAAATGTGGGCGGGGCTCTGTACTACACTACAATGCAGACATTGACTAAACAAGACACAATGCTCAAAGCCATGTTCAGTGGCAGGATGGAAGTCCTGACCGACAGTGAAGGTCAAGAAAATGATTGAGTTTTAGGAGTTGGGTGTTTCACTTTTGTCCGACCACTAGGTTTGTGACCTGTTAAAAATTAAACTCTCCTCTTTATACTCACAGGTTGGATCTTAATTGATCGCTGTGGGAAACATTTTGGAACAATCCTAAACTACCTTAGAGACGGCGCAGTTCCACTTCCAGACAGCAGACGAGAAACTGAGGAACTGCTCGCAGAGGCAAAGTATTACCTCGTCCAAGGCTTAGCCGATGAATGCACTGGTGCCCTGCAGGTACTCTTAACATAAAACACCTATATTTTACTCCTATTATTTTTTATTATTATTATAAATTCCTTAATTCTATATACTGTAAAGTTAAAATTACAAAGTTATTCTGTCCTTGTATAAATTAAAAAAGACGCACATATTTGCAAAGTCCAGATCTGTAAAAACAATATGAAAGCCATCATGTTTATTTTCACTATTGTAATCAATAGTATACATGACATATGTTTTACAACTTTGTTGTTGCATTTTGTACAGAACAAGGAAACATATGAGCCCATGTGTAAAGTGCCTCTGATGACATCATCCAAGGAGGAGCAGAGGCTAATTACAACATCAAATAAGGTATGTTCTAATTGTTGTTATTATTACGGCTTTTAATCTAATGTTAATTAATACATATTTCACTCAAAAACGAAATATATAACTATGTGAAACCCATATATATACATACATACATACACTGCCTGGCCAAAAAAAAAGTCGCCACCTGGATTTAGCTAAGCAAATAGGTACAAGCCTCCTGTTGGATAATTACTGCATGGGTGATTATCTTTCAGCTGGAAACAAATTATTTAAACCCAACTGGTGCAATGAGTTGCTTCTCAATTATTAAACAACCATGTCGAAAGACACATCCCATGGTCGTGGAAAAGATGTTAGTCTGTTTGAGAAGGGTCACTACCTACCTACCTACCTATCTATCTATCTATCTATCTATCTATCTATCTATCTATCTATTTATCTTCTATCTATCTATCTATCACAAGCCTATGGGGCAGTGTTATGATCTGGGGTTGCTGCAGTTGGTCAGGTCTAGGTTCAGCAACAGTATGTGCTCAAAGAATGAGGTCAGCTGACTACCTGAATATACTGAATGACCAGGTTATTCCATCAATGGATTTTTTCTTCCCTGATGGCACGGGCATATTCCAAGATGACAATGTCAGGATTAATCGGACTCAAATTGTGAAAGAGTGGTTCAGGGAGCATGAGACATCATTTTCACACATGCATTGGGCACCACAGAGTCCAGACCTTAACCCAGGGGTGTCCACACTTTTTCGGCTTGGGAGCTACTTTTCAAATGACTGGGATAAAGTGGCTACCTACATTGAAAACTATATATGTATAAATATATACAGTGGTATGAAAAAGTTTGTGCACCCCTGATCATTTTCAATATTTTCCTTTATGGATCATTGTTTGTTTGGAACAGCAATTTAATTTAAATATATCATATAGCAACCAAACAGTGATATTTAAGAAGTGAAATGAAGTTTATAGAATTTACAGAAAGTGTGCAATAATTACTTAAACAAAAGTAGGCAGGTGCATAAATCCCCAACAGAAAAATTACATCAATATTTAGTAGATCCTCCTTTTGCAGAAATAATAGCCTCTAAACGCTTCCTATAGCTTCCAATGAGGGTCTGGATTCTGGTTGAAGGTATTTTTGACCCATCTTCTTTACAAAACATCTCCAGTTCAGTCAGGTTTGATGGTTTCCGAGCATGGACAGCCCGCTTTAAAACAGACCACAGATTTTCAATGATATTCAGGTCTGGGGACTGAGATGGCCATTCCAGAACGTTGTACTTGTTCCTCTGCATGAATGCTTTGGTAGAATTTGAGCGGTGTTTAGGGTCGTTGTCTTGTTGAAGTATCCAGCCCCGGCGCAACTTCAACTTTTATCACTGTGTTTGTTTGCTATATGATATATTTAATTGAAATTGCTGTTCCGAACAACCAATGATACATAAAGGAAAATCTTGAAAATGATCAGGGGTGCCCAAACTTTTTCATACCACTGTATTTACTACTTTGATTAAATGGCTGTAGTTGTACGTATGGCACAATACCGTCTGACTCAATACGTCTATGGTCCTTACTTTAGCCCTAGTGATTAGCATCTTAAAATAGAATTAAATCTATAATTTTTAATTTTTTTTGTTTCTTTAAATGTAATTGCTCAGGATCTACTAGCACTCCCTTTGAGATCTGCTGGTAGATCCCGATCTACCTTTTGGGCACCCGTACCTTAACCCCATTGAGAATCTTTGGGATGTACTGGAGAAGGCTTTGCGCAGCGGTCAGACTGATCAGACAGATCAATGCAAGATCTTGGTGAAAAATTAATGCAATACTGGATGGAAATAAATCTTCTGACATTGCAGAAGCTTATCGAAACAATGCCACAGCGAATGCGTGCCACAATCAAAGCTAAAGGTGGCCCAACGAAATATTAGAGTGTGTAACCCTTTTGTTTAGTGGTGACTTTTTTTTGGCCAGGCAGTGTATATATACCATATATTTTGTTTTTGCAGCCTACTGTGAAGCTGCTGTATAACAGAAGCAACAACAAGTATTCATATACCAGGTAAGGGCTTCACTACACTCAGTACAGCAGAACGCACGTATTTTCCGCACTGTAAGGCGCACTTAAAAGCCTTTAATTTTCTCAAAAATCGACAGTGCGCCTTGTAACCCGGTGCGCCTTATGTATTACTTCTGGTTGCGCTTACTGACCTAACTGATTTTGTAAAGCCAAACCACACAGCGCAGAACACATGATGGCACACAACTGAAGCACACTGGGAGCCAACAATGATGTTTAACTCTGTTATCACAATTAGAAGATGCTCAACAACAATTGTTACAGTATGGTTGTGTAACCTAAATCTGTGCAACGTCGTGTCGTGCCTCCAAACACCCGGACACTCTGCGTTGTGTTTTTAAATTGTTGATGTATGGTGCGATGCAGAACAACTCAGATGCATGGCTGTCGGTTTTTTTGTGGTCAAAAACTCTTTTTATTTCTCTTTATTTAAAGATACAGGCAAAACACACTCTCTGCAAAACAACTTCCGCACGGAACAGCGTCAAACCAACAATACGGTCACCACCCAGGACAAATATAGTGACAACCGCCTGTCTCTGGAGGGGCGAACATCAACAGTGTCCTCTAGTGTCTAACTTAGGTTACTACCCTTTTCCACAAATCTCCGTCCTGTTAGATTTCAGTGGTTTTCACATTTGGGTGGGTCTGCAGCAGGAAGCTGCTAAGACACCAAAAGGCTTTCCCGAGCACACACAGTCACATAGCCCCACACATTCAAAGAGAATTTCCCCAAATTCTCTTCACACCAACTTTC
>NC_024327.1:10221590-10224163 GCF_000523025.1 Cynoglossus semilaevis | reverse complement strand
CTTTATGGCTCGGTCCACTTCCCTTGTGATAACCCCCACTCAGCAACAAAAGGTTCTTCCAACACTGCTGAATCATGGAACAACAGTGCCACATAGTGACGACTGCAGGCATCACATGATACAAGAACAATAATATGATTGGCCACAAGAGGCCTAGCCTCTCTCTTCCATTGGCCTACAAGATTTAAACACACACCCGGGAAGTCGAAAACCACTCCCCCCACACAGGTATATAAGCATAAACAACTAACGATACTTTAGAAGGTATTCTTGAGAAGTCAGAAGTTATTCTTGACAGGATTTGCGTATTAACTACTGTTGTACGAGATTTCCTTGAATACTTCTCCAGTTGTTATTTTGCTTTATTGTTGGACCTGTGTTTGACGTTTTGCTATTAAAACGAATCGACCATCTACCGGCTGTTTCCACTCCTTGCCTGAAGACACCTCACACAGCAAGAATCTTTCAGTCCCTATACATCTATGCGTGCCCATCTCACCGATATTGTCAAAACCCAAGTGAAGCAAACTAATTCGGACCTTGCCATCATTCCGGGTGGATTGACCAAAGAATTCCAACCGCTAAATATTGCTGTTAACAGGGCGTTTAAAGTTAACGCCGGGCGAGTTACGCCACTATCTGCTAATGGATTGTGGATGTCTGGGCTAAGGTATCAGTCTGAAATGTCATCCGAGCTTTCACGAAGGCCGGAATCATCACTGAACAACTAATTAACAGCAATTAGACTGACTCGGATGTTGATGAGGGGGATCCGGACATGCTTGATTGTTCCGCTTAATTGTTTCGCTGACTGTTTTGTTTCACCTTATAACCTGGTGCGCCTTATGTATGAAAAATTCCCGTTTATTGATAGTGCGCCTTATAATGTGGTGCGCCTTATGGTCCGAAAACTACGGTAAGTTTGATAGCAACATGATGTGCAATTCTTCCGGTTTATTTTTCTTATATTGTCTTGTACCCTCCTCCCAAACAACAGCAATTCAGACGACAACATGCTGAAAAACATTGAGCTGTTCGACAAGCTGTCGCTGCGCTTCAACGGCCGTGTTCTCTTCATTAAAGATGTGATTGGAGATGAGATCTGCTGTTGGTCGTTCTACGGCCAGGGTCGTAAGATTGCTGAAGTTTGCTGCACCTCAATTGTTTACGCTACAGAAAAGAAGCAAACAAAGGTAAACAAATACATTTGTCTTTAATTCAAACCCTGGAGACTTTGTCGCTTTGTGTAAGGTGTTTTGAATGTTTAGACACTTATCTAACACTCCTACTTCTGTCTTAGGTTGAGTTCCCTGAGGCGCGCATCTATGAGGAGACCCTCAACATTCTCCTGTATGAGTCTCACGATGGCAGAGGTCCAGACAATGCTCTGCTGGAGGCCACAGGGGGGGCTGCGGGACGAGCTAGTCATCTAGACGAGGACGAGGAGCGAGAACGAATTGAACGAGTTCGTAGGATTCATATCAAACGACCTGATGACCGCACACACCATCACCAGTGACCCTCCTAGATCGACCTGTCGGCCTGTGTCCCTGACCAGTTTTTTTTTCACCACGCTTGTGCCTTACATCACCTAGCGCCTCTTTTTGATCACTTCTCTCCCCCTCTTTATTTTGACCAGCTCTCTTAAAAAGACTTCTAGGAGTACAGTCATGCAACAGTGTGTAGTGCTGATGTGCAGGTTTTTGTTGTGATGTGGCAGGCTGTGGTGGTTGAGTCACAGTCACTCCTATCACCGTTCTCTGCTGGTGTGCCGAAGTTTGTGTACATGGATGTGTACAGTTGTTTGTTCCAGTTCCAATATCAATAGATCATGTGAAAACTACATTTACAGATCACTGTTTCCCCAACACTGATATTTTTTAATGACATTGTGCCCCCTGCCTCCATAAGACAATCAGGATCTGAACTTAACACACCACCTATAACTGTTGTTTGGAAATGATCCTCCTTATAAACATGACCAAACAGAACGTATTCTGAAATACTATGGACTTCTTATTCTGCATCAATTTGTAGGGGAAGAGTGAGAGCAGTTTCATAATTTAGGGATTTAACCTGTGACCTCTGTGTTTTTTCTGATTGGGTTTGAACTGAATCCTCTAAATGTAATATTTTGACACCATTTGAAATGATCTGCTTCAGGCATGGACACCCTGTTACCTGTTACCCTCTGGTACAGTGGTATGAAAAAGTTTGGGCACCCCTGATCATTTTTAAGATTTTCCTTTATGTATCATTGGTTGTTCGGAACAGCAATTTCAATTAAATAGATCATATAGCAAACAAACACAGTGATATTTAAGAAGTGAACTGAAGTTTATAGGATTTACAGAAAGTGTGCAATAATTACTTAAACAAAAGTAGGCAGGTGCATAAATTTGGGCACCCCAACAGAAAAATGACATCAATATTTAGTAGATCCTCCTTTTGCAGAAATAACAGCCTCTAAATGCTTCCTGTAGCTTCCAATGAGGGTCTGGATTCTGGTTGAAGGTATTTTTGACCATTCTTTTTTACAAAACATCTCCAGTTCAGTCAGGTTTGATGGTTTC
>NC_024327.1:10218406-10220637 GCF_000523025.1 Cynoglossus semilaevis | reverse complement strand
AAGGGGAGAACAACTTGCAACTGGCCACCTTAAATACCCTTTCTCATGATTGGCTTCGCCTGTGTATGTAGGTCAAGGGTCAATGAGCTTACCAAACAAATTTTGTGTTCCAATAATTAGTGCTAAAGGTATTCAAATCAATAAAACAACAAGGGTGCCTAAATTTATGCACCTGCCTACTTTTGTTTAAGTAATTATTGCACACTTTCTGTAACTCCTATAAACTTCATTTCACTTCTTAAATATCACTGTGTTTGTTTGCTATATGATATATTTAATTGAAATTGCTGTTTCGAGCAACCAATGATACATAAAGGAAAATCTTGAAAATGATCAGGGGTGCCCAAACTTTTTCATACCACGGCATGCAGTGTAACTGTACACGTAGATACCCTTAGATATAAAATAAATGTTTTACTTAGGTGTTATCAGAGCTGTGTGACCTGATGACGTTAGAAGTCCAACATTAAATACTAATACATTAAGATTAAAAATCATAGATGAATTTTAGTTTAGTATTTCTGTGATATTTACTTTTAACGTTCATACATTCTCACACCTAATTAAAATGATTATGATTCGGAGCGGAGGTAACGTGAACTTGTGATGTGAGGAGTTGAATTTACTGTGGTGGTTAAATGATGGATGCTAAGGTTAAAGTGAACAACTGTAACCAGAGATCTGCCCCAGGGCAGGAAGGGAATTCTGTCGACAAGCTTCTACACAGGAAGAGAAATTAGAAACTCACCTTCGTCACTGCATTCATCAACACAACATACTGTTAGCACACTGGAGCTTAAAGTTCAAAATGTGCTACATTCTCTCAGTCATTGTTGGTTTGTTGCACACAAGTGACCACATATGTATGTTTTATATTTATACCTACTTTATCACAAATACATTTCCACATAAAGCTCTGTGTGTTTCAGTTTATTTAGTTTATGTTTACAGTTTATTTTTGGAAAGTTAGCATATGAAAATACCGGCTGGTGGTCTGCCTGCTGGGCATTGCTGCCTGACACACCTCCACCAGTGCCTTTGTGCTGGCGTGCTCATCTGAACACCTCCCTGGGCCACACTAGTGTCTAAGTGTAACTAGTGGTGCCAGCTTACCTTAAGGGTGATTTCCTTGGTGTCAGGAAACTTTTTCTTTTAGATAGGACTGTAAAATATGCTGTTAGTTCATACCCCAGTTTCCTAACACACAAAGAATCAAATAAAAATCAAATAAAGAATCAAATACGAGATCTCAAATTTAAAAAGTTTTACTTGCAGCAAGGAGTGCAGAACAATGGTTACATTCAGAACTGCACTGAGGAACTCCTCAGTGCTCAAAGCTTAAATACAGTTTTTTTTACACACATCAATGGTCAGCACCTTAACCCTTTACAGCCATGTGGTGTTCACGCGCCACTTCTGAGCGCTGATTGGCTTCAAACAAAGATTCTTCACCAATAGAAAACATGTACGTGTATGTGGTGAGCTATTCTGCTCAGTAACTCAGGTTAGATCAAAGACATGCACTTTGGATTATTTTCCTTTTTGATGTTCTGTTTCCCTCATTATTTGGGCAGAAAAACTGGTTCTGGCCGGTTCTGTGACCTGTCTCTATCTCCAAGCGTAACAGTCAGTACCATCCGTAGCATACACCATCCTGTTATGTAAACCATCAGCAGGCACACCTTTCTTCAGTACTTCTCCTTTTAGTACAGCATTCAAAAACAAACAGTATAAATTGATATGGAAACTTAATACAATGAATATATTGTAAAAATTGAATAAATGTATTTACAATATCTTAACATTCCCTGCTGTTTTACATATCAATTAGACTGTGAAATAGAACAACTTCTCATTATCAGTCATGTACAACTTCAATTAGATTTTCTGCAGAGACATCATTTTGGAACTATAACAGTTGAACACTTCAAACAGCTGAGGTGTCCTCGTCAATCTGTGGGGCAGTGGGAATGAGAGAATACGTTTGTTGGTACAAGGCATGCACATACATTAGTCTAGTAGATACCATTTTAGCAATCATTGACTTAATGCACGGTATTAAACAAGTTGAAATCAAACAGAGCAAAGTCAAAACAGGCATAAGTAATTTTAAAAGGACACTCCACCAGGAACTGGAAGTGAGTCAGGAAAGCAGATTTTTGTCCAATGTGAACCATCTTTTTGTGTTTGGAGATGTTTCTGTTAAGCTTGCACTTCACCAATGATCTATG
>NC_024327.1:10217871-10218306 GCF_000523025.1 Cynoglossus semilaevis | reverse complement strand
ACAGGTTGAACTTAACAGAAGATAGAATGTTATCCAAGCAGCAGAGGAATATGTTGATAGCACTATCCAAGGTCCAATTTGCTTTTTGGATTATTTTTTTAAGCAAACTCTCAGGACTGTTAGAGAGCAAAATTCAAATACAGTGGAACCTCGAGATACGAGCATAATCCATTCCAGGACCGAGCTCGTAACTCGAGGTGCTCGTATCTTGAACGTTTTCCCATAAGAAATAAGAAAAAAAAAATCAGTTCTGGCCCCTCAGCAAAAACATGACAGACAATCTTCAAGACAGACAATACAGTAGCGGCTAATAGCCGGGGGGGGGGGGGGGGGGGGGGGGGGGGGGAGGGGGGGGTGCGGAGCGTCTTGTCTGCAGAAACATCCAGGAGAGTAGAGAGATAACCGTCCTTGAGAAGGCCGGTTATGTGTGCGAGC
>NC_024327.1:10207962-10215980 GCF_000523025.1 Cynoglossus semilaevis | reverse complement strand
AAGAGGTATATGGATGAGGAAGGTGTCAGGTAGCATGGTATGTTTGTATATATAGGCAGGTGTGTATAGAATACTAAATGTGTGTTACTGGTATATATATACGTATGTGTATGAGTGTCTACACGGGGTTGAAAGGAAGACTGCTATTCGTTAGCTAAGGAGAAGGGGTGGGAGTTCATAAGTTTTACTTCTTCCCATTCCTTTTCGAACATGCATTCTATGTTTGTCAATAATCAATATGTATTCCTTTCTTTCATTTTCATATTCGAACTAAACTTAAATCAATCAAAAAAAAATTGGTCTCTGACAAAAATCTAGATGATTATTGTTCTAATATGGCCAACAAAATACAACAAATTATTACACAATTTACACTAACAGCCAATTAAGCTAAAAGCTAGAAAGAATGGCCTTCCCTGATTAAATAAATTTATTCTTATTCTGAAATTTATTTTTGACAGCTTCTCTTTAAAGCTGTCAATCAACTAGGACACAACAGACACCAATTTATTTCATTGACAAATAGGGTAGTGAAAGAAATAAGAAAATCTAAAGCTGACTTTTTCATCACTGCTTTGAATAGTGTAAGGGGGGATTCTAAAATAACCTGGAATTATACTAAAAACTGTTGGGTGATTCCCAAAAAAAAGAAAACAAAACTAATGCAAATTCAATTAAATGGAAACATCCTGACGGAACCTTGAGTGATGGCTGATGCTTTTAACAACTACTTCATTGAGTCTGTGTCCGAAATTTCTGATACATTTACTGTAAAACAAAGGAGGGAGTACCCTGTATTATCCGCAACACAGTCATTTACTATTACAAATATTACTGAGTTATCGATTTAATTAAATCACTCAAACCATCTAAAGCAAAGGATGTTTTTGGAATGGACACGAACGTCCTCAAAGATCTAGGTTCAGCTCTCGCCACTCCTATTGCCTCAATCTTTCAATTTCATCAGGTCACTTTCCAAAGGCCTGGAAATCGGCTATTGTTACCCCGTCTTTAAATCCGGTGACTCAACTTCACTGCATAACTACCGCCCAAAAAGCATTCTTCCGGCCATTTCCAAAATCGCAGAAAAATGGGTGGCACAGCAGATCGTCCATCACTTAAAAAGCAGCTCCCCCTCCCTCCATGCCATGCAGTTTGGTTTCAGATCCAACCATTCCACTGAAATGGCTACATGCCTCTTTATTGAGAAAATAAAATATTTTCTCGATAAGGGTGGAGTTGTAGGGGCAGTGTTTTTGGACCTCAGGAAAGCATTTGATACAGTAAATAACTCTGTTCTTCTTTCCAAGCTCTTAAAATTTCACTTCTCTCACAACGATGTAAGTTGGATTGAGTCATATCTGCAGAATCGAACACAACATTGCAACTAACAACTGCAAATCTGACTCTCTTAGGTTAACCTCCGGAGACCCTCAGGGGTCAATATTAGGCCCCCTTTTATTTAGTCTTTATAGTAATGATTTGCCCACTGTTTGTTCTGAAGCTGAATGCTTAATGTATGCAGACGACACGGTTTTCTTTGTTTATGGTCGTACCAAAGAAACTGTTGCTGCTAAACTCATTGAAACAATGTCTTGTGTCACAACTTGGTTGCAGGAGTGCTGTCTACAGCTAAACATTTCTAAAACTGTAGGCATGTATTTCACTCAAATAAATAGAATATCACCTGACCCCTCAAGGCTCTCTTTTAAAGCCCATATTGATAAACTGTGTAAAAAAATCAAGTTAAATCTCGCAAATTTTCGCCACTTCAACTATTGCCTAACCAGTTGGTCCCAGGCTGGTCAAAGTGCAAAAAACCTGATGGAAGTCTTGTACAAACAAGCAATTAAAGTTATGGATAAAAAGCCTAGGCACTATCATCACTGTGCAATTAAAAAGAAATACAGCATTTTAAATTGGAACAGTCTTCACACGTTTGCAGACTTAAAATTGATTTATAAAGTACTGCATAATTTGGCTCCAGATCCTCTGGCAGAGCTCATCAGCCAAAGAAAAAGCTCTGAGCGGGTCACTTGAGGCTCTGTCAGAGGTGACTGTTACATTCTTCTGCGCAGGAGCACTTTTAGTCAGTCGGCCTGGTCAGTAAGGAGTGCGAATGCATGGAACTCTGTACCTGAGGAGTTTAAACTGCCTACAATATACAAGACCTTCACACAAAAACTGAAAATGTGGCTTATCAACACCTACAGCTGCCAACACTAAAAAATAGGCCTGATGTGATGTTTTAATGCTATGATCAAATGTTATGTTGTGATATGTTGTAATGTCGTATTCTTTCTTAATTGTATAGTAAGTGTTTTGTATTATATTGTATTGTATGTATTGTGTGCTTTCTGCCTTCTTACATCATGGCCAGGGGACTACAGATGAAAACTAGCCTTCTGGCTTTTTTTAACCATGTGTAATCATGTGTTTTATGAAATTGCACTGTCCCCTTATAAATAAGCTAAACTAAACTAAACTAAACATTAGACGTGATTAAAGATGAACCAGTGACTGGAATCAGACGGTTTTTAGCATGGCCGACCTTGAAAAATATGAACGAGAAATTAATTTGCCTTGTTGCACCCCACAGAGGTGCTTGCCCCCAAATTTAGGAACCACAAGTTATTAGTATTAGGTATTATTTCTCTCTCAAATAAAATTAAATGCAAAATAATTTCACCAAAATAATACACATTGTACATTTATATCTATACATATACATTAATAACTATAAATCAAAAAATTGACATATTTTTGTTTGCTGTGTTTTAACTTGAAAAACATTCTGTATCAGTTCATTGTAAAGATAAAAATGCACGCATGAAGGTTTTTATGACTATCTAACGGTGTCACAAAGACTACGTATGCTGAGGCACGTGACTCCAAACATAAAAGCCATTGAACTGTTTGAAAAGCCAATGCGTAGACCAGCAATATTCCTTTACATTACTCCATTGGTTTTTACATTTGGTTTGGGTCTGAAAACAGGAAGCCGTTAAGTCACCAAATGCCTTCCCAAGCACATACACTCACATAGCCCAACACATTCAAAGAGAATTTCTCCCAAATTCTCTTCACCCCAACTCTCCAGACAACTCTAAAACACCTCTACTCTCTGGGAACGATGGGAAGCCTCCCAATTTACATTCTCACGGGGAACCCCGGATCCATCCATTCCTTTTGATTTCGGCAACAAAAGGTCCATAAACTGTCCTCCAACAAGCTGAATCATGGAGCAGCAGTGCCACATAGTGGCGACTGCAGGTATAACCATGATACAAGAACAATAATATGATTGGCCACAAGAGGCCTAGCCTCGCTCTTCCATTGGCCTACAACATTTAAATACACACCCGGGAAGCCGAAAACCACTCCCCCAACAGGTATTAAAGTGCACATCACTGATGATGCATTAGAAGTTATTCTTGATAAGAATACCTGAAGTGGTTGTCTCCCTGGATGCTGAAAAAGCATTTGATAGGGTTGAGTGATGTTATTTATTTACTGTATTGGAAAAATTTGGATTTGGCTCAAATTTTATTTCCTGGATACGTTTATTATATACCTCTCCTAAAGCATCAATAATTACTAATAAGTTATCTTCTCAGCTATTCTCTCTCTCAAGGGACACACGTCAGGGGTGTCCCCTTAGCCCTCTTTTATTTGCATTAGCTATTGAATCACTATCAATTAAGTTTAGGACGGCCCCCAACATCTCTGGTATTCATAGGTTCGAAATTGAGCATATCTCTTTATATGCTGACGATCTGCTTCTTTATATTTCGGATCCAGCGTTATGTTTCCCTAATATTGTTAATATCCTTAATGACTTTGGACTTTTCTCTGGTTACAAACTAAACTTCTCTAAAAGCGAATACTTTCCAATTAAACACATGACCCTTCAGATATCAGACAACACACTCCCTTTTCCTATGTTAAAGACTGGCTTTCAATACCTAGGGATACATATCACCCGTGCTTTTTCTGATCTCTAACAAAAGAATTTCAAACCCCTTTTGCTCAAATTGGAATTAGATTTAAAGAGATCGTTTGACATTTACTTATCTTTTCCAGGCAGTCAATTGTATAAAAATTAACATCTTACCTAAATTTTTGTATCTGTTCCAGTGTCTCCCAATATTTTTGCCCAAATCTTTCTTCCAGTCATTAGATAAATCAATCTCCTTATTTCTGTGGTCAGGTAATAATCCTAGAATCTGCAGAGAATTTTGGTAGGCCTAGAGACCAGGGTGGCCTAGCACTTCCTCCATCCATTCATCATCGTCCGCTTATCCAGGGCCGGGTCGCGGGGGCAACAGTCTGAGCAGGGACACCCAGACTTCCCTCTCCCCAGGCACTTCCTCCAGCTTTTCTGAGGCAACCCCAAGGCGCTCCCAGGCCAGCTGAGCAACGTAGTTGCTCCAGCGTGTCCTGGGTCTTCCCCTAGGCCTCCTCCCAGAGAGACAGGACCCAAGCACCTGCCAAGGGAGGTGTCCAAGGGGCATGCGATGTAAATGCCAAAGCCACCTCAGCTGACTCCTCTTGATGTGGACAAGCAGCGGCTCTACTTTGAGCTCCTCCCGGGTGACACTCTATCTCTAAGGGAGAGCCCTGCCACCCTGCAGAGAAAGCTTATTTCGGCCACTTGTTTCCGGGATTTTGTTCTTTCGGTCATGACCATAGGTGAGGGTAGGAACGTAGATTGACCGGTAAATCGAGAGCTTTGCCTTTCGGCTCAGCTCCTTCTTCAACACAACGGACCGATACAGCGACCGCATTACTGCAGCCATTGCAGTGAACAATGGAGTGCAGTGAACACCTAAGGCAAGATCTCCTCTTTTCCCCACCTTTTTCTGGTCGAGAACCATGGCCTCAGACTAAGAGGTGCTGATTATCATCCCAGCAGCTTCACACTCAGCTGCGAACCGCCCCAGCGCATGCTGCAAGTCATCCGCAAAAATCAAAGACGTGTCAACCAAGACAGCCCCACAACATCCAGTGACTTGTGGTACTCAGGGCGTTTCCCATCCACCCCTGGCGCCTTGCCACCAAGCAGCTTCTTCACTACGTCGGTGACCTCAGCGCAGGAGGATCAGCTGCTGAGTCCTCAGCTTCAGCTTCCTCCGCAGAAGGCATGTCAGTGGGATTGAGGAGATCCTCGAGGTATTCTTTCCACCTCCCGCTGACATCCCCAGTCGATGTCAACAGCCCCCCCACCACTATAGACAGCTGTGGTGGGAAACTGCTTCCTCCTCCATGGCCCCCCCGAACTTTTCCCAGACCCGAGTTTTTGCATCCGCGACAACCCGAGCCACAGTCCGCTTGGCCTGCCTGTACCCGTCGGCTGTCTCAGGAGTCCTACCGAACCAACCAGGCTGGGTAGGCCTCCTTCTTCAGCTTGACGGCAGCCCTTACCTCCGGTGTCCACCACCGGGTTCGGGGATTGCCGCCACGACAGGCACCGGAGACCTTACGGTGGCAGCTTCAGATAGCTGCGTCAACAACAGAAGTGGAGAACATAGTCCACTCAGACTCAATGTCTCCAGCCTCCCTCAGGACCTGGTCAAAACTCTCCCGGAGGTGGGAGTTGAAGGCCACCCTCACTGGGGATTCTGCCAGACGTTCCCAACAGACCCTCACAATACGTTTGGGTCTTCCAGGTCTATCCAGCTTCACCAACCATAAGTGGAGCCAACTCACCACCAGGTGGTGATCAGTGATCCCCAGGAGGAGGACTTTCCAGTACCCCTCCCAGTGCCTGCAAGAAGGCTGGGTATTCTACACTGCTATTTGGCCTGTAGGCCGGAACAACAGTGAGACATCTATCCCTGACCCAAATGCGCAGGGATGTGACCCTCTCGCTCAGTGGGGAGAACTACAACACACGACTGGCAAACTGGGGAGCTATAAGCAAGCCTACGCCAGCACGCCGCCTCTCACCACGAGCAACTCCAGAGTAGAAGAGAGTCCAGCCTCTCTCAAGGAGTTGGGTCCCAGAGCCCAGACTGCGTGGAGGTGAGCCCGACTATATCTAGTCGGTATCGCTCAACCTCCTGCATAAGCTTAGGCTCTTTTCCCCCAGCAAGGTGATATGGCCCCTGGTGGGCCTTCCGGCGGGTGGTGGGCATACTGGAAGGCGGGCCCTCGTCGCTTGTTTGGGCTGAGCCCGGCCGGGTGCCGTGAGCCTGGCCCTGGCCAGGACCTGGCCACCAGGCGCTCACCTGCGAGCCCCAACCCCGGGCCTGGCTCCAGGGTGGGGCCCCAGTGACCTACCAGGGGCATTAAGCCGCCGACAACATAGCTCCTAGGTTCATTCGGCTACTCAAACCCCTCCACCACAAGGTTACGGTTCAAGGAGGGGCCTAGCACTTCCTAGCACTTAGTATCTTCTACTCTTATAATATGGATACAATTTAGACAAACATTCAAGCTAAAACAGGGCTCAATTTACCACGTGCATGCACCAGTTTGTGCACGTAAAATTGGAACAGTGCACGTAATTTGGTACCCAACTTGTATAACCGGTGTAACCTCTGCATTGTGTTTTAAGAAAGCCATTGTGGTGCTGTCACAAACGCCTTTATTGATTTGACAGAATTTACATAGAACAAAATTAATTTTTCTTCTGGACACCACCCGAGCCCCTCTCCCACGAAGTCAGAAGAAAGAGCGCTAACAGTGTACAACATGGAAACATACCTGACAGAATTTACATAGAACAAAATACATTTTCCTTCTGGACACCACCCGAGCCCCTACAAAGTACACATAAAATAAATATATTGTATAGAATTAATTACAATGTTAAAAACAAGGAGCAACAGAAAAACACTAACCTCTCCCACAAAGTTCGAAGAAAGAGGGAGAGGTTGGGTGTGACTGACTTTTTATATCAAATATATATACGTCAAGTTTCCGCCCAGGGAGGAACAACCCACTTCCACCAGGTCGAACAAATAAAACGACGTGGACAGCGTGCACGTGATCCGGTAGTGCTTGCTGCGTTGGGAATTGTAGTAAAGCGATAGCGATACACTGTCATGTTTGGCCCACGGCTGCAGCTGTTTAAATACCTATAACAATTTTTTTTTTGTCATTAACATTTTTACATGTAGAATGTCTTTGTTTTTGTGAATGTATTTGGCCCCAGAAAATCATAGCAAGTTTACTACAACAAAAGGTATAAAATATTTTGTTAAAATTTGTTTTTTGCCTGACTCAGTAATTTTGCAAGTGCAAAAGCAATTGGTGCAAGCAATGTGTTTTGTAATGTGCACCTTGAAATGTGTGATTTAACCAGACAAGTGCTTTTCCTCTTCACTAGGTTGGAATCCATGTAATGGATTTTGTGACCATAAAAAGGGGACTTCCTAATCTAGAGGAAGTTTGGAAGTTTAACGATTGTGTCCTTTGGTTGAACAGAAACTTAACGACTGTATGATGTAATCATGTAAAACCATATAAAAAGAAAGCTCACCTAACAGGGGATCGGTCATCTCTAACAACTGTATTAGACAAAAGTTAGGAGCGGCTCTCTTGGCCAAGATATGTAGGTGCAATGGGTCGAGGTGCTGCTTAGGAGCACTCTGTGTTATTAACCAGTCTCAAATTAATAACACGATCAGTCTCATTAAAGTTATCTTTAATTATTATTTTAACCTACTAATATAGCAATAATGTATTACTTGATACATGATACAAATGAAGTATTACAAATATACTAAAAATCATATACTAAAATCAATAGTATTCAATAACAATTAAATATCTGAAAGATTTTTAGAGTTCTTGGCAAATTGGGTGGCTTCAATGAATAAAGTAACAACACAGACAGTTTACAAAAATAATCAAATTTATTTATACAACACTGTCAAGTTAATGACGGTGATTGAACTCATAAACAATGATCCTAACAACAAAACAAGGCATAAGTATGTGTGTTGGTGTGTGTGTGTGTGTGTGTGTATACTTGTGTGCGTGTGTACACGAGTGGTCGTGTAAGAGAGAGA
>NC_024327.1:10200080-10207201 GCF_000523025.1 Cynoglossus semilaevis | reverse complement strand
ACCGTGGGCAATGGTGTCTACAAAAGCGCGTTGGTTCTTAGTCTTCTGAGACGGGCAGGTTTCTCTTTTCATCAGGGTCCTACGGAGCGAAAGTCCTGAACAGAGAGGCTGAAATTGGGGCTGACCCCCCCAATTTAAAGGTTGCGGAGGTTACTGATCGTGACGTATGTGGATTTACCGGAAGCAGTGGAATTATGGGAGTTAGAGTCCTTAAAAGGACTGTTGTAGTACCTACATATATTTAGAATAAATCCATCAAAGACAATCTCTGTTGGCTCTTGACTTTTCCAAATTATGTAAAATTTCTACGACAAACTTGGTGTCAGAAGTGGGATGTCAAGATTGACTGCAGATACAGGCGCAGACGGTAACTGATTATCCAGGACGTCAGAAAATCCTCTTACCCAAAAGCTGACGGACGGCAAAACCGCTGTGTGTGGATTCCGGCTGTCACCTCGACATCTCAACAAACTCAAAGTTACACATTATAAACAGTAAAATACGATTTTTTTTTTTCGAGTCATCATATTATAATTAGATGTATATTAGTTCCGGACCTCACTTGAGGATCTGTCAAGCTCCAGACTGGTATCTGTTGAGGGATACTCCAGACTTAGAATCTGTTGAGGGTTTTTTTTTTACTCCAGACCTCACCTGAGGACCTGTTGAGGGATATTTAATTTACTCCAGACTGGTATCTGTTGAGGGATATGCATTAAACTCCAGACTGGAATCTGTCGAGAGGTTTTTTTCCAGACTATTTTTATTTTGAGCTCTTTTTAGACGTCATAAAAAAAAAAAGGGTGCAGAAACAGAGAAACAGTAAAGGTGAGAAACCCAATTGGAATTCTCCGTGCATACATGTGATGAAAGAAAAATACAGTGAAAGTTGTCTTGAATATTGTGAGGTCTGGGTAGCTGAATATGGATTCCCACCAAAGGGATCCTGAAGCACCAATCAGTTGGATAAACTGAGTGAGATATTGTCTAATGTTGAAAAGAAAGAAAAAAGTAAAAACTGCTACTGAAACTTCAAATAACATTTCCCCTTCTGCACCTACACCCCCCTCTTCTTCTCTGTATCCGAGCCTGACGCAAGGGCAGACGTCGGAGAGATGATGACTGGGCCCCACCACCAGCCTATGACATGAGTGAACAGCAAGCTGTGGCTGGCGGACCACTGAGGGACATTCAGGAAGCGGGACCAACTCCACCTCAAAGCCCTGAACAGCTCCCCCCGATGCATGCTCAACAGAGCCAGGCCCTGCATTCTCTTCCACCCCCACCAGCCCCTCCTCTGAGTCCAACTGTTTCTCCTGAAGTGTTATCAGTTCCAGCCTCACCTCCTCCACCCCCACCCCCTGCTCTGCTTCTCTCTCCATCACACACACGTGAAGGAGTTTCATATAGAGTGGCTGATGGTTGCCCACTGCTGGACAGCTCATTCAACGATCCCCTTCTCCAGGCCCCGATGGTTGAATATCCAGGCACCAGGGGAATTCCAATTTTGATGCTCCGCAACATGGACATGGGCCAGTCAGACACTCGGTGGAACACTCACTAACATTCTGCCAAGCGTGGCGACCAACTGGAACCGAGCTTCGTCACCACCTCCTCCTCCACCTGAAACCTGAAGGCTATATCAAAATAGCTGCCACAGTGGAAGTCCAGAGGTACGATGCCCTACGTGCATCCACAGCCACCTGGGATGGAACACGCGCATAGGAGGCATGGATCACATCCATCGTCAATAAACTTTAAGAACCTTTCCCATTAAGAATGGACATGGGAAAAATAAGAGAATGCATCCAAAGCCCAACTTAGACTGTGACTGATTATTATCACCGCCTATATGACATCTGCGTCGCCTTCTCTGGAAATGAAAAACCTGCAGATTGGACTGGACTTGAGTCACAGTTTGAGGCTATCTTCAAAATGGCATTCTGTGAAGGCCTCAAATCAGACATTAAGCCACTAAGGTCACGGTGGTAGGGGGCTGGCATGACAATCGCATGCCAGAAATCTTACGTCACGCCAAACATACTGAAACCAAATGCAATGAAGGATAATCCAGAAAAGATGCTGCTGCACAATAGGCCTCTCTAGACGCCAGTCTAGCTCTGGTCCACATCGCTGGAACCCGGCCAAAAGACTCACAACAGTCCTACTCTCAGGCCTCACAGCGGCCTTTTAATGACTCCCGCCCACCTTGACATGGCGGTTTCCAACCAGGCCCATTCCCTGCGGTCCCAGAAGATATAGCTTCAACTGCGGTCAAACCAGCCACTGGGCCAAAGACTGTCCCTGCCCTCGCCACCGTGGACCTCCACCAGGCCGTGATAAACGCCACCGTGGGCCCCAGTCTCGCCATCCTCTCTCTGACTGACCCCTTGTGGAAGCCTCATCAGTAACTGCAGAGAAGATGAGTATCACACCACACACAACTACCTCAACACCCCCTGCTCACTGCAAAGAAGTTTCATCCACACACACTAGTGGCACCTATTCAGTGTGGTCCTCTGAAGCGAATCGTAAATTACCTACTATCACATGTGATGTTAATGGTACTTCAGTTTCTTTTCTTGTAGACTCCGGTGCTACATGTTCAGTAATCCAGTCTTCCATTCTCACCCCTAAATGAAGTGGTAGAACTATGTATTTCACCAGTGCATCTGGTGAGACGGTTTTAGAAAAGTTTTCAGTTCCTCTGACGTGTCCGTGGTTATCAGATGAGGGTCTAGTGTCCCTCAAACATTCATTTTTAATCTCCAGTCATTGCCCTGTTAATCTGTTAAAGAGAGATCTCATGATTTCATTGGGCATTGTAATTACCTCCATACCAGAAGGCCTTCTGATTACTCAATCCAATTTCCCCTATCAAATGAGTTCCTACTGCCCTTTGTATGTTTATCAATGGTGGTTGCATTTGGTGCCATCTGAAGTTCTGTATCGTGCTGCGCAGCCATATCTGCCACCTGCCAGTGTCAAAATGTCTGTTGACAGCCTTCACTGCACGGCACACATAAATGACGGACCTGACCCTAATTATGAGACTGACTTTTACCAGAGTGTAAATGACTCTGTTGCCCTGACGACCATTTATTTTGACCAACAGTATGCTGCAGCACGTGTCTCTGACTCCCCCCCAACCTGTTTTTCAAATCCCCAACTCTCTCACCCACATTTCCCTTGCCAGGCCTGTAGACGGCGAGGTGAAACATTTAGGGCCATTTGTCCACAGATGTGTATATGCCTCTGACTGATCCCCTCCCCATTCACCCTGACTGTCTTTACTCCCCTTCCTTATCTGCTCACAGCCTTTCCCTCCCACTCAACTCCCCCGCATTGTGGTCGGTGTTCTTGTTATCATACCCACCCCCACTCCGAATCTCTCACTCTGAGTGCACTCGACCCCAGTCCTGTTTCACCTTTTTTGACCCAGGTTCCTCCTCAACTCTCACAAATATGATGTTGTCCTCCTGTTCATATTACCATTACCACAACAGCGCCAATACCCTCTTCAACCTAAAGCCATTGAGGGCATATGTCCTGTTTTCCATTCCCTACTGAAAGCTGGCATCATCGTTCCTTGCGATGATTCTCCTGTCCAGACTCCCATTTTTCCTGTAAAAAAGATTTGCCCACCGGGTCAGCCCACCGAGTGGCGTTTTGTACAGGACCTCCAAGCTGTTAACGCAGCGATTCTTGCTCCCACTCCTAACGTCCCTAACCTCCACACTATTCTTTCTCAGATCCCATGTGATTCTACATGGTTTTCAGTTGGGTTAGGGTCTTTCTAACGCTTTCTTTTCTGTCCCTGGTTATCAAGATTCCCAGTTTTGGTTTGCATTCCATTTTGATGGACGGAAATATACCTGGACTAGCCTTTGCCAGGGCCTCACCTGCAGTCCCACCCTCTTTTGTGAGGCACTGGCAAAAATCTTGTCATCTCTTGAACTTTCTCCTGGTTCTGCTCTCTTACAGTTTGTTGATGATCTCCTTATAGCGTCTCCCACAAAAGCTCAGTGCGAGGCCAACACTCTGCGTCTCTTCTGCCACCTTGCCGCTGAAGGTCACAAGGTGTCCCTCTCTAAATTACAGTTTGGCCTTCAAAAGGTCTCCTTTCCAGGCCACATCATTACACCGGCTGGCAAAACCTTTTCCCCCCTCACGTGTGTCGGCTATAGTCAATGCACCAAAGCCTCTTACCAAGGAGCAGATGCTCTCGTTTCTTGGGGTTTGTTCTTACTGTCGACAGTTTATTCCCAACTACTCTGAGTTGGATCAACCTCTGCGACAGACACTCTTCTGGTCTGGACCCCGGAAGCTGAGGAAACTTTCACACGCCTTAAATGTTCTTTGCAATCTGCCCCCATTTTAGGTCTTCCGGAACCCTCCAAACCATTCGTCCAGTTCGTTGAGGAACGATCTGGCTGTATGACTTCTGTCCCCCATCCTCTTAGATTATGATGCCACCACAGATAACATGGATGTGTACCATGATGCTGTGATTTAAACCATTTTCTGGTGTAGCATGAGCTGATGATGTTTCTGGGTTATTTTGTAATCAAAAGGGGTGAATTGAGTATGAAAATGTTTTATTAGTGTTTAAACTGAAGGAAAGTGTGTTGATTGTGTGCAAGTGAGCTGTTGGGCTATATAACTTATAGTATTATGGCTTAAGTTAATTGTTTACTTGAAAGTGTCTGCAAGCTCTTGTTCACGTGGTCATGAATTGTAATTGTTTACTTCTCAGGGAATGTGTGGGAATGTGTGACAAGGAAGTGCTTTTCCTCTTCCTCTCTTTTCCTCTGGTTGGAATTCAGGTAATGGATTTTGTGACCATAAAGCGGGGACTTCCTAATCTAGAGGAAGTTTGGAAGTTTAACTATTGTGTCCTTTGGTTGAACCGAAACTTAACGACTATATGATGTAACCATGTAAAACCATATAAATGACAGCCCACCTAACAGGGGGTCAGTCGTCTCTAACAACTGTATTAGACAGAAGTTAGGAGCGGCTCTCTTGGCCAAGATATTTAGAATAAATCCAAAGGCAATCTCTGTTGGCTCTTGACTTTTCCAAATTATGTAAAGACAAATTTCTATATACAGCCCTGTTTGCTCTCTTTGGCAATTTTACCGATCTCTCTGGAAAATGTCACCCTCAGTAGTCTGACTTATTCATATATTTTCAGGTCAGACAAAGCCAGAGTCCAAAATTCCCTGCTTTACAAACAGATTCAGGACTTGAGAAGGTTTTACTTGCTCCTATACAACACAAGGGACATATCTCAGTTATCTCAAACATACATTACTTCTCTTCAAGAATCATCACTAAATAGACTTAGAACTGAATGGTCTGAAGAACGTGGACTGGAAGTACCTAAAGCAGTCTGGGATTGTGCCCAGAGAAAAGTTAATGGAACATCATCTTGTGCCCGACTTAACCTGATACAGTTTAAAGTTTTTTACAGAACTTACTTCACCAAATCTAAACTCTCCAGAATTTACTTTGATATCGAAGACAGGTGTGAGCGCTATAATTCTACACCAGCAGATATGACCCATATGTTTTGGTCCTGCCCTAGAATAAGAGATTTTTGGTCATCTGTCTGCGGAACACTGAATGAGGCATTCCACACCAATGTCAAACCATCTTGGCTATCTTTGGAGTGTTGATTAATGACATGCTAGCCACCAACAAGATGAATGCTTTTGCCTTTGCCTCTTTGCTAGCTCACAGAAGAATAGTTTTACAGTGGAAATCCCTGATCCACCCAAGGTGTCAGTCTGGCTCAGTGAGCTAATGTTCTTCCTGAAATTAGAGAAAATTAAATACTTTTCCAGAGGTTCAACAAGAAATTTTCACAAAATCTGGGACCCTTTAATTTTGTTATTTATTTACTGTTTATTTATTATTATTTATTTATTTATTTATTTAGACTTCTTTTTCTTCTTTCCTTTGTGGGTGGGTGGGTTTTGACTGTTGTAACTGTTGTAAAAAAAAAGGAAAACCAATGTGTGTTTGTAGTGTCTCTGCTCAAACACAGATGTGAAAACAGAAGTTGTGGCCACACATCCGTGAACATGCCATTCAAATGTCAACTGACAGGAAGTGAGTCTTCTTTCCACAGCTAAAATATTACTGCTCACTGGTTGCATGATAATTTATCTTCATTTATCTGCTGACATTTCTGATGGTGGGAAGATTAATAGGATAAAGGTGATTATAAATGTTAAACAAAAGATTTGTCACAAGTGAAAGTATGAAGGAAAAAAGGGCCTGCTGATTTGAATACTCAAACCAGGCTGGGGGGGAGCTGCAGGCTTGTCTGTCACAAATTTTTCACTCCACAGTCACTCAGACGTCTATTTACATTTCTCACTGTTTGCCTCTCTGAGTATCAGTATGCTGCAAGGCAGTGCTGTAACTGTATAACACTGGAGGAGTAATGGACCAGTTTAGTCTTTCAGGAAACAGGCCCGTGTGACACCAAAGAGCAAACACTCTCCGCCTCCAGTTTCTGCAGGGTTTAAAAACCGAATCTATGCTGCCTTAACTCCACAAACACAACTGTTGACCAGGAAAAACACACAACAGCCCAGACATCTGACCAGTTCACATACAAGTGTATCACCGTGTCTGAAGGATGATACTATTACAGAAGCACCTCAGAGTTTTAAAGAGTAATCAGGTTTCGGTCTCCTTCTAGGATTTCTTCAGGTTGCTGGAGATACACTGCTGTGCAAAGGTTTTAAGCCAGTATATTTAAAAACAAATCTAGGAGCCATCAGTTCTCTCTCAACAATATTTAACATTTTTCAACCGTCCTGGGTCATTTGAGGACTCCTGTATTATTATATAAATATTTAAAGCATTTACAAATGCTTTCTTGCAGGCACTGGGAGGGGTACTGGAAAGTGCTCCTCCCAGGGATTCCATCATCCTGTTGGGGGACCGCCTCCCCGATCTGAATCCGAGTGGTGTTTTGTTATTGGACATCAGTGCACTTGGCACCAGGACACCCTAGGCCGGAGGTCAATGATTGACTTTGTAGTCGTGTCATCTGACATCCGGCCGTATGTATTGGACACTCGGGTGAAGAGAGGGGCTGAGCT
>NC_024327.1:10189569-10199592 GCF_000523025.1 Cynoglossus semilaevis | reverse complement strand
TTACTTTAATTTTAGAGTGCTTTTTGCTTTTTAGTTCTTTTACTCTTTTTATTTTGTTAACTCCTTTTCTCTCTTTTTCTGCACTGCCACTTGCTACTGCACAAGTATGTTTCCCCCAAGGGGGATGAATAAAGCCCTACTCTACTCTACTCATTCTGTGGAGGGTGCTCCGATAGTATGGGGTCAGAGGCCCTCTTCTAAGGGCTGTCCGGTACGATCAGAGCAGGAGCTTAGTTCGCATTGCCCGCAGTAAGTCGGACCTGTTCCCGGTGCATGTTGGACTGCGGCAGGGCTGCCCTTTGTCACCGGTTCTGTTCATTATCTTTATAGACAGAATTTCTAGGCGCAGCCGGGTGTCAGGTGGGGTCCAGTTCGGCACCCACTGGATTTCATCTCTGCGGATGATGTTGTCTTGTTGGCTTCTTCGAGCCAGGACCTGCAGCATGCACTGGGGCGGTTTGCAGATCCGCAGATTGACAGGGGGATCAGTGCAGCGGCCGCAGTAATGCGGTCGCTGTATCGGTCCGTTGTGGTGAAGAAGGAGCTGAGCCGAAAGGCAAAGCTCTCGATTTACCGGTCAATCTACATTCCTACCCTCACCTATAGTCATGAGCTTTGGGTCATGACCGAAAGAACAAAATCCCGGATACAAGCGGCCGAAATTAGCTTTCTCTGCAGGGTGGCAGGAAGCTCCCTTAGAGATAGAGTGAGGAGCTCTGTCACCCAGGAGGAGCTCGAAGTAGAGCCGCTGCTCCTCCACATCGAGAGGAGTCAGCTGAGGTGGCTTGGGCATTTACATCGTATGCCCCCTGGACGCCTCCCTCGGGAGGTGCTCGGGTCCTGTGGGTCCTAGGAGACCTAGGGGAAGACCCAGGGCACGCTGGAGCAACTACATCACTCAGCTGGCCTGGGAGCCCCTTGGGGTTCCCCCAGAAGAGCTGGAGGAAGTGTCTGAAAAGAGGGAAGTCTGGGTGTCCCTGCTGAGAGAAGCACATCATCAGATTTAACCAGCATGTCTGTGTGACAGCCACACAGCACAAGAATACAAACAAAACAAGCGGCTTCAAAAACGAATTCTCATAAACAGAGAACGAGTGGAAACTGTCACCACCTTCAGGTTTCTGGGCACCCCACATGTCTCTGCTGACCACTCCTAAACTAACAACATCAGGGCCCTAGTGAATAAGGCTCAGCAGCGGCTACACTTCCTGCACGTCCTCAGGAAGGACAACCTAGCACACCGCCCACCCCTTGTTTGACCTGTTACCCTCTGGAAGACGCTACAGGCTAATCTAGTCCCACACCGCCAGACTGACAAACAGCTTTTTCCACTGGGCCATCCAGACTGTTAACACCCGTGGGCACTCATACGCTCACCCATCCACAGACAAAAAAAAACAAACCCTACCCTACCCCTCCAACAGCTCTAACACTTATCACCTCATCTACCTCCACCATGATGTTTACAGACAATGCTCACTTTAAAATCTTTCTTACACAAATGCACAATTTTAATATTAAAATCTGCAGTTGTTCTATTCCTCTATATTTACAGTATAATGCATATATACTCTGTTATGCTCAACTTGCACTACCTTCTGGTATCTTTTTACAGTGTTTTTTACAGTTTACACTACGAGGCTTGTTTTTCTCCTGTTGTGGTCGATAGTGGCTCTGTGGGAGCACCTTCAATTTCGTTGTACCCCATGTTAAAATGACAATAAAGACTATTCTATTCTATTCTAATTAAGATTTTTCACAGCTTTTTATTGAACTGAATGACGAGTCCACTAAACTCAAACACATCTGATTAATTGGTCAATTATTTAGTTATTTGATTAACTACAACGCCCATCTACTTAAATTCAATCAACAACCTTTTCTAAGAAGAAAACTAAATGGACACTAAATAGTAAGTTATGTGGGGCTAAATGACAATGACGAAAAGGAGACAAAAAACAAACAGACATACAAAGTCTAGCCGGCACTGATCTATAAAGTAGCAAAAGAGTATTGTCGTTTACAAATCAAGCAATTTTTGGCCAGTGATTTAAAAATAAGCAAAAATAAATATCAGTGGTCCAAAAATACTATACATAAAACATTTACTCATATCCATTAAAATGTTGTTTTCAGTGTTGTTTGCCTCTGTGTATGTGTGTGTGTAAAAACCATTGAAGCGATTTTGAAGTTTGCCGAGGGTGGAGCCTTTAACTGTTGGAGGGATTCTGACTAAGTGGGTGACTAGAAAAAAAATCCTCTGCTTTAATTAACACTGCAAGAGTGTTTCAGCAGATTAGCAATAAAATATATACTCAATTACTTAAAAAACAAAATATCTGGTAGGAGTCTTTGATCTCAAGAGCAATTTAAAGGATTTGTGTTGTTACAAATTAATTAAACTGAAGTGAATAATCAGCATCAAGTAGCATAGCATCATTATTTCCCCAGTGTTCATAGCAAATAGTGCTACTGTTTTCTTTTTTATATATCTTCTACTCTGCTACTGGTATTTTCATTATATTTTGTTTTATTTTTTTATTTCACTTGCCATCTCTATATTGCCTTTATTGTACATTTAGTTTAATGTCTTTAGTTTGTATTTTTTTATACTTTTTCACATGCTACCTGTAACTTTCTCTTTTTAATATACTTCAGTGACTGCAAAATGTATAATTCCCTTACTATGTAACTAGTGATGTTACTTGGCGTCCCCTTAGCTGAAAAAATGTGGAAGCCAATAATTAGTCAGTAATTAGTTGACTAATCAGAAGAGGCTGTGTTCCTCAACATTGATAACATTTGGGGCATTTTTATCCATAAACCAACTACTTTAAAACTTTACACCCTCAATTAAACTGTGTTCCACAGTTTATATTGGTTTTACTTGGAAATGTATAGTTCACAATTACAGGCCTTCTACTGTGGTCTGATCCCACCCTTCCGCCAACAACCCATCTCATTTTCTGATGACAGTCATTTTATGGAGAGTATACCTATTAGGGTGCATCACTGCCACCTAGAGCGTCAATTATCAACAACAAAAACAATCCTACCTACAGATGTACTTTATGCAAAACAAGGGGAAACAAACAAATTCAAGTAGGTGGCAGCCTTCCAACAAAGAAGCACACCACCCATACACTTCTAGTGGCCCAACAAAAATGACTGAGGGAAGTCTACCTGAAGCTAAATTAATCTCGACCTGACACCAAAACCAAGAAACAGTAAGGGCACGTGTGTTGTTAAATGTTGAAATGGTGCATTTTAAAAGTGGATGGTTAAAAATGAACTACAGTAAACCCACCGCCCGTTGGTTACCTAGCAACGCGGCGAGGTAAGGACAAATCGAAGGCTTGCAAAGATGCTCGTCTTCATCATCGTTATTTTCACATACCTGGAGCTGACTGTCACACTCCCGTAAACCCTGGCTCCAGCTCACTGAAGTTCACTTGATGTGGTGATGTGTGGAAATGATGCCACAGCTGAGGCGAACGCATCCAAAGTCAGCTCCCGGCCTTCAGTAGAGTATGATCATGATGTAGACTAGCATCACCATCAGTGTCGCGCAGGTCTACGTGACTTTACCAGTGCCTTAACGAAAGCTGGCCACATAATTGAGCCGGAGTGTGGCGCGCTGGTTTTCCCAGCCCGTCAGAGAAAGGCCGAAGTAGCTGCGGTTCCCCGGTTCTCGGCTACTGGAGAAACGTCCTTGACTATTCAAACTACTGCGGGATTTACGTCGGCGGGGCTAGTCCCAGTTACGCGGCCGCTTAAGGGGCATAAGCGACGGTGAATTCAGCGTTGTTGCGGCTGCCGCCTTCGTCCACACAGGCGGCAGGAAGAGCGAGCAGATGAAAAACCCTCGCCATTGCCAAATTGTCGCTCCTCAAGTGGAAGCCACTGTTGCGAGACGCCAAGCACACTCCGTACATGCATGACACCAAAGCGCTGTCGAAATAAACTGAGAAGCGCCAAGCTTCCAGTTATCTTTTCAGAATAAAAGTCTTACCTACTCAGTAAACAGAGGACGACAAAAGGAACGTTGTGCCCTGTAAAAGAACAATTCCGGGTCTCTGGGAGAAACACAAACAATAGGCACATTGGTAACATACATTCCTTCATCAAGAATATTTTAGTATATTGTTGTCATGATGACAGCTGTACATCTACAGTATGTTATTATTGTTATTACTAAATATGTAAAACAATATCCATGTTTTTATGCTGACGCTAAACGTACACTCCACAGATACATTCCCATTCCCATTGAACCTCTTTCCTAATAAATGTGTATCAATTCACAAAACACAAAAATATATCTGCAAGTACAACCGCTGTGACTACATTAAAATACAGCAGCACTAGCCTATACAATCTATATATGCACCCATAATTTGGTCATAACAGGATTATTAGAATATTTAACAGCCAAAGACACATTGTAAACTTAAGTAGCATTACAACTGGTATTTCAATTCAATTATTATTATTATTATTATTATTATTATTATTATTATTATTATTATTATTATATATTAACAGTTATATTTAACAGCTAAGTGACTTAGCAATTGAAATTATTTCCCCATTAGAGGAAGTCCAAGTACCAATATTGCCTTAGTTTGCAAACTACCACCTTAAAAATACTAAGATTGAATTTAGGCTGGCATATGTGCCCCGAATCATTTGAGGTTCGTACAAGTTGCAGCTGATGACTTGACAAATAGGAGGTATACTGTATATACGTGTATGCATATCGTATGACTATGATATGCGTAGGACTGTTAAACTTTAAATTTTGAAGAAAGGTATAGATAAAACTTCCGGTATGCTTATTTTCTTGAGCTTGATTAGCTTGACGTTGATCAAACCCAGCGTAAACATTCAGCGCAATATTCTAAATAGTTGATCGCCACCTACTGGAAATGTATTGCAACAAACAAACAAATACAAAGTCCTGCTATCCAAACCAGGATGGGTCAAGTTTAAACTTATTTAACAGTCGCTGCCATTGGATTTCCTTACCTACATTCTGCACTGCAGACACACACTACATAATTACGGTAAGCTCACGCCTAATTCCGTAACAGATTCAGAAATTATATAGAATAAGTAAATACACAAGCAATTGCTTAATTATTAAAGGAAACCCCACTTAAAGACAGACGTGCGTGATATTAGTCAATTACTGCATTTAAGTCATGTTGTTCATATTGCTTACTAAACAGTAAGTTTACTCCACTATTGTTGCACTCTACACATCTAAAAACAATTTACAGAAAAATGTAATAGGACGACATTGAAACATACTACAGATAAAGCATTTAGTCAGATAAGATATTTTTATACATTTTTAGTGACTACAGTTTAAGTATGCCTACACCAATAAAGCATTTTACATCAACTTCCTGCATACAGCAACGTTCTTGCAGGCCTGTAATTTTGATGACAAAGAAAAACATCACGCGATGTCATTGGCTGATTTTATAGCGTAGAAGAAGAGTTGACAAAAAAAACAATCTTGAAACAGAAAACGTGGACAACGGTGTTGAATACATCGCATTTATGAGTTCTCACACTAACGTATTAGATTAATAAGCCTATTTTTTGGTGAAGTGCAATGTAAATCCATATTGTTATTCCATATAAAACCTGATGAACTGAGGAGACTGGTGAAAAAATGGCATTGCTGCATTCGTCCTTCAGATCTGTGTTTTCTGTCACTTGCCTGTGGGTGAGGACAGGAGCTCCCTTGACCTGCCCTTCTCTTCTCACTCCTGTGTCTCCGCCTGGATTCAGCCTTGTATGTGCGGCAAAAAGTAAAAAGCAGCTGACAGACTTCACTGAACTGAATGAGGAGGACCTCATTCAGTTCAGTGAAGTCTGAAGGAGCAATTTGTCAGAGGAACTGGACCCAGAGGACAGGCTACCAATAAGACCAGCAACTGTCTAGTGCTCAAGCACATTCCCACTGGGATTGTAGTCAAGGTAAAATATATAAAAGGTTTCACCTGTACACATATTTATTCCTGGGGCAGGCGTCAAATCATTGTGTAATGTCTCACAATAAATTTCAAACATTCAAACAATACCAACATTACCAAAATTACAATACACATAAGAATTATTCTAACTATATTTTATGATATTTCAAAATTATTTGTAAAACACCATATTGTTGAATATATACGTGTGGAACTACATGTCTGATAATATTCTTTATTAATTTGTTTTTGGAGTTTCTTTTGTATGCATATAAGAAAAAAAAGGAATAAACCAATGTTCAACCAATCAAGGTTAATTCACTACAATGTCTACACATTATGTAGAATGTGTCCATTATATTGTATCTCTGTTCTCAAGGTCATTTAATATGCAATAACTGAAAAGAGGAAGAACCAGTAAACATGAATTGATTCATTTTAGTATAACAGACAAATGAAAACCAAACAGAAACATGGTCCTTAAACAAAAGAAATGGCTGTACTTTGTTGTTGCTGTAGTACATTTACTTATCATGAGATTATGGTTTGTTACTGTCAGGAAATTGAATAGTTGCAGTGGAGCAACTATCAGCCTTCTGCCTATTGTCTTGATTAATGACTTTGTCATTTTATCCATAAATTGCAACGTTTGTAAATATCAGTCTGCATATTTTTTATTATTGTTTTTGTTTTTAATTTATATTAAAAATAGGTGTCATGCTTCTGTGTCAGCCCAAACATACGGATATTTCAGCTTTCAAAAGCCCATCGTCCAACCTGAGGAAACATGTTGAAAATTCACGTCCAGTTGCCTAACAGAACTTTCAAACATGCTGCAGTGTGTTTGACCTACAAATCTTTTTTTTTCTTTTTGCTGTGGATAGGCGAATTTTTGTCCTGTTAGTTTTGTCCCTGTTACATGAGTACTCTGTGCTGAGCTCGATCTGCTTGTAGCCTCAAAGACGTGTTTTTATCCAAGGTCAAGAGGTTTGGAAGTTTTTGTTACTTGTGCTGTAATTTAAGTTATTTTGTAAATATTTAATTCTTTATGTACTCTTTATTTCATCGATTTATATTTTTTATTGAAGTACTTTAACTTACCTAAAGATTATTTTATTTTAAGGTATTTAATTAATTTGTTTTGTTTTATTATTTTGTTGATGAGATAAACTCTCCTCTGTAATTTTGTTTATCTGATTGAATGCACGTTAAAAAATAAATCTAAAAAATAAATGTTACTCAACAGTTACTCAGTACTTGAGTAGCTTTTTCACCGTGTACTTTTTTACTCTTACTCAAGTAATTATTTGGATGACTACTTTTTACTTCCACTTGAGTAATATTATTCTGAAATAACAGTACTTTTACTTAAGTACAATGTTTGTCTACTCTACCCACCTCTGGCTGTAACTCTGAGGTAATTATGGTTACCGAGTGATGTCCAGTAGTCCCCAGTGAGAGCAACAGCAGATGCATGTTGTAAATTTGTCGCTTTCTCAGTCCTATCCTTTTCATAACGCAAGCCCGAGAGGGGTCCCGGGGGGACCTCTGAGTGAAGTGGCGGAGCCTGCACCTGCTCGGAGTTCGTCGGTCCTTAGGGCGGGCATACACTGTACGATTTTTAAAAATCTTGTCGTTGATACCATCACACACTGTACGAGTGATGTTCGGACAAAGCTCATGATTTATGTACTCACACTGTACGGTCCAATCATCGAACACGACCAGAGAGCTCACACTGTGCGGGTGAAAACGGCCCGTCGGCCTCTGCTGACTGTCCTGTCTATTGACAGCTGTCAATAAAGATTTATTTGAAAGCCCGGTTATTAGCAACATGATATTCAAAAAGAAGAAGGCTGCCATTATGATTGCTGCGATACTTTGAGCTGAAAATTCGAAAAAGAAGAGGCGCCGGCGCATCTGGAGTCAGAGATGGCTCAGCAAACGTGGACAGTACGTTTATTGTTTATTTATTGCGTTTATTGTGGACAGTGCCACAGCTCTATCTATCTCGCCTCCATATTTCCATGGCACCGACGCCTCGCCATGGTAACTATCACTTTGCGCAGGCGCAATGAGGGAGAAATGCTCAGGTCGGCTCGGGGCTCCGCTTCCACAGCGCGAAAGAATTTGTCGGCTGACCAAAATTTCTGACATGTCAGAAATTCTTCCGACCGTCCGACGGTGGTTCGGGAACAGATAATCGTACCTCGTTACCCCCTGTACACTGTACGGAAAAAGACGCCCGACGCGTCACCAGGCCGTGCGTCTCAAAAATCGGGTCAAAAACGGGCTAAAATCGTACAGTGTATGGCCGCCCTTATGCCGACGACTTCCACAACACTAATCGTCTGTAGCTATCCACTTGGAGGGAGCCGGATCTTTGGGATCCGTTCATTTCAAAGAGCCATTCAAAAGACTGGCTCATTTGGCTCATTTTTATACTTATTCACTTTTAGGAAGCCAGCCTGGGGTTAATTCATTTTATCCTGGAAATAATCACAGGGAGGAATGATGGGCTAAGATTTGGATCAGAATAATTTTGAACTCAGATTTTCCACCAATATTTGAGTTTGAATTATTCTGAAATATTGATTATAGCTTCATTTGACATGTGTGGACAAAATTTTAAAGTGTGATATGGATTCATTGTAAATATTCCACTGCCATATCCCTTTGAGTTGACAGTGAGATCACTATTTACCCGATGTATAAAGTGTTTGTATGTGTGTAAAACTACTTTGACTTATGTTATTCATGCAACACCTAAACACTTACAAATACACAATAAAAAACAAAGCAGGCTACAATGAAGTTCCATGTAGAAGCTTTTAGTGCAAAATTTCCACACAAGAACCCATCCATCCATCCATTTTCATCCACTTATCCGTTACCGGGTCGCGGGGGCAGCAGTCTCCATGACTGCCACCCAAATCACACTGCACCGTACCAACCCCTCAAACCTTCCTGCGGGTTGTGAGTCCACTGAAAGGTACCAACCGCCCTAACTGGGATTAGATCTTGCCCAGGAGGTGAACCCTGGGGTGCCACACCAATGACAGAGACATTGCCTCTGTGCCAAAGCGCCACTCACACAAGAACATTTTTAACAATACAAAAAAAATGTGCATACAGCCCACTAGTACTACTACAAACTGTACAATGGACTAGTGAACTTTCCTGAGGTGCATATAGTTACTTTGTAAAAAAAAAAAAAAAGAAAGCTCTGAACCATAACCCCAATAACACAGGCACCCGACTTTTCCACCACTTGGGAAGATCTTCATTTTTTGGAACAAGAGGCTCCTCTAGGTACGCCCACACCTCCATGACTGTGTCTGCTGTGGGGTTCCAAGTTGCACTGTTTCACGGGGCCTAGTTTGGAGTTGTCTTTTTTTCCCCCTCCACCTCCTTCCCCAGCGTTTTTCAGTTGTTTTTCATCTATTATAGGGTGTGCCGAATAGGGGCTGTGTCCTGGACTTCCTGTTCCTGTCCCCCCTTGTCAATTATTTGTATTGTTTTTATTGTCTATTCATGTTTTTCTTGGAACGGGTTGTACAAACTAATTTCGTATCACCTCTGGTGATATGACAATAAAGTTCCTTCCTTCCTTCCTTCCTTCCTTCCTGTTTCAGCTACCTGCTCATAGAGGTGGGAGATACAACAATGGGGTGGGAGATAAAACATTTTTTATGAGATTGTGATATTAGACTGATGTCATCCTAGATTTAGAGAAGAAATTGTGATGAATTTTTGCCATCCTTACCTCCTCGTGGAAATAGCTCCAAACAACTGATTCCGGAACAGCACTGCCTGCTCCTTCCTCTTGGACCGGTTGCTGGATGGGTTCGCTGCTGCTAATTGCGAGTCTTGCTGCTGCAGTTGATACTCTTTGAAAAGCCATCCTTTTGAATCTTGGGTCAAGTGCATCAGCATCCGCAAGAATGTGGTCAGATTCCATTCTATGGAATCCAGCTGACATGCCAGAAGAAAGCGAGTTGACCATGTCTTTTGCTGCCTGTGATGTTGCCGTACT
>NC_024327.1:10181577-10187845 GCF_000523025.1 Cynoglossus semilaevis | reverse complement strand
GTTTTAAGAAGTGAGGGGACTATACCATTGCTGAGGGAGGAGTGGATAATAGCAGAAATGTGGGGGAGCAGAGAGGGGAGGCAGGATTTGACCAGCGTTGTGGGGAGGGGGTCGAGTTGGCAGGTGGTGGGTTTAGACTTGATGATGAGGTCTGAGATTTCAGAGGTAGTAGGAAGGAGGAAACTTGAGAAGAGGTGGCATGGAAGAGGGGGCTCAGGCGGGATGAGAACTGGCATGTTATGATGAAGGTGATGGTGGATGTTGAGTATTTTGTTGTTGAAAAAGTCTAGTAAGGAGTTGCATGTTTCAGTGGAATAGAGGTGGGGAGGAAGAGAGTTGGGTGGCTGGAGGA
Organism: Cynoglossus semilaevis; assembly: GCF_000523025.1. Taxonomy (NCBI): domain Eukaryota; kingdom Metazoa; phylum Chordata; class Actinopteri; order Pleuronectiformes; family Cynoglossidae; genus Cynoglossus; species Cynoglossus semilaevis. The sequence continues at coordinate 10,187,493 of NC_024327.1, read as the reverse complement.
TTTTGTTGAGGATTGAGAAGAGGGTTCTGGGGTTACCTTCATTTGAGTGGATGAGGCCGGAGTAGTAGTTTGTTTTGGTAAGTGAGACTTGGTCCTTGTATTGGGTGATGTGGGCAGTTGAACTACATACCTTTCTGCACTGAGTTCAACAGTGACCTCTTCAAATGGTTTCAAGAGGGTGCATATCTCCTGCAATGTAGTCCATTCTTCTGAAGATAAAGGGTGGACAGGTGCATTGGTGACGGCCAGGGTGGAGACAATGGGGTTCTTGTTGGTGAGGAAACTCTGCAACATGTAATATGTTGAGTTCCATCTTGTGACACAGCCCTGTATGGGTCGTAGTTTGTCCATCTTCATTTAGAGCTGTTTCGTTCAGTTTTTGTGCTCCTACCGTGCTTCTATGAAAGTATTCCACTGCCTCCTTAACTTTATTGATGATGGGTTGTGGACCTTTGAGGGCATCTCTTACCACAAGATGTATGATGTGTGCCAGGCACGGGAGGTGGGTCCATCCTGTTATCTGAATGGCCTTTGTAATGTTTGCAGCATTGTCTGTTAAGCAGCACACCACTTTCTTATCAACCTCCCACTCTGCTGCAACACCGAGCAGCTTCTTTGCCAAGTTGTCTGCTGTGTGCTGTTCATTAAATTCAAAGCAGTCCAGGAGGCAGGAGGACATGTGAAAATGTTCAATGAAGTGGCATGTTACAGTTACACGAATGAGGTTGTAGCCCTTGACGTCCAACAGTTAGTTGTTAGTAGGCCATAAGGTGAACCCTATTATGGTTTCATCTCGCTCTGACGTCACACTGTCTGTGTGTGTGTGTGTGTGTGTGTGTGTGAGTGAGTATGCGTGTGTGCATGTTACTGTACTGCATGACTTGTGCCAACTTTTCCTCATATTCATTAATCCTCATACCCTGGGACAAGATGAAAATCATTGCAAGGACAAACGGTGTGTACAAAAATGCGAAGGACCGCACAAGGGTTAAATCGTTCAATAAAGATCTGACTGTTTTTAGAGACGAGCCTTGGCACAAAGCCGCAGCAGTATTACTATGCATCGACATTTCATACACAGCTAAATCTCCGTTGTAAAGGAATTAACCCAGGTTTTTCAATTTATTGGCTAGACAGTGTGGGACGCATACGCATTGCTAAAGCCTAGATGCTAACTTGCGCAGCAATTCTAAGAGACGTCGCTTGCAGGTACTTCCAGTTTTGCCTGAATACTATGGCATAAACAGCGGCTGTGAACGTTACTTCACTGAGGTTGAATATTATACCTGTAAAATGTAGTTCGGACTTTTCGTATGTCAAGCTGACCACAAAATTAAAAATTGTCAGGTCTGTCTGTTTCCTTTTCCTGCTGTCTGCTGTGTGGGGTAATCTGTGTTATCACACTCACCTGTGTCTGTAATTAGCCTCACTTGTGTCACCTGGTGCTCCTTATATATATACCTCTCTCCCGCACTCTGGCCTTGTGGGATCATTGTGTTTGTGATTGTGTGTGTTTGCTGTCTTTTGTGCTCTGTATTGTCCGTGCCAGCGTTGTGTCGTGCATTTTGTTGTAGCTGTTCCTAGTCTGTTCCTGGGCAAGTCTGTTGCTGTGCTCAGCTCTGTTCCTGTTCTCAGCTCTGCTCGGCTTTGCGTATGCTTCTGTCGTGGTTTTTGGAATTTTGAGTTTTGAAATAGACTACCTGCACCAGTCCTGCATTTGGGTCCTGCCTGCTTCCTGCTGTTAGATTTCAGTGGTTTTCACATTTGGTTGGGTCTGCAGCAGGAAGGTGCTAAGACACCAAAAGGCTTTACCGAGCACACACAGTCACATAGCCCCACACATTCAAAGAGAATTTCCCCAAATTCTCTTCACACCAACTTTCTAAAACACCTCTACTCCCTGGGAACAATGGGGGATCTTCACACAACAATGGGAGATCTCCCAATCTACCTTCTCACAGGGAACCCCGAAGCCATCCATTCCTTTTGATCTACATGACCACCTGTGGTTGACTGGACTTTATGGCTCGGTCCACTTCCCTTGTGATAACCCCCCACTGAGCAACAAAAGGTTCTTCCAACACTGCTGAATCATGGAACAAGAGTGCCACATAGTGGCGACTGCAGGCATCACATGATAACAAGAACAATAATATGATTGGCCACAAGAGGCTTAGCCTCTCTCTTCCATTGGCCTACAAGATTTAAACACACACCCGGGAAGTCGAAAACCACTCCCCCCATACAGGTATATAAGCATAAACAACTAACGTTATTAAAACAACTAAAGTTATTCTTGAAAAGTCTTGAGAAGTCAGAAGTTATTCTTGACAGGATTTGCGTATTAACTACTGTTGTACGAGATTTCCTTGAATACTTCTCCAGTCGTTTATTTTGCTTTATTGTTGGACCTGTTTTGTTTGACGTTTGTTATTAAAACAAATCGACCATCTACCGGCTGCTTCCACTCCTTGCCTGAAGACACCTCGCACAGCAAGAATCTTTCACTGCCATGTCGATGCCCTCACGTGACAAAAATATAAGCTATGAACCAGGCAGCATTGGAAAAAAAGATCAATCATTATAATAAAAAATATCTAAAATAAATAAATTATTTGGTAAAAAAAATATCATAATGAATCAGAAATGATTTCTTTTTTCTAAAGCAAAATAGTTAACATAAAAACAATTTACTGCCACCACAGTCTGGAAAGAACACAATCACAGGCAACAATATCAGCAAGAGTAGTAACTGCTACTGAGGTTAATAGCACATGTTTTGTGTTCACTTGAAACCTCTTCAGTCCATACAGTCTGTAAGACGCCATTTCATTTCCATGCCTTTGCTGGTAGTCCTTTACACTGAAGAATCATAATAACAGCTTGAATAAAGCTATAAAAAAAAAACATTTGAGATTCTGTTGGCACTCCTAGTCAAGCTAACTGGAACTTTTGATTTGAGAAAACAGCGCCGGATGATACGAGACAATACAGAAAAAAACTGAGGCGAAACAGATACAGACAATGGTTCACTGGAGGGAACAGTTTAAAAAGACCATTAAATCAGGCTTTTGTATGTAAACATAAGTATTCACCCCCTTGGATGTTTTACATTTGTATTACTTTAATAAATCAATCATGGTCATTGAAATGTGGCTTTTTTCACACAAAAATGTATTGGAAAAAACTTTTTAATGTCAAAGTGAAAACAGTGTTCTATAAAGTAGTCGGTCACTCCAGAACATTTATCATCCTGGTTCTTTTTAAACCATTTCTGTGTAGCTTTTGTAGTATGCTTTGGATCATTGTCTTGCTGGAAAAGAAATATTCTTCCAAGCTGTAGTTCTCTTGCAGACTGAATAAGATTGTCCCCCAAGATTTTGGTGTATTTTGCAGCATTCATTCTGCCCTCTATCTTTACAAGCCTACCAGGGCCTGCTGCTGAGAGACATCCCTACAGCATGATGCGGCCACCACCATGCTTTACTGTGGAGATGGTGTGTTTTTGGTGATGTACAGTGTTTGGTTTACGCCAAACCTAACATCTTGTCTGATGGCCAAAAAACTCAATTTTGGTCTCATCAGACCAAAGAATCTTCTTCCACTTGACCGTGGAGTCGTCCACATCCCTTTGTCGAGATCTAATATGAATTTTCTTCAACAGTGGCTTTCTCATTGGCACCCTGCCATAAAGCTTTGACTGGTGAAGAACCCGGGCAGCAGTTACTATATGCACAGTCTCTCCCATCTCAGCAGCTGAAGCTTGTAACACCTTCAGAGTAGTCGTAAGGGTCTTGGTCGCTTTTCTCACTAGTCTCCTTGTTTCATGGTCACACAGTTTACGATCTTGGCAGATTCACACATAGTTAGTTACTAAAGTGTGTTAAATCAAAGTGTGTTAAATCATAATCTGCTTGTCAGGAGTAGGTACTCCTAGAAATGTTTTACGATGTGGTCCACAAAGGATGAAGTCTGTTCCTCATCAAGTATGTGAATCGTATGAACTTTGCCCAAAGAGTATATACGTAATGAAAAAACAACTGCTCAGTACTTATGTAACTTTCTCAATAAAAGGAGCTGCAGTCCACATACACTTTGGGACTTAGGTGAGCCAACTCTGCGAAGCAGTTGGCCTCTTGCTCCCCCTCGCAGTGAGTAAAACGTACAACGTTGTCAGGTGTGGTTCTTTTCAGGTCATTCTATCTGTGTCAGTTAGATGGCAACAGTGGTGGCTGAATAATGTAATTTTCGGCACCAACAGAAATATTTTGGTATCCATTACCTGAATTGTCTATGAAGATTCTCAGTCATCCAGGTCAAGGTTGAAGGTTAGGCAACTGGACGTGAATTTTCTAAAAGAAGACGTTTCACCTCTCATCCAAGAGGCTTCTTCAGTTCTAACTGGTGGTGGGGAGTACAGCAAATATATACTCTGGGTGTGAAAGAATAAAGCTACTTCAGCTCCACCCTGGTGGGTGGGGCCTTGGGGTCAACTGGGAAAGTGTAAACAGTCGTTAAGAGTCTGATGGGTCATTGCGGTCCCCATCAGAAAGGTTTCGGTCACCTGCGCCTTTGTTATGTGAAACTGAGGTGAATCTTTTGGGTATTGTTCCTAAAAGTGCCTTGTATGTGGGTGATAGGTTGCGTCTAAGCCCACCTCCTCTGTTGAGTGATGGTTTTTCCAGGTTGACAAAAATGGCTTTTAATTACTTGCAATTACCTGAATTGTACTTTTCAATAATCCTTTATCTGAGTTGCTTGGAGTGTTCTTCTGTCTTCATGGTGTAATGGTAGCCATGAATACTGATCAACCAGTCTCTGGACCCTTCAGACATAGGTGTTTTATACCTCAATCACTTGAGACACACCCCCAAACCACTCAGGTCATCTTCTTTTCACTAATTGTGAGACTATTGGCACCAATTGGATGGACCTCTATTGAATCAGACCATTAAATTTAAAATTATGCAAACAATTATTTTTCTTTATATAATTCTGTTTCATTAACATTACTTTATAGAACTCTATTTTTACTTTGACATTAAATACTTTTTTCCAATAAATTTGTGTGAAAAATAAATCAATTTTATTGACCATGATTGATTTATTAAAGCAATAAAAGTGTAAAACATCCAAGGGGGTTTAAAAAGTTCTGTTAGGCAACTGTTCTTCAGAACTGAAGAAGCCTCTTGGATTAGAGGTGAAACGTTTTCTTTTAGAAAATTTACGTCCAGTTGCCAAACAGAATTTTAACTTGACCATGACCTGGATGACTGAGAATCTTCATAGACATCCAAGGGGGTGAATACTTATGCTAAGCACTGTATCTGGGCAAACAGAACTGAACTGAAAACAAGGCCTATTCAAAAAAACTAAAAAAAAAAAAAAACTAGGCCCAAGGGGAAAAAAAACAGAAGAAAAAAAAAATCTAGGCCCAAGTACCCTAATACTTGGCCTGGCCCTTTTTGTACCTTGGTCTAGGGAACTTGTGTCTTTGGTAAGGAGTCCCTCTCCTAGACCAAGGCATGCCAACAGTCAGAGTCTCCCCCAGCCAAACCAAGAACTGCTGAGGGAGCGTCAGTCACAGAAACCGAGACCTCCGAGGGTGCAACGCCCTCAGGCACCCTCGGAACCACTGAAGCAACAACCACTTCTGCCGCCTCCCGAACCACCGGAGGTGACCACCGCCGCCTCCCGAACCACCGGAGGTGTGACCACCGTCGTCTCCCGAACCACCGGGGGTGTGACCTTCGTCGCCTCCGGAACACCTGGGGGATGTCCGTCATTGACGACTCCCGAACCTCTGGAGGAGTCATCGCTGCTGCTGCCACCTCCCAAACCAATGGAGGCGTAACCTCTGCCACCTCACGAGCCACCGGAGGTGTGGCCACCCTCACCCCCCGCACCACCGCAGGT
>NC_024327.1:10176055-10181269 GCF_000523025.1 Cynoglossus semilaevis | reverse complement strand
GGGGGCGGTGGCTGCTGGAGCCACTGAGATGGAGGTAGAGGCATCCGCGGGCATGAAGCAGGAAGGGACAGAGAAGAAGGCTGTCGTCGACCCACTACAGGTCGCAGAGACAGCCGCAGCAGGCATTCTTCCAGGAACCAATGACCCTGGCCCTCCTTTAAGGGACAGCTCCTGATGTCCCACAATAGGGGCAGGGATGGTGGGAAAAACTGGTATCACTGCTGCTACAGGGAACGCTAAGCCGTGGTCAGGTTGCAGAGTGCTCAACTGTGCCTTTACTTTCTCCCATTTTAGCTGCGTGGTACCGAAAGCCTCCCAGTACGCTGGGTCCAGTCTTGGTTGGATCATTCTGTCACGTGCGGGCATTGACATAGCAGGAAGCAGGCAGGACCCAAATGCAGTACTGGTGCAGGTAGTTTATTTGAAGGTTCTAAATTCCAAAAACCAGGACTGAAGCATACACAAAGTCGAGCAGAGCTGAAAACACAAAGAGAGTTGAGCACAGCAACAGACTTGCTCATGAACAAACTAGAAACAGCTACAACAAAAAGCTCGACACAACACTGGCACGAAGGATACAGCGCTCACAAAGATAGCGCTCACAAAAACAGTCACTAACTTACACACTGACTCAATTACAATGATCCAATTACAATGATCTAATTACAATGATCCAACTACAATGATCCAACTACAATGATCCAACTAGAGCAGAGTGAAGGAGAGAGGTATATATACATAGGGAGCACCAGGTGACACAAGTGAAGCTAATTACAGACAGGTGAGTGTGATCACAAAGATTACCCCACACAGCAGGAAAAGGAAACAGACAGACATGACTGATTGTTTGCCAAAAAGAAATTCAAATTAAGACTATTATGAGAATAAAAATGAATAGTTACTTTCTTCACTCAATCCAGAAATAGTAAAAGATATTCACTAAAATATTGAAAATGTAAACTTACATAAACCCTTAAAGGAACAAATACTAACTATTATATCTAATATAATAACCATTATCACAACATAATTTCTCATAAATATAGTCTCTTCTCCAATTCAGCTCTGCATTTTGGTTTAAAATGTGCAACTAAAATCTTTTTTTGAAAATATATAAGTGCACTAGTACCAAGTTCCACACTTGAGGCAAGTCTGACATTTTAAAATGTTTCCTTTCTACATTTGTTAACAGTTGAACAGACCAACAAGTATTAAGCCCAAAAGTCTCAGACACCTGCTGACAACACAAATGACTGGATAAGTGGACACAGTTAATAAGGCTCATAGCAGCAAACAGTGATTGTAAAGGCTTTGTGTCTGTGTCTTGTGTCTGTGTACAGTATATGTGTGCTCAGATAAACATGTGCTGTTACAGCAGGTTAGGCTTTGCTTTGAAGAAAAAGAAAAGCACCATCACTTGTTCTCAATCAGCATTTGCACTTTACACACCAGATCTCAAGCAAGAGTCATAATCTGCTTTATGTTATGATGCTCAGCCATTTCTGAAAGACAAGAGAACAACACCCAAGGTCAGAAAGAGTTGAAGCTGTTCATTTAGTGTGAAATGTATTTATTAAGCCTGATCTAAATCTGACCATATTTGGCTGTCTACCAGGCCTGACGACACAGTCAGCTGTATAATTGGCATTGGTAGTTGCCAAAAAACATATCCTGTCAACATGTAAGTCCATTACCCCGCCTCGCTCTAAACGAGGGGTGTCAAACTCATTTTCACCGGGGGCCACATTAGCAATACAGTTCTATTTGAAGGGCCGGTTGTAAATGGAAGACTGTATAGATTAGGGGTCCCCAACCCCTGGTCCGCAGACCAGTACCAGTCCGTAGGTCATTTGATACAATGGAACACATTAAAAAAATGTACTTAATTTTTACTGATATACTTCATTCAAAGAAAACCCACTCATATCCATTTACTTTCCTTATTTAAGGATAATCTGGCAATATTTAAAAATAAAACTCATTCAGACTGATACAAACAGAATAGAGTCTAAAAGATGTTTTATTTTGAAAATTTAATGATCCTTCAATGCTCAGCACCTTGGTACAGGTCTGTACTAATGGGTGGTACTGGCTGACCAATCCTTGGAACAAAAAAGGGACCACTGGTATTGATGTAACTACTCCATAACAGACTAATACATGTTTCTGCAATTGATTGTCATTATTATTATTTGATTGATTATAAAAACTTAATTTCTTAGGTTAAGAAACTCTGCTGCATGGACTTTACTAAATGCTTTTTAAGCTCCCACGGGCCACATGAAATGGCTTGGCGGGCTGCATTTGGCCCCCGGGCCTTGAGTTTGACACGTATGCGCTAAACACTGGCTAAGCAAAATGTTATTAGTCCTCCATATGGATAAATTACACATGGAGAGTTACACTTCAGCAGAAAGAACATTCAAACCTAACTCACAAAGACAATAATTTTATTATTTTATCTAATCCATTTAATTTTTTTGTTCTGTCCTTACATTTATGTATAATAACGTGATTACTCTGTACATTTCATGCCTACCACTAATTTACAGTATACAGGAACTCTAGATTCTACACAGAACTGATTCCTCTCATGATTCAAAGTGAATCAATGGGTTAATAAAGATAAACTGTTCCAGGTTTCAATTTAAAGGCCAAGACGACCTTTTTCTTCACGGCAGTTATTTAGTCTGGACTGTAGTTTGAGACAAGCTGATAATGGTCAGAGTGACCCTCAAATTATTTACATGATGTGATGCATTTTACCATGGAAGAACTTAATGGTATCAGTGAAGTCCATGTTGGTCCCCAGGATGATGTCCCTGTAGATCTCCACTAGTGCCAGAGCGATGAAGAGGACAAAGTGACTGAAGGAGACGTGCTTAGCTGCCCAAATCGTTTCCCAGACTGAAAACACATCGTCGTACACCAGCTCTGTCAGAAAAAATAACAAAAAAGAAAAACATAATAAAACAGTAATTTTTAAATGCATATGCTAATTATTAAAAAAAAATCTAAAAAAAAGAGCTGTGATGACATTTCCAAGTTAGAGGATGTGTTGTTAATGAGTTGGCAGGGAAACTGGCATTTTCCCAAACAATAAATAAAGTGGGTGTGGGTTTCTGCTGCCTCTAATTGGCATTTTGCTGCCAATTTACCTCGCTTGAAGTCCAGGAAAAACCAGCGGTAACAAAAGTAGAAGTGAGTGAAGTCACCGTTCTGGTGCATCAGCTCAAACAGCTCAAAGTCCAGGATCTGCACAAAGACAGGGATCAGGGCAGATTCAGGAAGACAAACAGTGACTGTGATTGTGAGTGAGAGCTTTCACTGTTTCACTGTTGCTGTCTCACCTGGATGAAGGATCACATGTTGGAAAAGTGAGAATCCATGGCTCCTCCATGTGGGAAGTTCTGATTCATTCTCTTCATGAGCTCAGTGAAGCAGCTATAGGCCATGGCCTCTGTGAAGTGGAAACACACAGAAAGAAAGTCAGTGGGAGGGAAATCCTGAGACTTTCCATCAATAACTGTAAAGATACACCACATGTCAATAAAGGATGGAAAATAGAATGAGTCAGCCTGTTGAGTCACTGAAATATTTCTATTTTGATCCGGGTCACGGCACCAGTTGAAAGATTCTTTTGTCTGTGCGAGGTGTCTTCAGGCAAGGAATGGAAGCAGCCGGTAGATGGTCGATTTGTTTTAATAGCAAAACATCAAGCAAAACAGGTCCAACAATAAAGCAAAATAAAAAGACTGGATAAGTATTCAAGGAAATCCCGTACAACAGTTGTTAATATGCAAATCCTCTCAAGTATAACTTCCTAAGAATAAATTCCAAGGTATCATTAGTTGTTTACGCTTATATACCTGTGTGGGGAGAGTGGTTTTCGACTTCCTGTGTGTGTGTTTAAATCTTGTAGGCAAATGAAAGAGAGAGGCTAGGCCTCTTGTGGCCAATCATATTATTGTACTTGTAATATGGTAATGCCTGCAGTCGCCACTATGTGGCGCTGTTGTTTTATGATTCAGCAGTGTTGGAGGCCATGTTTATGGACCTTTTGTTGCTGAGATCAAAAGGAATGGATGGATCTGGGGTTCCCTGTGAATGTGGATTGGGAGGTTTCCCATTGTTCCCAGGGAGTAGAGGTGTTTTAGAAAGTTGGTGTGAAGAGAATTTGGGGAAATTCTCTTTGAATGTGTGGGGCTATGTGACTGTGTGTGCTCGGGAAAGCCTTTTGGTGTCTTAGCAGCTTTCTGATGCAGACCTAACCAAATGTGAAAACCACTGAAATCTAACAGTCACCGTCATCTAGAATGACGAGGAGTGGGGCCAAAAGATCACACATGCCCTGCATGTAACCGATGTCCAGATGCCTCCAGACATAGCTGTGAGCAGAAGATGAAGAAGGATTAGAGCGGCACTTAGACTATATATGAGTCTGAGCGAAAATACATAATTTTCAGGAATAAATAGTGTCAGAAGGAAACAATCTGTAGTCTAAAGTTTTTACACAATTATGTAAACTGTTAAACTGTGCCTTTTGTTTCTTTCCATGCCTAAAATATCACTACACATGCTATGCAACAGGTCAACAGTTGCTCCTGGAACCATATACACTTAAGCCCAAAATTATTCATACCCCAGTCAAATACAAAGAATTTCTTATTTTTTTCAGTTACATATTAGTATTTCACTTCAGATTTTACTTAAATAGGACACACAAGAAAGTCTGAAGCCATAACCAATTTATTTAAGATAGAAAGTGTAAACAAACATCTTTAACAGGGTGAAAACAAAAAATCACACTGTCCACAAATTATTCATACCCTGTCTCAATAATCAATTGCAAACCCCTTATTTTATAATTATTTATATTTAAATTGATACTTATTTTTATCACATTGTTAGATTTCAGTGGTTTTCACATTTGGTTAGGTCTGCATCAGAAAGCTGCTAAGACACCAAAAGGCTTTCCCGAGCACACACAGTCACATAGCCCCACACATTCAAAGAGAATTTCCCCAAATTCTCTTCACACCAACTTTCTAAAACACCTCTACTCCCTGGGAACAATGGGAGATCTCCCAATCTACCTTCTCACAGGGAACCCCGAAGCCATCCATTCCTTTTGATCCACATGACCACCTGTGGTTGACTGGACTTTATGGCTCGGCCCCCTTCCCCTTTGGTATACCCCACCCGGTACAACCA
>NC_024327.1:10172480-10175810 GCF_000523025.1 Cynoglossus semilaevis | reverse complement strand
TTGACAGGATTTGCGTATTAACTACTGTTGTACGAGATTTCCTTGAATACTTCTCCGGTTGTTATTTTGCTTTATTGTTGGACCTGTATTGTTTGACGTTTTGCTATTAAAACGAATCGACCATCTACCGGCTGCTTCCACTCCTTGCCTGAAGACACCTCGCACAGCAAGAATCTTTCAACATCCTCCAAATGATTTTTATAATTGCTCACAAGCTTCTTACAAGTATCGTGATGAATCATCCTCTGACTGGAACTGTCTGTGCTCGCCAAGGAGGAACACTTTGCCAGGGCTACAGCGTGCTGCTCCTTCTCTCGCTGGCGGATAATTTCCTCACAGCTGAGCCACTCACACATGGTCTCCTGGTAGCACACTTGCACCTGTTCATCCACCTAGTGTGGCGGGGTTAAGGGAGAGGAACCATGGGCCATTAGTTCAGGTGGAAATCAATTTGGAGGCAAAGTGAGGATGAGGGAAACAACAAACCTCATTCCTCTGGGTATTTGACATTCCAAACTGGTAGTGACCAAGCAGGATAGGCCCAGAAGAGGGCAGTAACACAACCAAATCTGTCAGCAGCCGTGAACCAAAAGAAGTGGAAGAGAAAATAACCTAACGTGAAAAACGACGTCATTAGATCACAGAAGTGAGTTCTTGTATTAATGCTTAACTAAACCAATGACCATATAGGATGTTGATGTTGATGTTGACTCTGAGTCAGACAATACCATTAGCTGTGCCTCTTGCACACAGTTATGAAACTCATGGTGTGAGATGCACCATTAGCAGAGGACGCGTATGAATGAACCTGAAGCGTGACATATGGATGTAGTGAGCTGCTGTGGGTGTAAAGCAGATTGAGTGAGACATGCTTACTGTGCAGTCCTGGAGGAACATCTTCCACACGTCTGTGGTGAGCCCTTTGTAGGCATCACACGGCACGTTAGGCGCCACGATGGTGTGATTGACAAGGGCAGAGAGGTGTGTACGCACAGTGGACAGGTAATCAAATCATACCGCTGCAGAGACAGGTGTGAATTTACTGTTAAAGGTAAATTTAAAACCGCCTGAGAATGATTCTTAAGAACTTCAATTCAAATGAAAATAATTTAAAGAACGCATCAAGACAATATGCTGCCTTACCCTGTCACAAGAGAACCAGAGCCTCCGTTCTAAGATCGATGACCTCGAAAATAGATCATGGCGAAACAACATCCGCATTACCGGCATACCAGAGAAAGTTGAACAACCAACAACCAACCGCATTTATGGAGGTATTATTGAAGGAAATATGCGGTGCACACTCCTTCCCTTCTTCTAAACCAGCCACTAGGGTACACAAGCCAGTGCTACTATAGTGATACTATAGTGCCGGTCCCAAGCCCGGATAAATGGTGAGGGTTGTGTCAGGAAGGGCATCCGGTGTAAAACCTTTAGCCAAATCAAAATATGCGATCACTAAAACGATTTCCATACCGGATCGGTCGAGGCCCAGGTTAACAACGACCACCAACAATGCTGTTGACCAACAGGGTACTGGTGAAAATTGGACTACTGTTGGTCGAAGACAAAGAAGAAGAGGAGGACGATCGATTCGGACAAAAAGAGCAAAGAGGAAGGATAAAAATGTTGGTCTGTGTAAGGTTTATTCTAACATATATGACGACAAAGTAACAACACAAAAGACGTCTTGATTTTTTACTTGCAAGGGGAGAGTGCAGCTTTCTCTTCTGGCAGCTTCCTCATCAACTCCGAGTAGCCACACCCTTCCTCTGCACTTTTATTGAGTTTATAAAAGTATCAGATCACATATCATGTGATCGTGTGTGAGTATATGGATGGGTATGGAGTAAGAAGGTGGGTGTGAATGGGGGTGTGCCTGTCTCTGGTAATTTCTCCATCAGTCTTGAGCACACTAGATTTTAATATGAGAAGCAAACAGTTTCTTAAAGTGACAGTACAGCATGAAGCAATGATAATAAATTAAATTCTTCCAACAAATATACAACAAAAACACCTATTTTGTGAAAGGAACATAGTACCTAATAAAGTACTGAAAAGGCATGTCAATGTAGTCTGGGGCAGAGTGCTGGTATTCAGGAAGGGCTGTGTTGTTCAGGTCAACTTTATGCCAGGTTGTTGGTCTGGGTGCCGACTTGCCAGATCTCTTTGGCCTCTGGGCTTGTACTGCTGGCTGCACATTATCACCACCTCCATCATCATCGTCATCCTCCTCACTGTACTCACTGTCCTCAATGTACCGTATTTTTCGGACTATAAGGCACACTTAAAATCCTTTTAATTTTCTCAAAAATCGACAGTGCGCCTTATAACCCGGTGCACCTTACGTATTACTTCTGGTTGTGCTTACTGACCTCGAACCGATTTTATAAATCCAAAGCACACAGCGCATCACATATGATGGCATACAACTGAAGCACACTGGGAGCCAACAATAACATTTTATCAAAATTAGAATATGCTCAACAACAATTATTACAGTATGGTTGTGTAACCGAAATCCATGCAACGTCGCGTCGTGCCTCCCAACACCCGGAGACTGCATTGTGTTTTTGTATTGTTGATGTATGGTGCAATGCAGGTCGACTCAGACGCATGGCTGTCGATTTTTTCGTGGTCAAAAACTCTTTTTAGTTCTCCTTTTTTATTGATGCAGGCAAAACACACGATCTTTCTGGAAACAAACATCCGCACTTCCACACGGAACAGCGTCAAAACAATACGGTGACCATCCAGAACAGAAATAGTGACAACCGCCTGACTCTAGAGGGGCGAACAACAACAACAGCGCCCTCCTGTGTCCAACTTAGGTCACTACTAGTGATGGGAAGACCGACTCCTTTTACTGATTCGGATCTTTGACTCTCAAAAAGTAAAATGAACGAGTCGTGAACGAATCTTGAACTAATCATTTCATTCGTTTTACAACAGGTGGCGCTTTAGCCCTATTGTGGGCGTTGTAAAGAAGGCTGCGGTTGTCCAACACTACAAACTGAAGGCAAGATGGTTTGCTTCCGCTGACAAAGTCTAAAAAGTACACAAAATACCATAAGCAATTAAAACCATGCGAAAAGCTAAGAAATAAAAACACACCACAATGTGAAGATGAATGAGAGCAAAAGAGACCCGAGCTCTCTGTCACGTGACAATTGAAACGAATCTGCGAGAACGAAGTGAAAGATTAGTTCACAGTGAAAGATTAGTTGGCAGAGAGTAATTTGTTCGTAGTGAAAGATTAGTTCATAGTGAAAGATTAGTTCACTGTGAAAGATTAGTTCGTAGTGAAAGATTAGTTCGCAGAGAGTGATT
>NC_024327.1:10160002-10172363 GCF_000523025.1 Cynoglossus semilaevis | reverse complement strand
TTGCTCGAGTTCGCCTGTGCACAGGGAGGATCCAACGGAGAGTCAGAAGACTAACTGCTGAATTCTGCCCCTTCACAAGATCAGGCTCTTTTTATTAGCAGACCCTCGCCCAAAATACACAGATGTTGCACGTCAGATTGACATCCTGTTTGTTATCATATTTGATAAACGATCTTATTGTTCTTTGTTTTCCACGCTCACACTGGCTTCAACTCAGGACCTGGTTATTGTCACGTACACCTCCTGAGCTTCTGCCACAAGTTCAAGGCCTATCCTGTCGCATCAGATGTTTCACTACACATCCTGAGTTTAACTTAATTCCTGTTTCAGAGTGTCTGTGTATTTTATATTGCAGGATCCAAGCAGCATGCTTATGCTTCCACACAGATTACATATTTGCACATTTTCCAAAGCATGTTTAAATGCAATACATTTTATATTTTCCACAAGCAGCATATTTATATTTTAGGCAGGTTATATGTTTTAGCGCATCTTTTATGATCTTTTAAAACATGATTATATATGTTGCATACTTCTATAAAATATGAACACATGAATACATTTCATCCACACGAGTCACAAATCTTTCATATGACTCGGGAGTCAGGAATCATAAGAAAAATTCGTTCATTTTGAACGAATTATTCGCAAACGACACATCACTAGTCACTACCCTTTTCCACAAATCTCCGTCCCTATTGCTCTGCGACTCCATGCACGCCCATCTCACCTATATTGTCAAAACCCAAGTGAAGCAAACTAATTCGGGGCTTGCCATCATGTAGTGGATTAACCAAATAATTCCAACCGCTAAATATCAGTGTTTTAAGTTAAATTACGAGCTGCGTCCGAGCTTTCACGAAGGCCGGTGTTCTGAAGTTTTTTCCTACCCATAGAATTTTCCTACCCGAGTTAACTGCGCATGCGTACATCGGCCAATTTGCAACTGCAAACAAGGTTAGTCTCTTGTATTTTTAATACTTTATATGACCAGTATTCAATGCATAGGTTTGACAGTCAAATAATTTCAACTTGCCACGTGCATAGTCATAAAACTTGCTCATGTAGCCTCCGAATTTTCCAGCTGTTTTAAAACAGTACCTTACTAAATTAGTGCAGGGTTTACAGTATTGCATAAGCTCGTTTACAAGTCTCTGATATTGGCCTACAGACTTCGATGAAAGTGTATGGACCCCTGACATTTTTCCATGAAAATAAGTATTTCTTCCATTGAGTTATTGATCGCTACACATGTTTTGGTAGATATATATCTATTGGAACTACATAAAAAACGGAGAAAAGGGTAAATTTGACATAATTTCCTAACTATTTCATGAATTTTTATGTGAAATTATATCAGTGTTGCCTTTTTCTGAGAGAAATACTTAATTTAATGGAAAAAAGTCAGGTGATCACTGTTGAGCTTTCATTCTAAAATATCTCACATTGGACGAATTAGAGCCCTTTGGCCCAGAGGCAATGTCTCTGTCATTGGTGTGGAACCCCAGGGTTCACCTCCTGGGCAAGTTTGAATCCTGGTTAGAGCGGTTGGCGCCTTCCAGTGGATTCACCACCTGCAGGAAGGTACAGGGGGGTTGGTACGGTGCAGTGTGATTTGGGTGGCGGTCGCGGAGACTGCTGCCCCCGTGACCCGATAAGCGGATGAAAATGGATGGATGAATTAGGGTTGAAAGTTATATAGCAATGCACATAAACATTTTAAACGTCTGTCTATGAAGATTCACAGTCATCCAGGTCATGGTCAAGGTTAAAGAGGACAGGACTCAGCTGTTCACATACACCTCATGGACAAGTACACTCCTTCGAGGACAACAACCTTTGTCAATCTAGGTAGGAAAATACTTCACCCTGTTGTATGATCAAATATAGTGCCTGCATTTTTTATGCCGTAATTTCACTCATTTCCACAAGTCCTCCACAAACAACACATATGGCATCACTAAGCACAACTATTCTATAAAATGTGTGAGTTTCATCAATTTACCATAGTTAGTTTAGAAGTTTTGTACAGAAATCTACAGTGAGTTGGGCTTCTTGAGTGTCTTTTTCCAACTTCAGTGGAGCGAGAAAGTTAGATGCACTCCAGATCTCTTCTGATTGGGCAAATGCCACAGTCATGTGATTTGTGACGTGGGGTGATCTCTTCTGAATGGTTGAGTGAGGACCACACCTCACTGAGGTACAGGAGGGTGGTCATTTGCAAAGGGTGCGGAAATTACCAAAAACAGTCACTTGCCCCATAAAGGGTTAAAAAATGGTTTTGGTTAATTGAGGCCCTTATATTGCATGTTAATAAATGTAATATATAATGAGCAATGTAAATAGAAAGTGTTTTTTCTCCCTTTTCAACAAAAAATAAAGTAAAACACTGCATTATCTGTGTTGGGTTATTTCGAACAGTAACATTTTAAAAACTGAAGGTGAAAAGTGACCAGTTGTAGCTGTTCTAGGTAAATTCAAATATTCAGAAAAGCTTGTCTCTTACAGGTTTTGCACATTTTATTGACACATAGAACTCCACTATTAGTATTGGAAATGCTGCAAATTAAGGTATTGTTTGCCATTTTTAAGCCTTGTGTGGTCCTTCGCATTTTTGTACACATAATTTGTCCTTGCAATGATTTTCATCTTGTCCCAGAATATGAGTATTAATGAATATTATATATTATAAAAAATATTATATAATATCATTGGCACAAGTCATGCAGTACAGGAACATGCACACGCACACATACTCACGCACACACATGCACACGCACGCACACACACACACACAAAGACATATTGGGTCTAGGTGACCCGGGGGTCACCTAGACCTGACGGACCTTACAAGGGTTAAAAGACAGTATTAGTGCAAAGCAATGCAGAGAGTCTGCTGGCACATAGCAAATGCACTTTGCTCCTATGGTGAAAGCAACTGATTGCTCAACTTGTGCTGTCATCTCTGTAGGTACTACCACAGTCCTTTTAAGGACTCTAACTCCCATAATTCCACTGCTTCCGGTAAATCCACATACGTCACGATCAGTGACCTCCGCAACCTTTAAATTGGGGGGTCAGCCCCAGTTTCAGTCTCTCTGTTTAGGACTTTCTCTCAGTGGGACCCCTGATGAAAAGAGAAACCTGCTCGCCTCAGAAGAATAATAACCAACGCGCTTTTGTAGACACCATTGCCCACGGTAATAAATGCAGTAGTAGCGTGTTTTTCTTAACTGAATTAACCAGTAATTAAGTTACACAAGTAAGGTAGCGCTGCGACCAAAGCAGTTATTGAAAAGTTTAGAAGCGTCAGGATTCCTTCTAACAGTAATCGTGTGAACCGGCACATCGACAGTCAGAGACTTTTCCTCCCGAAGCGGACTCTCTGCACATAGTGGACAAGGACCCAAGAAGTGCGGACTTTCCACTACCCTCTAAATACGAGCAGACGTTCACTACAGTAAGGCTGGCATTTGGGCACGTTAGTTTTATCTGTAGTATTGTTAAGTGCTATTTTAAACTTAGGGACAGTTTAAGTGCGCACATTGAAAACACGGAGTATTATTATTATTATATTGAATTGTGTTGTCTGAAATCTGTGCTGCTTTTATAGCTAGGCTGTTGTATGTGCTATCTTCTTTTCTAACCTCCTTACTCGGTGTTATACTCTTGTACACCGTCAGTATTTCAGTGTTAATTTGTAACGTTATACATATTGGGATCAGGAAAACTCAAACTGTGATAACATCACAAGCACCGTTTCATTGTACCTGAGCGCATCTTCGTTGCACACCTTTCACACCTCCGTGAGCGCATACACGCCTCACGTGTTTCCTGTTGCCGTCCCTTCCACCTCGCAGTTCTTCTTCTACTGCGCAGTCGCGTATATGAACACGCCTCAAGGGCTCAGTCGCTTGCTTGGTAGCTGAGGCAACATCTCTCTCTTATACGACCACTCGTGTACAAAAGCGCACCTACACACACACTTATACCTTGTTTTGTTGTTGTGATCATTGTTTGAGTTCAATCACCGTCATTAACTTGACAGTGTTGTATTAAAAAATTTGATTATTTTTGTAAACTTGTTTGTCTGTGTTGTTACTTTTTTCATTGAAGCCACCCAATTTGCCAAGAACTCCAGAAAATTCTTCATATATTTAATTGTTATTGAATACTAATGGTTATAGTATACTTGTAATACTTCAAATAATACATTATTGCTTTATTAGTAGGATAACATAATAATTAAAGATAACTTTAATGAGTCTGATCATGTTATTAATTTGAGACTGGTTAATAACACCGAGTGCTTCCAAGCAGTGCTCGACCCATTGCACCTACAGGTATAAAGGTCATTTATGGCTAGGCAGACTGCCTTTAGGAATAATTCACTCCATTTTTTTTTTTTTTGACAGTAAATCCACAGACTGGTTTCTGCTACTGCAGGTTTGAACTGAGGTGATAACGCCCCAGGTTTCTCAGTGATGCATAAATCACACAAGTCCACTTAAACTACAAACATTATGAAAGACTAGGGATCAGAAAAAAATCATTATCTTTGTTGCCTAAGAAGCTACTTGATACCAGGCTTCAAACTGTATTTTGTTTTCCTCAGAGGTGACATGCTTTGTGCGCCCATATGCAGAGTCTTCATTCATTCAAGTACATAACTTTAAAGCTTTGTCTTCTCAAAATTTGTATAAATTCATCCAGATTTCTCAATCATTATTTGTAAAGTACACAGTTCACGATAAGTACCAACAATTCAAACCAGGGAAAAGGTTTTACCAGGTGACAATAAGCCCAAGAGATTAAGAAAGTGTTTCACTTCTTCCAAATATGAAGAAGTGAAAATGTAAAAAAGTTTAACCCTGAATTTATTCAGTAAGCCAACAATCATATACTCTGCAGGGAGACTTCAAAGTAAAAATACTGTCTCTTCAGGTCCGCAGACAATGACAGCTACCCAGCAGAAAGAGTGACAATTTTCAAGCCATCATGAAGTTACCTTGGCTGTAATTATGTCCACTGCATTAAGGATGATATGTTCAAACCATTGAAGGTCACTGCTATGAGTCTGAAGTAGAGGAGATAAATTAAAAGTCAAACTGTGATATCATTAAGGAAAAGAGTCAGACAAAAGCTGAGCTAGAAATATATAAAGTAATACACTCTTGCCACAAAATACCTTACTCTTTTTATGTCGAGACTTTGATATTGCATGTGTCAGAATGACCTGCATAGATAGTGGTTTGAATGACTGAGGTGAGGTTGTTGTTTCTGGATCTGGATAAAGTTGTGTTTTTACAATTACTGATATTATAGTTCCCTATTTTTCTTTTTACTTCTCAGTAAGTGACAACTGCAATATCCTCGCTAGCTCCTCTTCCTCCTGCTTCCTCATTGTCTCCTCTTCCTCCTGAGCTTGTGCAGAAAGCTCCATGGCCAGCTGGATGTCTGAGTCCGGACTGGAGACGGACACAAAGCTCGTGCTACTGGAAACATCCCCATATTCGACTAGCACCCCCTCTGGGATACTCCTGGAATGACATGTCAGTTGTGTGAATATCTTTTTCTTTAGGATTGTTCAGTCATTCATCAGGGACAACTGTTCACCCACTCTTCTTTTTCTTTCGGCTTTGTCCCTTTTTTTTTTCAGGGGTTGCCACAGCAGATCATTGATTTCCATCTCTTCCTGTTCTCTGTATCTTCTACTCTGACTCCAACTTTCTGCATGTCCTCCCTCACTACATCCATATATCTCCTCTTTGGCCTTCCTCTCTTTCTCCTACCTGGTAGCTCCATCTCTAACATTCTTCTACCGATGTATCCACTGTCCCTCCTCTGCACATGTCCAAACCATCTCAATCTGGCTTCTCTAGCTTTTTCTCCAAACCTTCCTGTCTGTGTTGTCCCTCTAATGACCTCATTCCTGACCATTCTTGTCACTCCTAGCATCTTTAACTCTGCCACCTCCAGCTCCTCCTCCTGTCTTCTGCCTATTGCTACTGTCTCTAAACCATACATCATGGCTGGTCTCACCACTGTCCTGTAAACCTTTCCCTTCACCTTAGCTGACACTCTTCTGTCACAGATCACTCCTGACACTTTTCTCCAGCTGTTCCATCCTGCCTGTACTCTATTCTTCACCTCTCTTCCACAGTCTCCGCTGCTCTGAACAGTTGATCCTAAGTACCTAAACTCCTGCACCTTCACCACCTCTGCTCCTTGTAGCCTCACTATTTCACTGTTCTGCCTTTCGTTTACACACATGTACTCTGTCTTGCTGCGGCTGACCTTCATTCCTCTTCTTTCTAGTGCAAACCTCCACCTCTCTAGGTTCTCTTCCAATAACTGTTGGACAACTGTTCACCCACTGTTTATTATAAACATATATGCTGTTAAGCACCCTTAGAATGGGTTGAACAGGACATCAGTGTGATGGCCCCATGTGAATCAGAATGTCTCAGAAAATGAATCTGTGCCAATATAATAAAAGTTTGGAAAAGATCCAACCTAGTACAAAAAAATGGTTAAAGCAGCAGCTAGTAACTGTATGTTACTGCTGTGTATGCACCCTACCTGTCACTCTGGCTATTGAGTATACCATCAGCAAATTCAAATTCTGCATTTGTCCAGTTTCCCTCCTAAATAGACACACAGAGGCAGAGGCAGCTTGGTGATGTGATTGACTACAAAATCAAGAACAGCATTGAAAGTTGATAGATGTGTTCTGACCTGGCCCGGGACTCGGCTGGACTCCAAGAGACTTTGATGGATGGCGTACTGCAAGACCTCCTCGTCATTGTTTGACATTGGCGTGTGACGACTTCCACCTCTGCGATGGTAATCAGGAGGCACCACAAACACAGAGGGACACACCTTGAACAGAGGCATGACTGGATAGAAGTCAAACACAGTTAATTGCAGGCCTAAATTAAGCATTTCATGTAGCATTCAAACTGTCAGCATACACACCTGCAGCTTCTTTGCTTTCGTCTGAGGATGTTGGCGTAGCGGCTGGTGTCATGATCGCTTCCTCCGCTGTGCTGCATTTATTTACATTACCAAAGGTAATCTTGGCATTCAGTACATGAAACAGAGGGATCTCTGGAAAAGAATTGCACGATTGTAGTTTAAAAAGCACACAAAAAAGAGGTATGAAAATGTTTCATACCCCAAAATACTCACTGACCTATTTTAACAGGAAATCCCGGAGGAAACTTTAAGGTTACAAAGTCTCGTAATCTTGCAAAGTGGGAACTTGTACGGGCCATGAGATCAATGATGGGGGTCACCTGTTCCACCAGGGACAAGGGCTGTTCCTCACTCATCCACAAAGTACCCTTGAATCTAAAGGAGACAAGACATTAAGATAACACACTGGGATGGGTACGCTCTAAAATAATTATTTAAACTTTATGTCGGTGGAACTCACTTCTGTGTTCTAATACTTAGTTCAGTCGGTCGACCAATGTCCCTTTTCCCAAGGTCAAAATCAGGATCAAAATATTCCTCTGGAGTGACGGCAGTTGGGTTGTTTGCAGTTGCATACTCGAGAGTGAGGTCCTAGGATGTATTACAGGTGGGCTTTCAAATAAAACGGAAATTATAAAATCTTAAAATGTTATTTTCTCACGTGTGTCTTACCCTTTGTGCACTAACATGCTGCTCCACTGTCCCCAGCAGAGATTCCAGGATGTTTCTTTCACCTTTTAAAAGTGTTTTATTTTAATAGCTACATAGTAATGGAGTGGTTATAAAACATGAATATTACTTACTTTTTATCCTGGCTTTCTCTTCATCTGTAAGATGATCTGTCCTTGTTCTGATGACAACATTTACATTGTTTACACTGAAAACCTTAGGGTACAATCACAAACATATAATTACATGATGTAATACGTTTTTGTGACACACTGTGCACTTGAGGAAAATATCCAAATAACATAATAACTGCTGTGAACCTTTGCTTCAAATCCATTGACTAGCTCAGATTTTTCAGTTCTCCAGCCCCAGATCCCAGACTTGTTCCTGTCAAGAAAACAAGGCTTGCAGTAAAGAACAAAAACAATATTAAAGGAAACATTTTAGGAGGAAAGAAGACATGACTCTTGCCTGTCAAATGCAATGTCCTTGGTGTCCAAATAGGTGTTGACTATAGGTGTAGTCAACCTCTTGGCAACCTCCTGTTCAGCTGGTTGCATCAACTCTAGGGTCACATCCTCCATTTCTTGGGAGATGTTGAATCTCTCAGTGTCGACTACTTTTACGTCATGGTTCACCTCCATCAGCTCTGCATATGAATCTACCAAAACGTCAGGGGGAAGACTGTTACCATTTTTACAGACAGAACAAAAATAACCAGTTAGAGAGATAAAAGTGGAGAAGCACACCATCTCCTCTGAAGATGTAACTTCTTCGCCCTCGTATCCATGTCATGTTTTCAAAGCCGAGCAGAGTGGCATCCACTCGTAGACTGGCGTCGCTTTTCCAGATGCGACAGACATCACTCGGACAAACCCGAGAAAGAAGTGGTACTGTGAAGCAAGAATACATAAATGTTACACAACAGTGGAAAAAATGTAGACACCCATGATAACAATGGCAGTCTGTAAGCCTCTACCTCCAAATACGAAACTTTGTGGTATTTCCTGTATGACCTGGTCAAACCACTTCACACTGTTGTGAATGTGGCCACAGTAAACAATTTATTTCATATTACACTTGAACATTTGACGAAGTGAAAATATATTAAATATATATAAAATATATTAAAACCAATGTCCATAAGGACACACCACACACTTACTCCAACTTGTGAATTCCCACTTCATTTCCATATAGAAATCTGGAGACTGTAAATACAGTTCCAAACAGAAGATCCATTGATTATTTTACCAGAATGTTTCACAGATGATGAGAAAAATGTGATGAGAGAATAACAATAAAACCTCTCTGATCTTTGACAGCAGCTCAGGCACTCCTTCCAGAGCAGTGGAGGCTTTGAGGTAGTCTCTGCGCTGAAGCACTAACTGAACCATCTCTGGATCCCCGGTGCTGACTGCCTCCTGCAGTACTACGGAGTGAGAAACATGTATTAACAAACCACGAAATGTTTTTGAGGAAACAGCCTCTAACTGCCAGGAGTAAAACCCCTCCATTAAAAACCTCAGAGAATGACCATGCATTTAAAACACAGAAAACCCATTAACAACAGATGATGTGTACGCAGAGGGATCTTAGTGACCCTGGGGCCCAACCCTTTGAAATATATATATTATATGTAATGTATGTTTTTGAAACTAACCTGTCCAGTTATTGGCATTTTCTTTGGTCACCTGAGCCCCATGTCTCAGAAGGACTTTCACTGACTCGAGGTGTCCAAGTGTCACAGCCAGGTGCAGAGGTGTTCGACCTCTGGGATCCTCTGCTTCGATGCCATTCTGGACAGTATCAAAGGGAAACATCAACAGTAGATTATTTTACTGAAATTACATCTTACATCGTCATAGATTAGGCTTTATAATGTAAAATAAAACAGCAGGGGTTACATGGACATGTGTGCTTTGATAGCTCTATAGTAGTGCACTTCCCAATTAATGTCCCTTATGTTATGACTTACAGTCGGAGATTAACCATTTTTAATTAGGGTCAACACTGGAAACCATTGTGGACTGCAGTAAACAGCACTGTTTTTAGATTAAAAATTGACTCATATTGTTGCGCCAGGTAACAATTGCAGTGACACGATCATCGTAAATCATACCTTACTTACAGCTGTACACGTTTCTTGCAAAGAAATGCATTCATTACATTAATCAGAAAAATGTTTGATGTGTCTAAAGTTTTAATTTAAAAACTTTTTAAATTTGCCACAATAAGATAGATATGGATGGCATAGCACTATACTACCTCATCCATTGTAAGGATGGTGTTCCTGGTGATGAATACCTCTCATTTTTACCTCCAAACATGAGCATCATCTTAGTACCACAAACAGTTAGTTACATGTCACCTGACCTAATGATATCTCTAGTCTGTCTCATCATTTTCCCGGATCGCCTTAGTGAAACTTAAAACAGTTCCACTTGTGCTACATAGATATTTTTAATCTTGTTGACTATACTTGTGATTCCAGTGTCAACACCTAGATTTGTTTAGATAACTGTGTATATCGTGGCGCTTTAGCCCAGAGGCAATGTCTCTGTCATTGGTGTAGAACCCCAGGCTTCATCTCCTGGACAAGTTCGAATCCCGATTGGGGCGGTTGGTACCTTCCAGTGGACTCACCACCAGCAGGAAGGTTCACAAGGTGGCGGTCGCGGAGACTGCTGTCCCCGCGACCCGGTAACGGATAAGCGGTTGAAAATGGATGGAACTGTGTATATCCTGCTGCTCTGCGAGCATCAACAATTCTCTCTTTCCCCAGTCCAAAAGATTATTTTCTTTCTGCCATGATGCTTTGACGAGTGTCTACAACACTAGCCACCAAGCACTTATACAGTGTTGAAAGGCAAAACTACAGTATGTGAGGCCAGGCGGTTTACATGGCTAGTATTTGAAAGAATACTTTCAAACAACACGTTTGTTCTGAGATACAGTCCATATCATCGGTCAACACTACTGGCCTACTTTAACAGATTTAACAGCTCTTTTCATTAAACTAACGAACATCCGTATATGTGCGTCTGTGTTAGCAGCTACTGTGTGTTTATGTTTACCTACTTGTGTGGTGGATATGAGTTTTTCCAGTTTGCTGAAATCATTCTCCCATACTGCAGAGTGCAGAGGAAACTTCTCACGGATGTCCTCGCTAACGTTAGCACTAGACATTTTCCTCTTCACGGAGGTTGCAACGTTAGCCGTCAACGGACCGTTAAAGCTATGTGGTTTGAAATGCTGTGGTGGCCTTAAAAGCCGCCGTTAACAAAACGTACCATAAACGTGACTCATGACCTTAATAATTACACAACAACTGTGCCAAACCGATCCAGAACCAGTGGTCAGCTTCTAACCAAGCTTTACCCTAAATAAAAACTAGTGATGTGTCGTTCGCGAGTGATTCGTTCAAAATGAACGAATCTTTCATATGACTCGTGACTCCCGAGTCATATGAAATATTTGTTCATATTGAGCTCACGAATCACTCACAAATCACTCACTGCGAACAAATCACACTCTGCGAACGAATCACTCACTGCGAACAAATCACTCTCTGCGAACTAATCTTTCACTGTGAACTAATCTATCGCTATGAACGAATCATTCTCTGTGAACTAATCTTTCGCTGTGAACTAATCACTATGAACGGATCATTCTCTGTGAACTAATCTTTCGCCTCGTTCTCGCAGATTCGTTTCATTTGTCACGTAAAAGAGAGCTCGGGTCTTTTTTGCTCTCATTCATCTTCACATTGTGGTGTGTTTTTATATCTTAGCTTTTCGCATGGTTTTAATTGCTTATGGCATTTTGTGTACTTTGTAGACTTTGTCAGCGGAAGCAAACCATGTTGCCTTCAGTATTTAATGTCGGAAAACCACAGTCTTCTTTACAACGCCCATAATAGGGCTAACCCTAAAGCGCCACTTGCTGTAAAACGAATGAAATGATTAGTTCAAGATTCGTTCACGACTCGTTCATTTTACTGTTCAAGAGTCAAAGATACGAATCAATAAAAAGAGTCGGTCTTCCCATCATTAACTTTTAAACAAGGAAGTGCCTGCGGAGCAAACCAATAATGGCAGGGGTGTCCAAAACAGAAATACTTTCATAGTATTAATCATGAGGCGGTATATCCACACTTCCACTGTATAAAAGAATAAAAACATATTTTAGACGGACAACAGAAAATGAAAACAACCCCAAAAGAAAAGAACCAAAGAATAGCAGATTTGGGCGCGACCACTGAATAAAAGTACAGAGGGGAGAATCTTCTTCTTTCGGCTTTGTCCCTTTTTCAGGGGTTGCCACAGCATATCATTGTTTTCCATCCCTCCATGTTCTCTGCATCTTCTCCTCTGACTCCAACTATCTTCATGTCCTCCCTCACTGCATCCATATATCTTGGCCTTCCTCTTTTTCTCATACCTGGTAGCTCCATCTCCAGCATTCTTCTACCAATGTATCCACTGTCCCTCCTCTGCACATGTCCAAACCATCTCAATCTGGCTTCTCTAGCTTTTTCTCCAAACCTTCCTGTCTGTGTTGTCCCTCTAATGACCTCATTCCTGATCCTGTCCATTCTTGTCACTCCTAGAGAGAATCCTAGCATCTTTAACTCTGCCACCTCCAGCTCTGCCTCCTGTCTTCTGCCTATTGCTACCGTCTCTAAACCATACATTATGGCTGGTCTCATCCC
>NC_024327.1:10152625-10157370 GCF_000523025.1 Cynoglossus semilaevis | reverse complement strand
CTTTCCTCACTTGTGATCACGTTCCCCTCTCTGTCCTTAATCAACCTCACCTGCTGCACATCCTTCCCAGCTTGATTTCTCTGTCTCGCCAATCTATACAACTCCTTTTCTCCTTCCTTTGTTTCCAAACTCTCATACAACTCCTCATATGCCTTTTGTTTGGCCTTGGCCACTTCCCTCTTCACCACCCTTGTCCTCTCTTTGTACTCCAGTCTGTTCTCTTCTGTTCTGTCACTGTCCCATCTCTTCTTCGCTAATCTTTTTCTCTGCATACTCTCCTGGACCTCACTATTCCACCACCAGGTCTCTTTGTCCTCCTTTCTCTGCCCAGAGGACATACCTAGCACCTTCCTACCTGTCTCCCTAATTACTGCAGCTGTAGCCTCCCAATCATCTGGGAATTCCAACACAGCCCAGAACTGCCCTTCCTTCCTTCCTGAAGTCTTCACAACATTTCTTTTTCCTTAGTTTCCACCACTTGATCTTCTGTTCTGTCTTCACTCTCTTCCTTTTTTTCACCTCCATCGTCATCTTGCACACTACGATCCGATGTTGTTTGGCTACACTCTCGCCTGCCACCACCTTACAGTCTCTAATCTCCCTAAGGTTACCTTTTCTACATAGAATATAATCTATCTGTGTGGACCTGCCTCCACGCACCCTGTGTTCCTCTTTCTTTTGAAAATGGATTTTTACCACAGCCATTTCCATTCTCTTTGCGAAATCTACCACTGCCTGTCCTTCCAAGTTTCTCTCCCTAACACCAAACCTACCCATCACTTCCTCTACTCCTCTGTTCTCTTCCCCTACATGACCATTAAGGTCTGCTCCAATCACCACTCTCTCTCCCCTGGGGATTCTCTCTATCATCCAATCCAGCTCCTTTCAGAACGTCTCCTTTTCTTCCAACTCACAGCCCACCTGTGGGGCATAATCGCTAACAACATTTATCATCACTCCTTCTATTTCTACCTTCACACACATCAACTTGTCTGACTCTCGTTTCACCTCTACCACATTTCTTACATATTCTTCCCCTACTCCATTTCTCTTCCCATCTGAACCATGATAAAACAGTTTGTAGCCTCCTCCAATGTTTCTAGCCTTGCTGCCCTTCCACTTGGTCTCCTGCACACACAAAATGTCTACTCTTCTTCTCTCCATCACATCAGCTATTTCTCTACTTTTCCCTGTCATTGTACCTACATTCAGAGTTCCAAACTTCAGACCAACACTTTTATTCTTCCTATTTTCTCTTTTTCTCCTAACCAAACACCCTCCTCTTTTTCTCTGTCTTCAACCAACAGTAGCCCAATTTCCATCAGTGCCCTGTAGCTCAACAGCACTGTTCCGGTATGGAAAACGTTTTAATTCACATTCTTTGATTTGGCAAAGGTTTTACACCGGATGCCCTTCCTGACGCAACCCTCACCATTTATCCTGGCGTGGGACCGGCACTATAAAACACTGATTTGTGTACCCTAGTGGCTGGCTTTTGTGTATGTACATGGCAACAATGATGACAGTATTGAATTCCCGGGGCAAGTAGAAGGGTCTGCATTTCACAATCATAAACTCAATGTCCATGGAACAATGATTGGAGATCAGGATAGCATTGTTACACCATCTGTTGTTTGTGCAGATGCAAACGCCGCCACCCCCCCACCCCCCAGCAGACTGCTTTCAGCCCCTAAGCTGTTAGTGGAAACTACTGATGACTAAAAGCATTTAGACAACAAACAATGATGTCAAGAAAGGAAAAACCTGGTGCTGCCAGCAGATGTCTCTCAAGGGTTTTGCATGGCAACTTTAATAGAGGTCCTTTGGCATATTAATACAGAATGAAGCTGCACAAAGATGGCCTGGTGCACCATGCCACCAGTGAATAGGCAAGGGGAACTCAACACCATACTAATCAATTTTCACAATTTAAAATCCATTAAATTATGCATGCTGAAGGATTGTGGACAGCTCGATGGGACTGGAAGTTGATCTGAAAAAAGATCATTTAGAAAGAGCAATGTGGCTTCCTTAGACTTGGCACAAGTGCTGCGACAGATTTGCCTCACAACAGTTTTGGTTCAGTTAATCAAAGTTGAACAAATCGTAAACACAGATGTGAAACAAACAGGTGAAGAAAACGGTCGCTGTACCTCACCATAGAACCTTCTTTTTAGATTTATATCTTCAAATTGAATGTGATAACTCTGATGCGTACCAAAATCAGACTACTTTGACTCAGACGTTACTGCAGGTTACTTTGAATTATTGTCTCAGAGTGCCATGACTGCTGACTGCTAAGACTTTCACTCCCCCCCCCATATATTTGTATCTATGTCACTAATGTGTCACACTGTGGAAACTTACTGTAAGGAAACTGTAAATAGAATTTATAGTTAGTTACCAAAGTGTGTTGAACCATAAACTGTTATCTAAGTGTGTTAAATAATGGTCTGCTTGACAGGAGTAGGTACTCCTAAAAGGTTTTTTATAATGTAGGTCCATAAAGGATGATGTCTGTTCATCATCATCATCTCATCAAGGGAATCGAATGAACTTTGCCCTAAGAGTAAAACGTAAAGAAAAAACAACTGCCCAGTACTTGTGAAACTTTCTCAATAAAAGGAGCTGCAGTCCTCATACACTTTGGGACTTAGGTGAGCCAGCTCTGCGAAGCTGTTGGTCTCTCTGCTCCCCCTTGCAGCAAGTAAAAAGTACAACGTTGTCAGGTGTGGTTCTTTTCAGGTCATTCTATCTGCGGCAGTTAGATGACAATAGTGGTGACTGAATAACGTGATTTTCGGCACCAACAGAAACTTACCAAAGAAAGATGGAAGGTATGACACAGCCTCCAGAAAGGGTCTTGTCTCCACCTGTCTGTCTAGCTGCCTGAACTGGTGCTCCATTAGCAGAGCCATGGCTTCAGATCGGACACACTCTTACCTCTGGAAAGGAAGAAACAGGCTGTCAGGTCAGCCCTGCACATTTACAGTGACACCAGCAGAAAGAAAGGAGAAACTACTATTCTCTGTGCGTATATGTGCGTGGGCACGTGTGTGTTTGAGCGCTACCTCTGGGGAGACAACAAAAGCTGCTGTTCACTGGTTTAGGATCACGCTAGAGTTAGTTTAAGTCAGGCATGCCCAAACTGTTCATCAAAGGGCCGTGTGGCTGCAGGTTTTTGTTCCAACCAACCAAGAGCACATAGTTTGACCAATCAGGTGTCTGAAGACTCAGACCAGTTGATTAAACCTGTCAACTCAGGTGTGCTACTGCTTGGTTGGAACAAAAACCTGCAGCCACAGCGGCCCTTCGTGGAACAGTTTGGGCACCCCTGGTTTTGCTATAGATCAAGTCAAATGTTAGGGTTAGGGTAAAAGATGAGCTACTGTCAGAAAACATGTTTGCTCACGGGACCCGGCTGGGCTCAGCCCGAACAAGCGACGTGAGTCCGCTTTCCAGTGGGCCCACCACCCACGATTTGGGTGGCGGTTGTGGGCGGAGCCCCCGACGGCCCAATCCCTGGACAACCACTCTGGCTATCGGGACATGGAATGTCACCTCGCTGGGGGGAAAAGAGCCTGAGCTTGTGTGGGAGGTTGAACGATACCCCGAACCGTGAGGGTCTGTTGGGAACGTCTGGCGGAATCCCCGGTGAGGGGGGCCTTCAACTCCCACCTCCGGGAGAGCTTTGAACAGGTCCCGAGGGAGGCTGGAGACATTGAGTCTGAGTGGACTATGTTCTCCACTTCCATTGTTGGCGCAGCTGTCCGAAGCTGCGGCCGTAAGGTCTCCGATGCCTGTCATGGCAGCAATCCCCGAACCCGGTGGTGGACACCGACGGTAAGGGAAGTCGTCAAGCTTAAGAAGGAGTCCTACCGAGCCTGGTTAGTTTGTGGGACTCCTGAGGCAGCCGACGGGTACAGGCAGGCCAAGCGGACTGCGGCTCGGATAGTCTCAGAAGCAAAAACTTGGGTCTCAAAAAAGTTCGGGGAGGCTATGGAGGAGTACTACCACTCGGCCTCAAAAAAATCCTGGCAAACCATCCGGCTCCTCAGGAAGGGGAAACAGTTTCCCACCACTGCTGTTAACGGGGGGCTGTTGACCTCGACTGAGGATGTCGTCGGGAGGTGGAAGGATTGAGGAATAAGGATCTCCTCAATCCCACTAACACAACTTCCGCGGAGGGAGCTGAGGCTGAGGACTCAGCAGCTGATCCTCCCATCTCCTGCGCTGAGGTCACCGAGGCAGTCAAAAAGCTGCTCGGTGGAAAGGCGCCGGGGGTGGATGAGATCCGCCCTGAGTACCTCAAGTCTCTGGATGTTGTGGGGCTGTCTTGGGTTACCCTTCTCTGCAGCATCGCGTGGCAGTCCAGGACCCCTGGCAGTTCCACGACGTCCTGGTCATGGAACACTGGACCAGCTCTATACCCTCCACAGGGTGCTTAAGGGTTCATGGGAGTTTGCCCAACTGGTCCACATGTGTTTTGTGGACTTGGAAAAGGCTTTCGACCGTGTCCCTCGTGGTATTCTGTGGGGGGTGCTCCGAGAGTATGGGGTCGGGGGCCCTCTTCTAAGGGCTGTCCAGTCCCTGTTCGATGGGAGTAGGAGCTTGGTTCGCATTGCCGGCAGTAAGTCGGACCTGTTCCTGGTGCATGTTGGACTACGGCAGGGCTGCCCTTTGTCACCGGTTCATTATTACCTGTTCATTATTTTTATGGACAGAATTTCTAGGCGCAGCCAGGG
>NC_024327.1:10150182-10151801 GCF_000523025.1 Cynoglossus semilaevis | reverse complement strand
TAATAATAATAATAATAACAATAACATACCTCTTATTTCATAGGAAAATTTGTGTGCAAACTTACAGCAATGACTGCCATATCAGTGTCAAGGCTCTTAATGATGAATTGTTGTGTGCTCCTGTGCAGCATGCTGTGCATGCAAAAACACCCTTGTGTCACATTCTTCATGATCACACTGCAGTCTCCAACAGCATGAAGAGATTGTACACCCTCCATTAGAGTCACATAGTGACATTGATCCCTATGTGTTATGTACAAGCTGAGGTTTTTGCCCACTCCTGTAAGGTCTGCATTACGATGTATTTATCCTTTTTCTTGCATATTATGCACGTGGCTGGAAGGACAGGGCCAGAGCTTGCGATTAGTATATAAAACAACACTAACATTAGTCTGAAAACCTGAAAGAGGTTTGAACCTTTGCTTCTGTTCCTGTCTGAACTGGCTTTAAAAGACCTGTTTATAACTGACTCCAGATTAACAGATCTATTTTACACCGCATTTTAAATTATTATGCAAATGATATTTTTCTCAGATTTCCCTAAATAGTCGATGTAAATGTCTTTAATAATTTTTCTGAAACTCCTGAAATGTATGGAATGACGACATTCCTCCTCCTCCTGTTGTCCTCCCTCTTTGTGGGCCTCTTTTTGTTCGTTTTTAAAAAAGCCCATCTGGGATAGATACAGGTCTTGAGAGCTGTCCTAATGTGTCCCTGTTCTCTCATCTTACCTCTTGAAATAATTTTCAAGTGATCAACTGTTTGTACAAGTACAATTCAAATGTTATTGAACAAACCTCCCAATGATAACAGTATTTTTTTCTAAAATAAAAACTTAAAATGCACTGTTCCAAATGATTACGCAGAACAGAATTTCAAAACATTTTATTGTTGTAAAGAACTGAAAATGGTCATTTGTTAAATTAGAAGCATCAGCAGGTCATATTTACTGAAATCAAATGCTATTTCAATCAAAAACATCTTAACAGGTCAAGTTACATTTTAACATAGGACCCTGCATTTGATAGGAGCTTCATAATTCTTGCATCCATTGAACTTTTAGACCATTTTCAGTTCACTTGAAAATTATGATTACTGTGATTTACATCGACTATTT
The DNA here is from genome assembly GCF_000523025.1 of Cynoglossus semilaevis. Classification (NCBI taxonomy): domain Eukaryota; kingdom Metazoa; phylum Chordata; class Actinopteri; order Pleuronectiformes; family Cynoglossidae; genus Cynoglossus; species Cynoglossus semilaevis. Next base: position 10,150,684 of record NC_024327.1, on the reverse strand, counting down.
AGGAAAATTAGAGAAAAATATCATTTGCATAATAATTTGGAACGCAGTGTAAATGTCCATTAACTGGAACAATATTCATTTTTAATAGCGTTGAAAAAATTTACTGAAATTAAATTTACTCTAACTTAGTCAAAAAATAATTTAAGCTTTTTTTCTTAAGTCATCAAAGTTAAAAAATCCATCCATCCATCCATCCATCTTCAACCGCTTATCCGGGGCCGGGTCGCGGGGGCAACAGTCTGAGCAGGGACACCCAGACTTCCCTCTCCCACGACACTTCCTCCAGCTCTTCTGGGGGAACCCCAAGGCGTTCCCAGGCCAGCCGAGCGACGTAGTCGCTCCAGCGTGTCCTACAGTATGTCACAAAAGTGAGTACACCCCTCACATTTCTGCAGAGATTTCATTATAATGCTTAATTGAACAACACTGAAGAAACATCGCTTTGACACAATGAAAAGTAGTCTGTGTAAAGCTTATATAGCAGTGTAAATTTATTTTTCCC
>NC_024327.1:10145003-10148805 GCF_000523025.1 Cynoglossus semilaevis | reverse complement strand
GTGGTGGGAAACTGCTTCCCTTTCCTGAGGCGCCGGATGGTTTGCCAGAATTTTTTCGAGGCCGACCAGTAGTCCTCCTCCATGGCCTCCCCGAACTTTTCCCCGACTCGAGTTTTTGCTTCCGCGACTGCCCGAGCTGCAGTCCGCTTGGCCTGCCTGTACTTTTCGGCTGCTTCAGGAGTCCTACGAACCAACCAGGCTCGATAGGACTCCTTCTTGAGGTTGACTACTTCCCTTACTTCCGGTGTCCACCACCGGGTTCGGGGATTGCCGCCACGACAGGCACCGGAGACCTTACGTCCGCAGCTTCGGACAGCCGCATCAACAATGGAAGTGGAGAACATAGTCCACTCAGACTCAATGTCTCCAGCCTCCCTCGGGACCTGTTCAAAACTCTCCCGGAGGTGGGAGTTGAAGGCCCCCCTCACCGGGGATTCTGCCAGACGTTCCCAACAGACCCTCACGATACGTTTGGGTCTGCCAGGTCTATCCAGCTTTGCCCCTCGTAAGCGGAGCCAACTCACCACCAGGTGGTGATCAGTTGAGAGCTCAGCCCCTCTCTTCACCCGAGTGTCCAATACATACGGCCGGATGTCAGATGACACGACTACAAAGTCGATCATTGACCTCCGGCCTAGGGTGTCCTGGTGCCAAGTGCACTGGTGGACACCTTTATGCTTGAACATGGTGTTTGTTATGGACAAACTGTGACTAGCACAGAAGTCCAATAACAAAACACCACTCGGATTTAGATCGGGGAGGCCGTTCTTCCCAATCACGCCCCTCCAGGTATCGCTGTCGTTGCCCACGTGGGCGTTGAAGTCCCCCAACAGGACGATGGAATCCCCGGGAGGAGAACTGTCTAGTACCCCTCGCAGTGCCTGCAAGAAGGCCGGGTATTCTATGCTGCTATTCGGCCCGTAGGCCGAAACAACAGTGAGGCACCTGTCCCTGACCCGAAGGCGCAGGGAAGCGACCCTCTCGCTCAGTGGGGAGAACTCCAACACACGACTGGCAAGCTGGGGGGCTATAAGTAAAAAAATCCATAAAAATGTATTTAAAAATGTTATTTTTGTTGCCAAACAACTTTTACTTATTTTCAGCAATGTGTTTAAACAAAGACCTGTTAAAAAAATGAATGAATTTATTCTGTAGTGTGAGGATTCAGCTCAGTGCCAAGGCTTGATATGCCTCAAATAACTACAATAAAAACATCCCTGTCACCAAATGATATGACAAAGAAAATGTCCATTCTCTATGGAGACCAAAAATATTTCCACAGTTTAACAAAACATACCAGAAACTGATTGTATTTGTATTAAGTTTATTTAGAAAACTAAAACATTTTACTATGCAACTTTAAAGATGCGTTCAATAACATCACCTCCAGGAGGTGAGAACTGACCTCGGGACGCATAGTAAAACAGTTTGTGTCTGCAGCGCTGTCCCACGTGTTCCACATAAAATAAATTAAAAAAAACAAACAAACAAAAAAAAAAAACAGTGACAGAACGGAGTACAGAACACATGGACATACGTCACCACAGTGTAGTTCTCTGTGTCTCCCAGAAGCCTGTTCTTCAATGGCACAATGAAGCTCTTTAAGATACAGTGCAGTTGCAGCTGTTTAGGATAAGAGGAAGATCTGTGTGCTGATTGATCTCAGATTGATCTCCCAGGTAGTGTGCACGGACAGAAAGCTGGACATTACACCTCTGCCAAAGGCTTTTCCTTCTGTTACAGAAACCAAGATTAAAGAGCTACAGCGTGCGTACAGAGGCTTCCTGTGTTTATTAACTGTAGAGAATGTAGAAAATGTCCTTAATCTACTTGGTTTTTATTGGGCCACTAGAGGTGTATGGTGGCATTTGCAGGAAAAGAAATCAGGAAATTATCAGCACTTATGTATATCTCTTAACAAATAATTTTGATGTGTTGCATAACACTGTTAATTATTTATGATTAGAATGTTCAAATTGTGGCGCTTTGGCCCAGAGGCAATGTCTCTGTCATTGGTGTGGAACGCCAGGGTTCACCTCCTGGGCAAGATTGAATCCCGATTAGGGTGGTTGGTACCTTCCAGTGGACTCACCACCCGCAGGAAGGTTTGGGGGGTTGGTACGATGCAGTGTGATTTGGGTGGCGGTCGTGGAGACTGCTGCCTCCGCGACCCGGTAACGGATTAGCGGATGAAAATGGATGGATGGATGGATGTTCAAATTTCTAAAATTAAAATTCTGTCTCAACATTGCTGGAGGTGCACAGATCTGGCTGCCAGCTCTGGGACTAACATGTATGGGTATTTGTATTGCATATAAACAAAAAATTAGAGCATGCATGCATATCCCACAGATACAAAAACCAACAAAAACAGCGTTACAACATTAAGATGCTGCCTGCTCTGCCACCATATCGATGCTCCTAGTTTGTATTCTCCTTGGTGGTGTTGGTGACGAGTGACCAGCTGCATGTCTGGCCCCGGGCAGCCATCTGGAGGCGCCGCCTTCCTGCACTCGTTCTGCAGCCGGTTGGCACTGGAGGTCAACAAGCGCAGAGAGCTCCTCACAGTTTCTGAGCGTGGCCTCTGTGGGAAAGACACAAAGAAAAAAATATTTAAAATGTAATAACATTATGATACAAAAGTTCATTTATTTCAAAGGTAGCACCTGTAAGATACCGAAGACTACACAGGGAAAAACAGAAATGTAACTGTAATAATACAAGACTAAAAACCTGTAAAGGTATTTAGTCTAAAGGAATATTTTTCACGAACTCTGGAAACTGCATTTCAAAGGAATTCTTTTAATCTTTTCCCACAGTAAACTTTAAAACTTCAAAGAGCAAAGTTTCAGTTCAGGAAAGAAGGTCAGACTCCAGTCAAACTCAACATCTCTGAGGTTCAGGTGTGGGACAAAAAGTCAATCAGACAGATTATTGTGGCAAAAAAGATGAATGTAATTCTAATTCCATTTCAGTTTCCTCACACAGTCCCTGGTCTTGGGTACAATACCCAGCTACCTGACAGTAAAGTGAGGCTGTTTTCATACCTTAGGAAAGAGGACAGCCATTTCTGTCACAGCCACATGTATTCTTTCTGAACACGGTATGAAGCTGTGGAGGAGACAAGGTCATGAGGTCAACAAAGTCTCCAGGTTATACCAGACATACAGATATTCATTACTGCATTTCTGTTGTTATCACATGCGTGACAACCAACTAAGCAAAGACAGCTCCATCTTCAGGAGTGAGTAAGTGTAAAACATGTTAATGAACAAACGTTGTGTAAACATGCTGCGTCTTTAAATCACACGGTTGTATTTAGAAATTGTAGACAGACGAAATAAGTTAATTAGCCGCCAAAAAACCTGCTCACTAACTATAAGCATGAAGCAGTCATAACTGCCTGCTGAAGTTGAAAGACAGCATTAGGATCGGAGGAAGAGTGGTTGCTTAAGTTGTTGGTCATGCCATGTTTGGTGCTGCTCAGACAAAGGGTATTAGATGTTTTTAACTTTTCATAGTTTATTCATTAGTAGAGAAAAATCAAAAAGAAGTGACTACAGAGGGGTATCGGTCATGAATAGGAGAGAGGAGGAGGCAGTAACAGTGATGCAGAGGAGTTTGAAACTGTGCCTGGAAGGCAGGGACAGAAGCCAGAGTACCAGGAGGTGGGGTCAGGGGGCTGCAGGCTGAGTGGCTGTAGGGGTGGGGCTTCTCAGCCCAGGGCACCAGAGCGCTGAAACATTCCAGACTGTGCCTGAGCCGAAGAACACCTTCACACTCACATGGTTTATGAGGAGGT
>NC_024327.1:10142343-10144923 GCF_000523025.1 Cynoglossus semilaevis | reverse complement strand
GGGCGGGTGCGGGGGGGGGGGGGGGGATCATAGGAAGCAAATGTAACTGAACAGAACAAAATGATGATGAAGGTGGAGGAATGTTGGGAAATCGAAGACAGAGATGAAATCCTGAGCTTAAATTGAAAAGTCTAACCTGTCGTGTTTGTTTTACTGTGCTGCTCGCAGCAGCTCCTGGATGTTCTTGGTGATCTGCTCCGTTTTTCTTGATGACGTCTTCGGTGCTGGGAAGCGTGGGGTTGGACTCCATCTCCATGTTGTCCAGCTCAGGAATGGTGCCTTCACCCAACCAGCCACTGCTCCTTAGCCTCCCCCTCCTGCACAGACTGTGATGTGAACACATCAGCACAGTCATCATCTAAAGTCCCTATTAAAAGACACTTCCAACCATCACAAACCTGCTCTGACCTGGAATCATCCATCTCAGAGTCATAGAACGTGTTGTCGTAGTCACTCTCTGGCACGCTGCTCTGCTTCTCTAACTTGGAGGCCTAGGAGAAAGAATACAACGCAAGACTACAGAAAGTCCTTTGTTATGGATGATAATTGAGGGAGAAACAGCTGGAGTGAAATGACCAGGAGATTGCTGTGAACCAGAAATACAACTTTAGCTCACTTTGTTGTTGAGTGACTAATAAAGTGTGAAACTGAAATGTGAACATGAATGGAAAAACAAATGCTATAAAGTAAGAATGTTATTATAAGTATTCATTTGAATCACATTAGACCAGCGGTGACTAGAATTGTAGTCTTATGGTCAGGTCTGTGATAAACTAACCATCGACTGTAAATCAGGTTTATCACATGTAGGTTGAAACACCATCTTAACTTCTTAAGAACCCAAAAAGAACTGTGTAGGAGCCACCAAGCCCATCCTTCCCACTACTGTAATCTCTGTCTGTAGTTTGGTGAGCAACAAAATGAAGTAATACTGAATCAGACTGGTCTCTACCAGGAATATTTCATAACGGACTCTTGGTTCAAGACATGTTGCGTATGACGCAACTTTTGAAGAGGCACAAGGAAACAGACAAGAGGCACAAAGAAACAGACAACAGGCAGTGAATTCCTACAATCAGCTTAGCATTGGTGAAAAACCAGTGAAGCTGTGTGTGGTGAAGTTAGTCTGACATGGAAACGAGGACGGGTGGCTCAGTTTTGCACTTAAAAAAGGAAGGAGAGTGAAGACGAAGATTTGGGACTGTATTGTTTTTACAGATGAAATTAAGTTGTGGATTTGTCCAGCATCATTACTGTCAGAATCACATTATAAGCTTAAATCATTTTATTGGAAATAGTTAGATATAAAATGATAATCTAAGGTTAGAGTTGTACAAGTTAAATTAGTTATTTTACCTTTGGCCTTGTTACATAATGTTTAACTAAAGGGTGAGAAACAAAAGTCAAACACAATCGTGTCTAGCATGTGGTCACATGATGCCTGAAACCCAGTTAGTAATCTTACTAAAAGGTACTTGTTCTGTCCTCGCCAAGGTGTAGGGACTCTGACTAGACAGTCAGCTAAACTCACTTATATTCATGAATATGAAAGACGTCGTGGTTCTTGCTTATTTGAATTTATTTCTTCATATTGTAGTGAATCCAACTTCAATGACAAGAGGTCTAGAAAACGTTAAATATTCACGAACATCCAAAGAGTGAAAACTAAGGAGAAAAAACAGAATACAACTCACGGAACGTAATTAATTAAATGTCCTAGAAACCTGAACAAATCCGACATACAAATTAACTTAATATATAAACAATACATACGAGTAATGCCTCCACTGGGAATAAACAGGTAGGTAAGTTGAAGACTTTTCTAGTGTGCTGCTCATCTGCCCTTTAACGGTTCGCTTAACTGTAGTGATGTGTCGTTCGCGAGTGATTCGTTCAAAATGAACGAATCTTTCATATGACTCGTGACTCCCGAGTCATATGAAAGATTCGTGAGTCGTGACTACCGAGTCATATTAAATGTGTTCATATTGAACTCACGAATCACTCACAAATCACACTCTGCGAACAAATCACTCTCTGCAAACTAATCTTTCACTGTGATCTAATCTATCATTGCAAACGAATCACTCTGTATGGACTAATATTTCACTGTGAAGTAATCTTCCACTACGATCTAATTACTCTGCAAACTAATCTTTCACTGTGAACTAATCTATCATTGCAAACGAATCACTCTGTATGGACTAATATTTCACTGTGAAGTAATCTTCCACTACGATCTAATTACTCTGCAAACTAATCTTTCACTGTGAACTAATCTATCATTGCAAACGAATCACTCTGTATGGACTAATATTTCACTGTGAAGTAATCTTCCACTACGATCTAATTACTCTGCAAACTAATCTTTCACTGTGAACTAATCTATCATTGCAAACGAATCACTCTGTATGGACTAATATTTCACTGTGAAGTAATCTTCCACTACGATCTAATTACTCTGCAAACTAATCTTTCACTGTGAACTAATCTTTCACTACGATCTAATTACTCTGTGAACTAATCTTTCAATGTGAACTAATCTTTCGCTGTGAACTAATCTTTCGCTGTGAACTAATC
>NC_024327.1:10135663-10142095 GCF_000523025.1 Cynoglossus semilaevis | reverse complement strand
CATGGTTTTAATTGCTTATGGCATTTTGTGTACTTTGTAGACTTTGTCAGCGGAAGCAAACCATGTTGCCTTCAGTATTTAGTGTCGGAGAACCGCAGCCTTCTTTACAACGCCCACAATAGGGCTAAAGCGCCACCTGCTGTAAAACGAATGAAATGATTAGTTCAAGATTCGTTCACGACTCGTTCATTTTACTGTTCGAGAGTCAAAGATTCGAATCAATAAAAAGAGTCGATCTTCCCATCACTACTTAACTGAAAAACGTTTCCCAAGCGTAATTCTAGCCCTTTACTTCCTACTTCCGGTTTAGCGTAAAATACAACATTCAAAATAAAAGTCTACCGGAAGTTACGATCATTCAAAATAAAAACATAAAAAGTATAAATAAACGCCTGAAGGGCAGAACAGCACTGAAGATGTTTTACTAGTTCATTCAACATAACTGTGTTGTCTTTATACTGTGTGATGTTCCAGACCACTGGTCAATTAGTTGTTCTCTTCTTTACAGTAAATAATTCCTACACAGACTAAACTCTTATTTGGCTTACATATGGGTCCAGTTTGCCTAATCTGGGCCACAAACTGGTCTCCTGGTCTCCTAAAAGTAGTCTGGACAATTTTATGTAACATCTAAGTTCAACATTATCAAGGGCAACAAATACAATATATGCCACAGAAGGCCCATACTTGTTTAAAGACATTTGACCACATCAGCCATCGCTGAGTTCAAATCACACATAGACATGTGGTCATTTCGACCAGACTGGAGGACAGCTGGCTGCACCACATATTCACCAGAAGATACCATATCCAGAGGCTACCTTGCAGCTGCCAAAGTGAACAGTTCATGTAGGCCTAACTTTGTTGTTTGTTTGTTTTTTTCCCCAAGCTTTCTCTTTACCTTTTCCCATGTTAATTTCAAGTCCTTCCCAGGCTCTTATTTCAGGCTTTTATGGCAGTTCATAGCAGTTTTTGTTTAGTAGAGGGTTAGACTCCAACTTCAAGAACTGGTATGAACCCTGCCTAACAAAACCATGTCATTTTGTCGTCTGGCTGAACAGTAATGATGATGTTGACAGATAAGGACATCTGGTGGTTAAAGGAGGCCAGTGGCCAGTGATTGTGGTCATGCAGCAGATCAGAGTTAAAACAGAGTAGCAGGCAAAGGGTAGTTATGGTGTTAAAGCTAGATTTACTGTCTGTGAGTGTGTGTTTTGGGATGGAAATGAAGAGAGAGGTGGGGAAGGGGTCCGCTTTACTGCCAAGAGAGTCGAGATTTAAATTGAAATAAAAATCTTTAAAGTCAGTCTTCTGAAAAAGCAGAGAATAAATTACATCCCATGCAATCACCATTTGTGAAATTTCTATAATCACGACTGTAGTTATCAGACAGTCAGATTGTCAGATCTGAGCCAAAACTTGAGTGAGTTTCGATAGTTAGTAGATGTTTTTTTTATGTCACTCTCCAAAAATCAACTGGCCATTTATTCATTTGGAAAAACCTGATTCGAGAGATTAAAATTGACATCAAGTGACATCAACAAAAACAGTTGATGTTCTTAATCAGACGAGGAAGGAATGTGAGTGTGCAAATTAAGCATGCGTAACAGAAACACAACGTATTTGTATGGTAGTTTTAATGCGTCATCAACAAAAACACGGTACAAACTGTCAAATGTCCCACAGTAACAGCACCTCATACAGTGAAGTACAAACACCTCCGTAAAAGAACCGCAGTGACATGTGAAACACATTTCTAATTTCAAAGCATTGTGTTTTACCCAGTGATAAGTGAGAAAGGGAAAAATGGAGAGAAAAATACTAGCAGAAAAGGAGAAAAAGAAAGTGATGAGAGGAAACGGCAAAGGAGGGCAGGAAACAAGAAGTCTTACTTACATGAGGTGGGAAGGATTGCAGGGTGGGAATACCCTCCTCATGGTAAGAAGCATCACCTTTGGGGAGATAGGGCTTTAGGCCAGAGCCAGTCTCATACATAGACATAGGCCGACTGGCCCGAGCAGATTGTCAGCGTTTCAGGGCCGAGGGACTGGAAGAGTCAGGGAAGTGTGAACCACTGGGAATCTGATAGATATTGGCTGTGACCTTTCGTGTGAGTGAAGTGTTCTCGCTTTGCAGCGATTGCAGCTGGAAAAGAGATGATCAGCAATACACTAAGAGGTGCAATCAGCAAAGCAAGCTTCGTCCCCTGTCCTAGTCTGTTTAGTCAATCCTACTTTTTTTAGTATAAATGGATAAATTGTTCTATGGATACCACTTTCTGATGCATAGTGCAAAAAGATTCAACCAACACTGACTAATATATCTGCAAACTCAATTCTGCTTTAATTATAAAAACCTCTGATACCAACTGTTTCGTGCTTTTTGTTTCTCAACATGCTAAAAATATATTTACAAGTACTATTTAAATAAGTTATAAAGAGCATGGGGAGAGTGGTGGAACTGGAGGTATGCAACTGCCTAGACAATTGCTTCATCAGAGGGACTGAACAATACGGGCACTGCAGCTGTTTACAAGAAACCAGTTCATGTTGCACAGTAATTGTAAGAATATTTTGAGCACATTACCTGGTAAAAATATAGTAAGAGTAGAAAGGCATTGGTTAAAATGCACTTCCAATCCTATATGGGGTGGGTGGGCTCAGGGAGACGATGAGGCATACAAAACCATATGTATCAAGGCCTGGTGGAGGGGAAAAATATAAAAGAAAACAACACAAATATAAAAGAGAACAACACATTTTGCAAACATTTTTGCAAGAATGTTCTTCTTTAAAATATAAACAAATCAAATAATAAATATGTTTCTCAACCACTTAAGTCACCAAAAATAAAATAAATTCAGTAAACACAATATATGCGAAAAAGCAAAGCAAAAACATACAATTTAAAATAGTCGCTATGAGCGGTTTAACGACCAGCTATTTTATGTCATGCTCCAACATGCATGTTAGTACCAGTGGATCAAATTGCATTATTGTAACGAAATGATAATAAAAGAATTATTTAACAAAGGTTTGTATTAACTGACACTGTTCCCAAACCCACAGAACAAACCAACCGAACCCTGCAGGTTACAGTCAAGCCTTGACAGTTAGACATGCAGACCTAAACAGAGGGTGGACCAGCAGGGTGACAAAACAGCTTCATCCCCCAACACAGCAGCCAAGTTTTTGGTTGATCTGTTGTCATTGTAAAGTGTAAGCTAGGCCTGTGTTTGGCAGAAGAAAAGCTGCTAACCGCTGTGGCCTCTCCTCTGTGTTAGTGATCATATGGGTGGAGCTTGGTGGATACCTTTTTTTTACATTAGCCTCAGCTTGTCACTCAGGTTGCTGTTAGCTTTCATGAGGTGCTGTATTTTGGCTTCAGATGCAGACAGTGCATTTTTAACCTCCATGTATTCTTGCACAGTAATAGGGCCATTTGATAGGTCAGAGTCCAGACTCTGATGGATCCACAAAAGAAGAGTAAAGCTAAAAAAAATATAGAGCTTCACAATGATTCAGGCATTATAATTTTACAAAGGGACACTACAATACTTTTGTCCTATCTCCTTTGCTGGAGGGGAGTTCTTGATCCGTGTCCTAATCGGATGCCACGCTGTCATAGTCGGGCTGGTCATTCTCTTGGCTCTCACTGCAGTGTCTGACACCCACACTCTTCAGGATGAGTTCAACGTTTTGAGTTGAGTGTGAGGCTGCAATCAAACTGTGTTCATTATATAAACATTATATTGCAGGACATGATTGCCTGTCCATAATTGTTATCCATAACAACATGATCCTGTCGTTCATTTTCTTCGTTTATCAACGACTGTTGATCGCCGATGGCGATTACCAAATTGAAGCCGACTTACCTTAGTCATTGTTTAGTGATGAAACGAAGCACCGTCCAGTGGGTTAAGACTTTAGGATGTGTTCATTAATTGTACAGAAATGATAACGAGTTGACTGATGTGTTCCTGCTGTGAGACGTCACTGCTTTAGCAGAAACCCTCATCACTTACTTATGGGACTGGACACTGAATTGCCTTGTTGTCTTTGTTTGGCATCACTTAGTATGTCAATGACAAGAGTAGCAAATTCATGCGTGTTAAATCTTGCCAGCTTCTGCCTCCCCTGAGAGATAACAAAACACAACACAACTGTAACTGTAACAGACTACAAGACCAACCAGCTGAGGGACATGAAAGGTCTTTGGAGCAGACGTGCCTGGTTTCACGTTGATGAATATTCTGGATTCACGGGAAGGAAAGGCACCACTGTTGTTTCTGTCACCAAGGTGCTGTGATTCTGGGTGGCCAACCACACTACAGGATAACAGGGATATTATACAATATAGAATAGCATGCAGAAGTTTTTTATAAAAATCATGGAAAGTAAAATGCGATTTTGTATTATATCTTCTCGTATAAATACAAAAATCATTTCATCACGACAATGTTTTCACCTTTACGATGATTTAAGAAAACTATTATTTGACATATCATAAGACAGTACCAGCTGCAGTCACCTAAAGTAAAGTAAGACATTTTTCTTCAAAAGAAATACATATACTCAGCCCTTTCCACAGGTGTAATAACCAACACTAGACTCCCTCACTTCTTCCTCTCTTCCCTCTACACTTCTCTAGTTAAGTCACTAAAATATCCATCCATCCAACCATCCATCCATTTTCATCCGCTTATCCATTACCGGGTCGCGAGGGCAGCAGTCTCCATGACCGCCACCCAAATCACACTGCACCATACAAACCCCCTTGAACCTTCCTGTGGGTGGCGAGTCCACTGGAAGGTACTGACCGCCCTAACCGCCCTAACCTGATCTTGCCCAGGATATATTTTATGCAGAAACCTTTAGTGTTTTGCTGACACCAAAGACCACAATGACTACAAGACAAAGGAAGCATAATATTCACCTTGTAAGGCAGACATTAGAACTCTTAGAGCTGGTAATTGTGGTGGAAAGAAACACTTCCTGACTGACTGGGTTGACTCTGTTCAGCATCTGTGTCACTGAGGCCAGGTTAAGACCTACCATTACCATCTGTCTCTAGTGATGCAACACATAGTGACGGTGACATGTACTACATGACTGTATGACACGCTTCCTGGATGTGTTTCTAGTGGGTTTTTTTTTTAAACCTCCCTTCTCCTGGGCTGCACTCAAATACAAATTAATGGCTTGGTTATTTAAAGAATAACATTTTTGAATTAGTTTGTTTTTACAGACATACTTGTCAATGTGTCTACACTTGTTTTGGTTTGCATGTCTGCACGAGTGACAGAGTAGAAAGAAAAATAAAGACTAGAGTGTGTAAAAGACTGCAGAGCTCTACAGGGAGGCTTTCTGTCCTGAAGAAGGACCACATGCACACAATACAAACATACAGTTGTTTATGTTAATTTTGTTCCAAACACAACAACTTACCTGCATCGGTTTCTCTTCTGTCAACCTTGTCGTACACGTCCATGGCCAGCTCCTCAAATAAGTGATTACTGAGCTGCGTTCAAACGGGTCATAGTTATTAACCAAACAATATTAGGCAGAAACAGGATTCAGAGCTTTGACCAAATCATTTACCCAACTTAGACTGCAGTTTCCTCTTTGCTGCTTTGGCCAATTCTGATAAATCTATACCACTTTAAACAGAAAAAAGAGCATTATTATATGTATCGTAAAGGTAAACATAGTGCAAACATAGTGCTTCATTCTAAATTAAGGGTCTCAAACTCCTGGCTCAGGGGCCACTTCTAGCCTGAGAAACCTCCCACATCCGGCCGGCAACTAGATGCAAATAATTCAATTTTGCCCTTAATTATGTTATTTATTTTTAATTGTTTCCTGTGTTCATTCATTAACATACTTTGTTTGGTCATTAAGAATGGCCCCTCATCTCATTTGAGTTCAAGACCCCTGGTCTAAATTGTACTTACATATTCCTTATCCATCAAAAGAAAGCAAAGAAAAACAGCATGTGACACATTAGTTAGAGAGGCGCAGTGTCTTGACTGGTTTAAAACCTACGACCTAATTCGTAAAGTTGTTTGGTAACTAGGTTGCAGAAACTCCACGTAGTTTTGAGTGAAACAATAACATTATTGTGTGTTGAGTCCATCTCAGAGAACAGATAGTACAAAGACTTCGGGCAAGTTAGAACAGGCCTCAGAGCAAAGATACCATGATAAACAACCACCTGGCTGTGCTTTACTGCTGGTGTCTTACAAAAGTCAAAACCCAAGGCCGCGGTGTAAATGAAAATAACTATTGTAGATACTACAACAGTCCTTTTAAGGACTCTAACCCCCATAAGTCCACTGCTTCCAGTAAATCCACATACGTCACGATCAGTAACCTCCGCAACCTTTAAATTGGGGGGTCAGCCCCAATTTCAGTCTCTCTGTTCAGGACTTTC
>NC_024327.1:10133202-10134920 GCF_000523025.1 Cynoglossus semilaevis | reverse complement strand
GTTCTTTTTCCACTGCGCAGTCACGTATGTGAACACGCCTCAAGGGCTCAGTCGCTTGCTTGGTAGCTAAGAGGCAACATCTCTCTCTCTCTTTCTCTCTCTTACATGACCACTCGTGTACACACGCACACAAGTACACACACACACACCTACACACACACTTATGCCTTGTTTTGTTGTTATGATCATTGTTTATGAGTTCAATCACCGTCATTAACTTGACAGTGTTGTATAAATAATTTTGATTATTTTTGTAAACTGTATTTGTCTGTGTTGTTACTTTATTCATTGAAGCCACCCGATTTGCCAAGAACTCTCAAAATCCTTCAGATATTTAATTGTTATTGAATACTATTGATTATAGTATATTTGTAATACTTCAAGTAATACATTATTGCTATATTAGTAGGTTAAAATAATAATTAAAGATAACTTTAACGAGATTGGTTCTGTTATTAATTTGAGACTGGTTAATAACACCGAGTGCTCCTAAGCAGCACTCGACCCATTGCACCCACACTATTGTCAGACTAACTTTAATGGTTTCTTACCTGTAAGCCATTTGTGGAACAATTTGTGGAAGTGCTGGCCATTTTTATGGTCTGAAATAAAATCAGTTAATGTAAATACAATTTAAATACAATGTTCAGTATTTTAAATAGATAAAGAGCTCCATTATGTTTCACAAACGTCACGTCATACCTGGTTTCCTCCCACACAGATAAAAAGCCAGTCGATCTGTCAGTTCATACTGAATCTCCACCAGTCAGTCAGCCAGCTCATGGTGGCCGGCTTCCCTAAAACGTACACGTAAAAAACAAACATTTGGAAAAGGTAAAATCATATACTGTAGGTTGGACTTTTGTCAATACCTTACCACTGCTGTCAGGGGCTCCAGGATCTGCCCCATAAACAGTTAACAGCTCAGCCTGAGATACCTGCCCTGCCTTTGCAGCTACATGCAATGGAGTGTATCATTTTTCCTAAAGAAGAAATATACCTCAGTTCAGTACATGAGCCAAAATTAATGTTAAGCTCACGTATCATGTGAACGAATCTTACGGGGTGAAAAAAAATTAGCTTGTGCTCCCAGACACAGCAATCTCAAACAAGTCTCCAGATTCCCTGTGCAAACACTGGAGTGAAGTTACTGAAGGGAATAAAAACACGAGATAATTATTTAAAAAAAAAAACCCTAATACCAAATATTGTTTTAAGATTTTTTTTAAATTTTTTTATAAGAAATAGGAGCGGCAGAAGTAGAAACAAAAGTAACATTCACTGTAGTAGTAGTAAACTAAATACGTATGTATAAGTAGTAGAATATTATTGTTACAAGTAATACAGTAGAATACAATACAGTTAGGAGCAGAAGTAAAAGAAGTCATTGTGGTTGAAAAAAGGAGAAGGTAGAAATAACAGTTCAAATCATAGGGTAATAGCAGTACTAGTTAGAGCAAGTGGAAGTACTAGAAATAGCAGTAAGTAGGAGTAGTAGCAGTGGCAGTAGAAGTATAAGTATACCAGTTGTAGAAGAAGAACTCAGAACTCGTAGTTGTTATGTCTGTCTGTTTCCGTGTTTTCCTGTGTTCTTTGTGGGGTAATCATGGGATCACACTCACCTGTTTGGTAATTAGCTTCACTTGTGTCACCTGGTGTTCCCTGTGTATATATACCCCTCTCCCTCACTCTGTCGGTGTTGGATCATTGTGATTGTG
>NC_024327.1:10129247-10131746 GCF_000523025.1 Cynoglossus semilaevis | reverse complement strand
TGTCATGTCTGTCTGTTTCCGTGTTTTCCTGTGTTCTTTGTGGGGTAATCATGGGATCACACTCACCTGTTTGGTAATTAGCTTCACTTGTGTCACCTGGTGTTCCCTGTGTATATATACCCCTCTCCCTCACTCTGTCGGTGTTGGATCATTGTGATTGTGTTAGATCTTCGTGTTCGTGAGTTTCCTACTCTGTTTCCTCGTGTTCCGTGTTCCCGTGTTTTCCTCGTGTTCCTCGAGAATTCCATGAATGTTAGTTCTTCGTGTTTTGTTAATTTGGACTTTGTTAATAAAACTTCCTGCACCAGAAAGAGTCTCTCCAGTACTGCATTTGGGTCCTGCCTGCTCCTTGCGATGCTCGCACATGACAGTAGTAGTGCAAAAGATGTAGTTATAAAGTAGTAGTAGCAGCAGTAGAACTAGTAGTCAGCAGAAGAAGTAGTTAGTAGTAGTAGCAGTAGCAGCAATCACTCACTGCAGTTTGTGCTGGGGGTTAGCCTTGCGTTTCCCACTCATCACAGATGCAGGGTCCAGGAGGGAGTGCTCCCATATGGAGTTTGCACCGTTATCGTATAAGGTCTGAACCATCTATCAAATCAAACAGAAACAGTATAAATACAGTCAACAGGTGTAGCCTACAGGTGCAGTCTGCAGAATGTCTAGTAGCTGTAAACAATTATGTTCCTGAATTAATATCTTCTATTATGCAGAAAAAGAAAATCAATATACCTAAGTGGGATCTGATGCACAACAGTCGTGTGGCTCGATTTTAGTTGTTTCTGAATTTAACTCAACCCTTAAACAGTTCAACATTCGGCCTCTTAAACACTTTCACAGCTCACAGATTCACATATACACACACACACACACACACATGCTGCAGAGTGAAATGTACTTTTATATGGAAAGAGTTACTCTAGTGCTTAGTTGTTACCTGGATCTGTGTAGGAGGCCATGGTGTGTGTGTGTCAGGTGCCTGTTGGAAGAATTTAATTTATTATCATTGCTTCATGCTGTACTGTCGTTTTAAGGAACTGTTTGCTTCTCATATTATAATCTAGTGTGCTCAAGACTGATGGAGAAATTACCAGACACAGCCACACCCACCTTCTTACTCCATACCCATTCATATACTCACACACACGATCACATGATATGTAATCTGATACTTTTGTAAACTAAATAAAAGAGCAGAGGAAGGGTGCAGCAGCTCGGAGTTGATGAGGAAGCTGCCAGCAGAGCAAGCTGCACTCTCCCCTTGCAAGTAAAAGATCCAGACGTCTTTTGTGTTGTTACTTTGTCGTCACATATGTTAGAATAAACCTAACAGTGCCGGACTTGCAAGCTGTGTCTTCCTAGGCTGCAGTGAACGCTGCAGCATTCATCACAAATCAAAATGCCTCTGTTCACCGAGGCCCAACGAGGCTCTGACAGGGAACAGGAATGATATTGCTAGTCACTGATGTACATTTAAGAACAAGTCTATGCAGTCCTTTTGACCATATATTTGGCCTCAGTGTTGCATTTTGAGAAAAGGAAGTAAAACTTGACAGTTATACAGTAGCACCTTCACTGTACTGTTTAGAAATTGAGCAGGTTTCATTTTTATGACAGTGTAAAAACATAAGCACAGTATGCTGCTGCATAGTCTGGTTACCAAATATAAATGTGCATTCAACCTTGACCTTAATAGCACAAGTAATTCAATTTGGTGCTGAAGTTTATCTTTCTATGGTGGTGCGTCAATTATCTCCACATTCAAAAATAAGCTGAATTCACAGGTCACAAAGTCTGACAATTAACTGCCAAACAGATTGTGTGACGCAACAGACGTACAAACACAGGAGCTGCTAAAGTATCTCAGCAGCAGCTGAGGTGCAGAAGGAACAGCCGCACAAGTTGCTGCTCAGATTCTGGCACAGGGCCTTCGGTTTTTTTCAATCCAGTTCACCACCAAAACATTTCGGTGTTCTGCACTCATTGTTCTGCACTCCTTGCTGCAACTTTTAAAATTTGAGATCTTGTATTTGATTCTTTATTTGATCTTTATTTGAATTCTTTGTGTGTTGGGAAACTGGGGTATGAATTAACAGCATTTTTTTTACAGTACTATCTAACGGAGGAAGTTTCCTGACATAACTTGGTCCTTCGAGCCGGATCGACAAAATCCAAGAGATCGTTGGAAAACCGGGAGGTCATCGCAACTATCCCTGCATGGTCTGAGACAACACCTCATCATTGAAAGGCCGACTTGAGGCTTCGTGGTTCCCACGGATCCAGCGGTGCTTGGTTACGTCGATCCCAAGATAAAGAATTACTGCGCGCAGTGAAGTGAAGTGAGTATAATACACGCATAGTGTGTGAATGGTTGAAAAACCGTGACTGAAGAAAGTCAAAAATAGAATAGTAGGTCCTGAAAAAGGTAATGGTGTCCGATGCGAGGTCAAGGACCGTTCAGACGTTTTGTGAATAGGTTGAAAAACCGTGACTGAAGAAAGT
>NC_024327.1:10127521-10127827 GCF_000523025.1 Cynoglossus semilaevis | reverse complement strand
TATTGTTAAAATATGGGACAAACACAAGGCAAAGAATTAACTAAGAAGGAGCGTAAACGTCTCCAACAAGTTCAAAAACATCTACAAAAAGACCATGGGGAAGATAAAGACGTAATGCAGTAAATATTGAAGGAATCCCCATTTTGTCTTGCAATACAATCGCCATTTTGAGTTAAAAATTTGGAAAAAATGCAAAAACAAAGACACTCCCACTAGGAGGAGTTTAGGGGCGTGCCTTCAGGGGTAAACTATAGCTGAAGTAGCCTAACAACTAGCAAATAGCAACTAGCTGTAGGCCTAAATAGC
>NC_024327.1:10120821-10127421 GCF_000523025.1 Cynoglossus semilaevis | reverse complement strand
GTACAGCATGAAACAATGATAATAAATAAAAATTCTTCCAACAGTGGTGATCTGTGTTATCACTCGTCACTCAAATAAGCTGTGCCACTTTATTAGGTACGTCTGTGCAAATGAATGAAATTGAGCCCAAATCCTAAAATAGAGTTGTACATCAGTCCCTACAGACAGGTTTCTTCTTGCATTGCTTCTTTAATTTTTTCATTTTTATTTTTTTATTTCTCAAATAGAGGGGTGGGGGGGGGGGGGGGGGGGGTGCTTCCAATGAAATATGGCACGCTGGACATAAGGTGTACCACTGCTGTAATGCTTGGTTTCTACAGATAAAACTATACATGTTATCTGTTCTCATTAGTATTTCAATTCACAGGGTTGTGGGTCTGTCGAGGGGGGGCGTGAAAACATTTCTGTCTCCAAGGGGGGCATGACAGAAAATAAATGAGAACCACTAGTCTAAACAAAGTATCACTATGTTGATGGCGCACCAATCACTGGTTTAATGAAAAGATTTTGACCTGTGTGTTTGATATGTCTTTCCTGCTCTGCATTAACAGCCTGTTGTCCAGAAAGTGGAAAATTATGAAATTATATTTCCAAAAAACAACATCCTTATGCTGAAAATCATGTATATTAAATGGAACTCATTTTTATGGAACAGGAACAGCTCTTCACCTTTAACACATCACATCTGGACATCCTTTAAGGAGTACTCCTCCTTTAAATACTAGGGTGGACAACTGTAGCACTAAGACAGATTTACGTGTGTCCTGTTCTTTTCAACCCATTGACTAAATCAATTCTCCTGCATTTCATATACACATTTTTTTCTGCACAGAAGAACATTATTTATGGCACAGAACTATGGTGACATCCCAGTTAGAAAACCAAGATGATGCATTCCTCTGTGTTGCCATGACGTCGGAGCTCTCACCTAGTCAGTGAAACACAAGGTGAGGATTCAGATTGGCTGTCAGCTGCACATTCTGTGCATACATAACAGGCCAAGATGGTCTGTGGAAAGTCAAAGCAATGTTGTCAGTAAACACTTTTCCACTACATCCAGCTGTGTTTACACTAAAACTTTGCGTTTGGAAATGTCAATTCTGTCTCCGGACACTGATGTTCCTGCTGTCACCACTTCTGCCTTTTGTTTGCACACTGGTGCTTACATGGTCTGTCAGCTGTCGGACCAGTTGTGTGGCACAAAATGTGTTGCATATTTGTGCATGGCATTGATTTTAATTAAAATTTACTGCTAACAATTTATCAAAGTCAGTTCATAAGGATAGTGTGCTAACATTTGTAAATAAATTATACTAAGAGATTGTTAATGGGTGTTAATTAGTTAATAGTAATATCACCTGATAGACATTGGCATGCCTTATTTTTACATCTTTTTCCCTTGGCTCGAGTCAGACCGCACAGCAAGCCAATCATCAGATGTTCAAGTGAATAGCTCAGACAGCCACAGGCAGGAATTTGATACACATCTGCAGAAATGCAGGTGTGACAGCGTCAACGTAGACAGAACCCTGTTTCATAATCCTCTACTCACAGCTGTCCTGCAAAGCATTCAGGAATCCCCTCGCTGTCTCTTGAGATGCTTCAGATTGAGTTTAAGTTTAGTTTGGCCTAATTGACCACTTACTTGATGACTTCATGGTGCAATGGGGAAAACAAGCAGCAGATGAAAACTATGACAGTGCATTGATGAACCAGCAGATCTGACAGGGCCACAATTGACCTTCTATTTTCTGTGCACCTGTCAGCTTTCCTTTTATTCCTGCTCCTTTCACCACCCCCAGCATAAAACAATGCACACATATGGCCCAGATAAGGAAGGAAGTCATTAAGGATATGTAATTACTGACCTGCCATGTGGGCACGGTGTCACGTTATGCTCTGAGACAAACTCCTTCAGCCTCCTGAGCCTGGTGAACAGAAGCTGGTGATTTGTCAACGTGGGCTGTTTTTCACTTTGTTGTGGACTGTATACCATCAGAAACATTTAAGTTATAACACCAGCTGTAACGCGGAAGAACGCTGTGGGTCTGCTGCACTACCAGTGCACCGCTGCGAGTGTGAGCGGAAATCATAAAAACATCTGGACACGTAACCAACCAAGTTACAGGTGCTGTTCGGAAGAAAAGCATTTATTTATTAAAAGTGAAAGACGCCAGCATGCTGCCAAAGAAGGCACTGACAGCTGAGGAGGGAGATGAGCTAAAAAAGACCCTGGAGTTTTTGGCTGAGGAGATTTCTACTGTTAAACAGCAGCAGAAAGGCCTCCTGGGCCTGCTGGAGGAGTTAAAGGCACTCCGGATCCAGAACGCCGAGAAGGACCGGCGGCTGGCGGAGCTGGAGCAATACTCCAGGATCAACAATGTCGTTGTGACCGGGCTCCGAATCAAACCCAGGTCATACGCCCGAGCGGTGACCGCTTCCAACGGGGGGGGGCCTGGTGATATGGACAATAGATCTGCAGAGCAACAGGTGACTGCCTTCCTCCACTCAGAGGGAATTGAAGTGGATTTAAACAACATTGAAGCATGCCACCCACTGCCTCGGAGAAATGATGAACGCACCAGCAATCATCATGAGACTTGTGAACAGAAAACACAAATCGTCACTGCTGTAGCAAGGATGGATGCTAAAAGGAACAAACGTATTTATCAATGAGCATCTTACAAAATGAAACGCCGACATCGCAAAAAAAGCACGTATTCTGAAAAAACAGGGGAAAATTCAAAATACATGGACCTATCACTGCAAAGTATTTATCAAGTTGAATGGAACACCGGAGCAAGCAAAAGTTGTTGTCATCAGGAACGGGGAGGAGCTGGACTGGAGTGATTGCTAGAAACCAGCATGATCGGAGTAATCTGGGTTGATCTGAGGGGATTGCACTGGACTCAAAGGTAACACAACCATGACAAACAACGACAGATCTCATTCTGCTTTAGGAGAATATAGACACATTATTCAAAGGATAAGTGAATGTCAACAACTAGAGCTGGAGGAATCAGATTACATGGACAATCACAAGACAATGGATTTGGAACAGGATATAGATCCAGACAAACATTTTTTTTCGACCATAAAAAATGATTGCTGTTACTATACAAATGATCAATATAATCAGAACATTAAAATTGAGGGCAAATTATCACTCATTCACTTCAACAGCAGAAGCACAAATTTCAATAACATTAAGGACTATCTACAAACTTTTCATAAGCCATTAAATATCATAGCAATATCTGAAACATGGATTAATGACGGTTAATGAAGGTATAGACTTTGAAATAGAAGGTTATGAACTCAGATATAACAACAGAAAAAATAAGGGGGGGGTGGAGGAGTTGCTATATACAATGATAAATCTTTAGTCTTCACGGTTTTGGATGAAATGACAACAGTATTTGATAATATACTTGAAAGCTTAACAACTGAAATCTGCATGGAAAAAAATAAAAAGGTCATTGTTAGCTGTATTTATAGAACACCTGGGTCAAGCATAGAGTCACTAAGTGAGTGGATGGAAAGTTTATTTCCGAAAGTAGGTAATAAAACTATTTTTGTGTGTGGGGATTTTAATATCGACCTTTTAAATCCCAGTAAACACAATGCTACAGATAAATTTATCAACGCAATATACAGTATGAGTCTATTTCCAAAAATCACTTGACCCACTTGACCCAGCAGACCCTTGACCCTCACTCTGCCACTCTCATTGATATTTTCACAAATTACATTGATAACAAAACAATAAGTGGACTGTTAATCAATGACATAAGCGATCTTTTGCCAGTGTTTATAGTTTATGACATCAGTCACAGGAACAAGTTAAACAAGCAAACAATATACAGAAGAATAAGAACAGAAGAATCCATGAACAAACTAAAAAATGAATTATTGGGGTATAAATGGGATATAATATACAAAGAAAAAGATGTTAACATTGCATATAATGAGTTTCTAAGAATATTTACCTCATTATATGATAAGTATTGTCCTGTTGTGAAAAAAAAAACGAGCTCATACAAATTGCCCATGGATAACAAAAGGTCTACAAAATACCTGCAAAGAGATTTCATGCCAAATCCCGCAATATTAAAACATCGGATTTCAAATAATTAATCACTCTAAACTAATATGGAATTCAACACCTAAACCAAAAGGCATTCTTTATGCACACTTAAATATACGAAGTATTGTTACAAAATGTGATCAGGTCCACCACCTTCTCAATGACTCAAATATTGACTTCCTTTGCCTATCTGAGACATGGCTCCATGCATCTTCGCCCTTAGCAACACTAGCTGTACCTGGTTATAAAATGTTTAGGAAAGACAGACAGGGTTCCAAGGGAGGAGGTGTTATGATTTATGCCAAGGATACTTTTAATTGTAATGAGATACATGTTACACATGAAAATGGATTGAAGTTTCTTGGACTGACAGTCTCCTTGTCACAGCAAATGTATTTTACTCTTGTAGTTATTTATAGGCCTCCTTCATCAAACGTGGATTTTTTGAACCCTTGGCCGCCACTGAGTTCTATAGAATACCAAAACAGGAACAACAAAACTTCCAAAATTCAATCAGAGAACTATGATGAACTGGTCAGCAGCACAGGGTGAATCGAACGAACGGATACAGCTTCCTGTCCCTACGACGCAAACGCAGGTGAACCTGGAGAGAAAAACCGTCGGTTTTTCTGCTGAAACCAGGTTTTGGTCTAAAAAAGACTGCTCTTGGTATAAATATTCAAAACAACATTTCTAATTCCTCTTAACACGGAAGAAAGCTGCGGGTTTGCTGCGCTGAAAAAGGTGTAGACTTTGAATTAGAAGGATATGAACTTAGATATAACAACAGATAAAATAAGGGGGAGTGGCGCTTTGGCCCAGAGGCAATGTCTCTGTCATTGGTGTGGAACCCCAAGATTCACCTCCTGGGCAAGTTCGAATCCCGGTTAGGGTAGTTGGTACCTTACAGTGGACTCACCACCCGCAGGAAAGCTTGGGGGGTTGGTACGGTGCGATGTGATTTGGGTGGCAACTGCTGCCCCTGAGACCCAGTAACGGATAAGCGGATGAAAATGGATGGTTGGAAAATAACCATCCATTGGGGGGGATCCATTGACAAATCTTTAGTTTTCACAGTTTTGGATGAAATGACAACAGTATTGGATAATATACTAGAAAGCTTAACAATTGAAATCTGCATGGGTCAAGCATAGATTCACTAAGTGAGTGGATGGAAAGTGAATTTCTGAAAGTAGGTAATAAAACTCTTTTTGTGTATTTTAATATTGACCTTTTAAATCCCAGTAAACACAATGCTACAGATAAATTTATCAACGCAATATACAGTATGAGTCTATTTCCAAAAATCACTAGACCCAGCAGAATTACTCACTCTGCCATATTTTCACAAATGACATTGATAATAAAACAATAAGTGGACTGTTAATTAATGACATAAGCGATCATTTGCCAGTGTTTATAGTTTATGACATCAGTCACAAGAACAAGTTAAACAAGCAAACAATATACAGAAGAATAAGAACAGAAGAATCCATGAACAAACTAAAAAATGAATTATTGGGGTATAAATGGGATATAATATACAAAGAAAAAGATGTTAACATTGCATATAATGAGTTTCTAAGAATATTTACCTCATTATATGATAAGTATTGTCCTGTTGTGAAAAAAAAAAAAAAACGAGCTCATACAAACCAAAACCAATCCATGGAGCACAAAAGGTCTACAAAATGCCTGCAAAAAGAAAAATAATCTTTACAGAGATTTCATAAGACAGAGAACTAAAGAGGCAGAATATAAATATAAAAAATATAAAAACAAGTTAACAAATATTTTACGGGTAAGTAAGAAAGATTATTATAAGAGGATATTAGATGACAATAGAAACAACATAAAAGGAATATGGAAAGTACTAAACAGTATTATAAGAAATGGAGCGGAATACAATAATCTGCCTTATTATTTCATTGATAAGGATAATGAAAACTATAACATGAAAGAAGTGGCTAACAGATTTAATGAATTCTTTGTAAATGTTGGACCTGACCTTGCTAAAAAAATCCCTATCTCAGGCACAGATGATACGCATTTAAATAAGCATTTAATTGAGAGAAACCCTTGCTCTCTGTTTCCTCAAAAGGTGGATACAATTTTGAGCTATTTACATACATCTGTAATATATCGTTTCAAATTACATTCTCAAATAAGATGAAAATACAGTGCCTATCATAAGTATTCACCCCCTTGGATGTTTTACCCTTTTAGTGCTTTCATAAATCAATCATGGTCAATAAAATTTGGCTTTTTTAACACAAACATTTATTGGAAAAAACTCTTTAATGTCAAAGTGAAAACAGATTTCTACTAAGTAATGTCAATGAAATAAAAATATATAAAGAAATATAATTGTTTGCATAATTAATCACCCCCTTCCAGTCAGTATTTTGTAGATGCACCTTTGGATGCAATCACAGCAGTGAGTCTGTGTGGATAAGTCTCGATAAGTCTTGTACATCTGCCCACAGCAATTTTGCTCCATTCTTCCTTGCAAA
>NC_024327.1:10115552-10120587 GCF_000523025.1 Cynoglossus semilaevis | reverse complement strand
CAAGAAAGCCCGCCAAAAGTTTGCTGAGGACATGTGAACAAAGGCCATGGCTTACTGGAAAAATATCCTCTGGTCTGATGAGACAAAGATTAATTTATTTGGCTCAGATGGTGTGAAGCATGTGTGGCAGCAACCAGGTGAGGAGTACAAAGATGTTTGTGTCGTGCCTACAGTCAAGCATGGTGGTGGGAATGTCATGGTTTGGGGCTGCATGAGTGCAGCTGGAGTTGGGGAGTTGCATTTCATTGAGGGAAACATGAACTCAAGCATGTACTGTGAAATACTGGAGCAGAGAATGATCCCCTCCCTCCGGAAACTGGGTCGCAGGGCAGTGTTCCAGCATGACAATGACCCCAAACACACCTCTAAGATGACCACGGCTTTTCTAAAGGGGCTAAGGGTAAAGGTGATGGACTGGCCAAGCATGTCTCCAGATCTAAACCCAATAGAACATCTTTGGGGCATCCTCAAGCGGAAGGTGGAGAAGCACAAGATCTCGAATATCCCCCAGCTCCGTCATGTTGTCATGGGGGAGTGGAAGAGCATTCCAGTGGCAACCTGTGAGGGTCTGGTGAAATCCATGCCCAGGAGGATTAAGGCGGTT
The DNA here is from genome assembly GCF_000523025.1 of Cynoglossus semilaevis. NCBI lineage: Eukaryota > Metazoa > Chordata > Actinopteri > Pleuronectiformes > Cynoglossidae > Cynoglossus > Cynoglossus semilaevis. The sequence continues at coordinate 10,119,983 of NC_024327.1, read as the reverse complement.
CTGCAAAATCATGGTGGCCACACAAAATATTGACACTTCAGGAACTTTCACTTTAGGGTGTACTCACTTTTGTTGCCAGGGGTTTAGCTACTAATGGCTATATTTTGAGTTTTTTTGAGGGGAAAAATAAATTTACACTGCTATATAAGCTTTACACAGACTACTTTTCATTGTGTCAAAGCGATGTTTCTTCAGTGTTGTTCAATTAAACATTATAATGAAATCTCTGCAGAAATGTGAGGGGTGTACTCACTTTTGTGACATACTGTATGACGACAAAGTAACAACCCAAAAGACGTCTTGATCTTTTACTTGCAAAGGGAGAGTACAGCTTACTCTTCTGGCATCTTCCTCATCAACTCCGAGTAGCCACACCCTTCCACTGCACTTTTGAGTTTATAAAAGTATCAGATTACATATTGCTGGTGCCGAAAATTACGTTATTCAGCCACCACTATTGTCATCTAACTGCCACAGATAGAATGACCTGAAAAGAACCACACCTGACAACGTTGTACTTTTTACTCGCTGCGAGGGGGAGCAGAGAGGCCAACAGCTTTGCAGAGCTGGCTCAGTTGTTGTGGAGCAGTTGTTTTTTTCTTTACGTTTTACTCTTAGGGCAAAGTTCACACGATTCCCATACTTGATGAGAAACAGACCTCATCCTTTGTGGACCTCCTTACAAACAGACCATGATTTAACACACTTTGATTTAACACACTTAGATAACAGATTATTTAACACACTTCCTACTCCAGACAAGCAGATTATGATTTAACACACTTTGATTTAACACACTTAGATAACAGATTATGGTTTAACACGCTTTGGTAACTAACTATAAATTCTATTTACACATATCCTGTGATCGTGTGTGAGTATATCGATGGGTATGGAGTAAGAAGGTGGGTGTGACTGTCTCTGGTAATTTTTCCATCAGTCTTGAGCACACACTAGATTATAATATGAGAAGCAAACCGTTTCTTAAAACAACAGTACAGCATGAAGCAATGATAATAAATGAAATTCTTCCAACAAACATTGGAGGTATTTTGTCACGAGGGGCCATCGACATGGCAGGAAGCAGGCAGGACCCAAACGCAGGACTGGTGCAGGTAGTTTATTTCAAAATTCAAAATTCCAAAAACCAGGACAGAAGCATACGCAAAGTCGAGCAGAGTTGAGCACAGGAACAGACTAAGAACAGCTACAACAAAATGCTCGACACACCGCTGGCACGGACGATACAGCGCACACACAATGATCCCACAAGGCCAGAGTGAGGGAGAGAGGTATATATGCAGGGAGCACCAGGTGACACAAGTGAGGCTAATTGCAGACACACAGGTGAGTGTGATAACACAGATTACCCCACACAGCAGACAGCAGGGAAAGGAAACAGACAGACCTGACATATTTTTGTGATGTGCACTGGCGTATGCTGCTGTTGCGTTACAGCCTGGAGAAGAGCACAGGTCAATGACATCAGTCGCATCAGTCACAAAGAAAAGAGTCTTAGAGTTGCAGGATTAAACCATCAGGGCTGGTGGTATTTTTGGATTAGCGTGAATCACTATTATTATTGTTGTAAAGAAGACAAATGTGCATTTCTGCACAAGCCATGTGACATCATCCATCTGTACAAAATCCTTAGATGTTTTTTTGCGTTCTAATTTTGAAACCACATTCAATATGCATAGATATATGCTAGAAATTTATTTTACGTATTTATGTCTCACACTGTTTGCATTAGTACAAAAATGTACAAATGAAAAAAAACATCCTTTTTTATTATTTTCCTATTACTATGAGTAGAGGTGGGTAGCAATGAATTACACTTACTTCGTTACATTTACTTGAGTAGGTTTTTCAAAATAAAATACTTCTAGGAGCAGTTTTAAATCACTATACTTTTAACTTTTACTGGAGTAGATTTATGAAGAAAAAACAGTACTCTTACTCTGCTAAATTAGGCTGTACTGAGCTCGTTACTCGTTACAGAGATACTGGATAAAGCTTTAACTATATTCTCTATTCTCTATAGATCCATGATCCAGTATCTCTACGTTTATTTTGTCAGAGAGTGACTTCCGCCCAAGGCTCTACCGTGCGACTGTGACAAATTAAATGTTGCGCAGTCTCATCACGTGACCATACTCGATCTCGGCGGCGGGACGGATTAGTTTAGCGGTCAGTATCCACCACAGCAAAAAATGGCAGAATCAACGGTCAGCAATGCTGATAAAGACAAGAAGGCACACCCTGGCCTCATATTAAAAGTATGTTTACGTTACAAACAGTGCGAAACAGCAGTTTCATCATGCGGTGTCTTCTGTGTTGGCCCAAACATACGGATATTTCAGCTTTCAAAAGCCCATCGTCCAACCTGAGGAAACATGTTGCGGTAATTTTTAGAAAATTCACGTCCAGTTGCCTAACAGAACTTTCAAACATAATGCGGTATGGTATCGTTTTTTTCTTCTTACTGTGGATAGAAGAATGTTTGTCCTGTTAGTTTGTCCCTGTTACATGAGTACTCTGTGCTGAGCTCGATCTGCTTGTAGCCTCAAAGATGTGTTTTTATCCATAGGTCCAGAGGTTTGAAAGTTTTTGTTACTTGTGCTGTAATTTAAGTTATTTCGTAAATATTTAATTCTCCCCTCCCTGAACTGCAACCTTAATGCGGTGGAGGGGTTCGAGTATCCGAATGAACCTAGGAGCTACGTTGTTGGGGGCTTGATGCCCCTGGTAGGGTCTCCCAAGGCAAACAGGTCCTAGGCGACGGATCAGACAAATAGCGGTTCAACCCCCCCGATGAAGAAAACAACAAAGAGGTTCACGTCGCCCGGATTGACGTCACCGGGGCCCCACCCTGGAGCCAGGCCCGGGGGTGGGGCTCGCAGGCGAGCGCCTGGTGGCCGGGTCCTTGTTCACGGGACTCACGGGGCTTAGCCCGAACAAGCGACGTGAGTCCGCTTTCCAGTGGGCCCACCACCCGCAGGAAGGCCCACAAGGGGCCGGTGCCTTGTGATTTGGGTGGCGGTTGTGGGCGGAGACCACGACGGCCCAATCCCTGGACAACCACTCTAGCTATGGGGACATGGAATGTCACCTCGCTGGGGGGAAAGGAGCCTGAGCTCGTGCAGGAGGTTGAGAGATACCGACTAGATATAGTCGGGCTCACCTCCACACACAGCTTGGACTCTGGGACCCAACTCCTTGAGAGAGGCTGGACCCTTTTCTACTCTGGAGTTGCCCGCGGTGAGAGACGGCGTGCTGGCGTAGGCTTACTTATAGCCCCCCAGCTTGCCAGTCGTGTGTTGGAGTTCTCCCCACTGAGTGAGAGGGTCGCTTCCCTGCGCCTTCGGGTCAGGGACAGGTGCCTTTTCTACTCTGGAGTTGCTCGCGGTGAGAGGCGGCGTGCTGGTGTAGGCTTACTTATAGCTCCCCAGCTTGCCAGTCGTGTGTTGGAGTTCTCCCCATTGAGCGAGAGGGTCGCTTCCCTGCGTCTTCGGGTCAGGGATAGGTGTCTCACTGTTGTTCCGGCCTACGGGCAGTGTAGAATACCCGGCCTTCTTGCAGGCACTGGGAGGGGTACTGGACAGTGCTCCTCCCGGGGATTCCATCGTCCTGTTGGGGAACTTCAACGCCCACGTGGGCAGCGACAGTGACACCTGGAGGGGGGTGATTGGGAAGAACGGCCTCCCCGGTCTAAATCCGAGTGGTGTTTTGTTATTGGACTTCTGTGCTAGTCACAGTTTATGTTCAAGCATAAGGGTGTCCATCAGTACACTTGGCACCAGGACACCCTTGGCCGGAGGTCAATGATCGACTTTGTAGTTGTGTCATCTGACATCCGGCCGTATGAATTGGACACTAGGGTGAAGATAGTGGCTGAGCTGTCAACTGATCACCGCGCCGCTTACGGGGGGCAAAGCTGGATAGACCTGGCAGACCCAAACGTATCGTGAGGGTCTGTTGGGAACGTCTGGCAGAATCCCCGGTGAGGGGGGCCTTCAACTCCCACCTCCGGGAGAGTTTTGAACAGGTCCCGAGGGAGGCTGGAGACATTGAGTCTGAGTGGACTATGTTCTCCACTTCCATTGTTGATGCGGCTGTCCGAAGCTGCGGACGTAAGGTCTCCGGTGCCTGTCGTGGCGGCAATCCCCGAACCCGGTGGTGGACACCGGAAGTAAGGGAAGTAGTCAAACTCAAGAAGGAGTCCTATCGAGCCTGGTTGGTTCGTAGGACTCCTGAAGCAGCCGAAAAGTACAGGCAGGCCAAGCGGACTGCAGCTCGGGCAGTCGCGGAAGCAAAAACTCGAGTCTGGGAAAAGTTCGGAGAGGCCATGGAGGAGGACTATCGGTCGGCCTCGAAGAAATTCTGGCAAACCATCCGGCGCCTCAGGAAAGGGAAGCAGTTTCCCACCAC
>NC_024327.1:10099894-10115187 GCF_000523025.1 Cynoglossus semilaevis | reverse complement strand
GTCCAGTCCCTGTACGATCGGAGTAGGAGCTTGGTTCGCATTGCCGGCAGTAAGTCGGACCTGTTCCCGGTGCATGTGGGACTACGGCAGGGCTGCCCCTTGTCCCCGGGTCTGTTCATTATTTTCATGGACAGAATTTCTAGGCGCAGCCAGGTGTCGGGTGGGGTCCAGTTCGGTAGCCACCGGATTTCATCTCTGCTTTTTGCAGATGATGTGGTGTTGTTGGCTTCTTCGAACCAGGACCTGCAGCATGCACTGGGGCGGTTTGCAGTAGAGTGTAACGCAGCTGGGATGAGAATTAGCACCTCTAAGTCCGAGGCCATGGTTCTCGACCGGAAAAAGGTGGTATGCACCCTTTGGAGTTGGGGAGGAAGTCCTGCCTCAGGTGGAGAAGTTTAAGTATCTTGGGGTCTTGTTCACGAGTGACGGTAGGATGGAACGTGAGATTGACAGGCGGATCGGTGCAGCGGTCGCTGTATCGGTCCGTTGTGGTGAAGAAGGAGCTGAGCCGAAAGGCAAAGCTCTCGATTTACCGGTTGATCTACGTTCCTACCCTCACCTATGGTCATGAGCTCTGGGTCATAACCGAAAGACCGAGATCCTTGATACAAGTGGCTGAAATGAGCTTTCTCCGCAGGGTGGCAGAGCGCTCTCTTAGAGATAAGGTGAGGAGCTCTGTCACACGAGAGGAGCTCGAAGTAGAGCCGCTGCTCCTCCACATCAAGAGGAGTCAGCTGAGGTGGCTTGGGCATTTACATCGCATGCCCCCCAGACGCCTCCCGAGGGAGGTTTACTGTAGCTCACATCTGAACAAAATGCATCCCTTAACTATGTAAGCACAAATACAGTACACATAGTTGAGCCCACATTTGTAGATGCTTATTGGTGGCCAAAATATGAATGTATACAGGAGTAAATATTTTTGTGTTGCGTTTCATTCTATTCTATTAATTTTATCAAAACCTCCCTTCAGCCTCAGAACTTCTATTGACTATTGACATTATTGACATTTTACTGACATGTTAAACAGAATGAGGAGCAGCATAGCTCTGTCCTTTTCCTGTATGGAGTCAATGGTTATAGACTGAATCACCTCCAGAGAAAATTACATGACCTCAAGGAAAGAAAAAAACAAAACAAAACAGAAGTTTGTTGCAGCATTACTTATTACCCTCATTCAGACTGTTTCCACATTGAGCTTTAAGGAGCTTGTGAGCACCATCAACATGGATGAATTTATAGCTTGGCTCTGACATACTATTGAGGCCTCACTAGAGCCATGAGCCATGAGTCTTTCTTTTAGCCTAGTTTAATCCCTGTATTTCTCAATAGTGCAGTTATTTTCAGCTGAATGCAATGTCCTGGTTCAATTTTGTTCATACATTGTTCTTCTACATTAAGCAACAATGTTACACCTCCAACTCTGGTGGGACGAGACCTTGCTTTCACCCGTTCTCTCTTCAAAGCTTACCTTTGTTTGTTGGATAAGTGACACAGTGGGAATATAAGTGTGATTAGATAAAATGGCCAGGAGCCAAAGGGCGGTGCAGTTGCTGCCATAGGTCGGAATAGAGGAAAAATTGGGATTATGTAATGTAGTGTAGTCACATTTTAATGACCTAAAAGGCTGTGCTCAGGCTTTGTTGTTATCCTTTATACATTCTTTATGTATAGTAATTTTTTAATTTTAACCAATGAGTCCTAATTTGCAGGCTTTACCTTTTTTTGTATGTGGCAGAATTTTAGCAGCGGCTGCTATTCAACCTCTCAAAGTAGCTCATCATTGGTCTAAAAGTGCATGTTTTGATGTATACAGAGTCTGCGTTCCCAAACAGCTCTGTAATGGCAACACCTTTGTGAGCTTTCAAACTAATGTTGGTTTGATGTGTTTTGGCTCTTGGAAATGAATTATCTCCAGTTCTTCAGAACTGACTTACAAGGTTTGGTGTTAAGATCAAAACAGAGTATAATATAAAAGTTATGTCCTACAGCAACAGGACTGCAGTTATACCAAATGGTAAAGCTAAAACAAAGGAAGGCAAATATGTTTAAAATTGGTTAGATATCAACTTATATGTTGGGGTAGACCCTAGTCAGGCTTTGCTGGTGTGAAATTCAGGTTAACATCAAAGCATTGCCTTAATGCGTGGAACAAAGGTCTCAGAAAGTCAATCCAGGACCCTACTGCTGGTAAAGTACCAATTAGCAGATTGCTTCACATATCCAAGTAAAAAGGCAATTTTTGGTAACAGTTTATCAGCACATTCTTGGCATGGAAAAAAGAGCCCATTTACACATGCTTTCCAAATCACAACACACAGTGAAGGAAGGAAGAAATCTGTCTTTTACATGTTCACATCCACGATCCACAAATGGGTGTCTCATGGTCTGAAGGACGATAACAGGCTACCTTTTCAGGGCCCCTGGTTTAGAAGGTGAGCCTGGGAGACATTTTAACCTAATGCACATTAAAACCAGTGTAATATCAATAAAAGTTGAATGATCAAAGGATGAATGAGAACTGTAGGCATAAAAGGGTAATGAAGGAAATGTGGTGTAGTGAGGAGATACTGGAAGGTCCTGGCTTTGAAGTGTCATTCCTGAGAACAACGTTGGGTACTGCTGACACTGTCATTATTTAGGCCTGTATCAGAAAGGATTGGCCTCAAGATCACTCACAGACATGTAGCATCACTCAAAGACATGGGAGACACTGATGCACAACCATGTGCTCCATGCGCAGGAAATGGCAAGTAACCGAGGTATGCAGAGGAACAATGACAATGTGATGAGACTTGGTGTTTGTTTATAGTTTTCCATCTGCTACAAAAGGAAGGTAGGAAGGAAAGGATAATAAGGAAAGTGAACTACTTGTCATTGTGACACAGCACACCACTGTACACAATGAACTGTGACCTCTGCTTTTAACCCATGACCAAAGTGAACAGTGGGCAGCTTTAAGCGCCCGGGGAGCAGTGTGTGGGGACGGTGCCTTGCTCAGAGCACCTCAGTGGTAAGTTGCCAGCTGGTGGACTCGAGTCCGCTACCTTAACAACTAAAAAGGGAAGATTGATTGTAAAAGTTAAAGACAATCATTTCAAGGTCTTCTAATTAAGTACAAATTGAGATAAAGAAATATTTTAAGAACACTTTTAGGTGCAGAAATGGAGACGTGATGCCAGGGCCTTAGACAGGGTGTGTTCAGATCACACGTGTCTGGTTCCTGAAATCTTGATTGGTCAAAAAACAAAAAGATAAAGCAGACAAGATGGCAATCACAAATGAGCTTTTGTTGTGTTGCGCTCACATGTCGAAAGTGTTGATTCACTTTTAGAAGGGTTCACTCCAGTGGTCTGACACCAGCTCTTTGACTGAGCATAAGCACTCTTGCTTGGTTTACACAGCGTAAAGTGTTTTGAAGTCACGCCACGGACATATTATGTATACATAGAACACATAAAATCCTATCCGCTTTGAAAACATCCATCCATCCATTTTCATCTGCTTATCCGTTATGGGGTCCCGGGTGCAGCAGTTTCCATGACCGCCACCCAAATCACACTGCACCGTACCAACCCCCCTGAACCTTCCTGCGGGTGGTGAGTGCACCCTAACCGGGATTCGATCTTGCCCAGGAGGTGAACCCTGGGGTTCTACACCAATGACAGAGACATTGCCTCTGGGCCAAAGCGCCACCTCTTTGAAAATATTACTTGTGAAACCTCCATCATAACCATACACTGGGGGCTGTTACAGTGTTATGTAATTTCCCCAACGCTGCCATAATCCCTCTTATGCAGAGTGAGCCCCCATGTGACAGCCCTGAGCGGTTAAGGGAGACCAGGTGGCTGCTGGGTGCTTTCCATTGACTCAGGCCACAACCACACATTCACAAATAGATGCATTGAAATGTTTAAAGAACCTGCTAGATATTTTCATGATTAGAATAAAGCAAATGTTTGTATAGTGATGCTTGGTAGTATTTTAAATACATCCACACTTCTCATAACTAACCCTTCCTTCTTTGTCTTCTGCCACAGGAACCGTCAATGTGGACTTCATCTGGTCATTTGACGAGTCACATATAGGAGCTCCGGCGTTTCTCCAGTCCATTCTTCCCTTCCCTCAGTTCAATTGTGCTCTCTGATCCCTCTTTTGCCCTTCCTCAAAGATTCACAATGCTCATCAAAGAGTACCACATACCCATGCCCCTGAGTGTGGAGGAGTATCGTATTGCCCAGCTTTATATGATCCAGGTGAGGTCACAAACCCGTGCTGCACATTAGAGTCGTGTCCCACCAGGCAAATGAATTTGTCAGGTGAAAAGTAAGACAGTTAAATCTAAGTTGAAATCAAAAGTGCGACTGAGGTGTACTTAATTATCAAATGATTAGTCACATGGTGTCTGGCTCGGGTGAAGTAACTGAACAAAGAGAGATTCACTGATAGATTGTCTAATTTGTACTCTCTGAGGCGGGTTGTTTTACATTTGTCATGGGCTGCATGTGCCTTCAATAGGATGCTAGCTCCTGGATGTTTTGTCTGTCTCAGGTTCAGTTTTATTCATCCAAGCAGGCTGCATGTTGAAGTATACCGTGGGGTTCTGTGCATAGGCCTGTAGGAGTTAGCAGCTGCAGCAAAGGCTGGTTTATTAAGCTTACATTCTGCTGTGCAGCAACACCTCTTCTCTTCATATAGGATGTGTACCAGGATTTATTTTTTAATCCAGTGCCTGCCAGGTGCTACAGTACACAAAAGAGTCCTGGTGCGCAATTGCAACAACACACCCTGGGATGATTGTTGTTTCCACCTTGTACAAGTTTACACTGCTTAGGTTGTTGTCACTGGAGCACCATCAACCACCAAACACCAAGCTCCTTTGTGATGTTATGTGAAGCATGAAAATCCTACAATTGTTAAATCCCTTTTTCAGGGGTTGCCACAGCAAATCATTGATTTCCATCTCTCCCTGTTCTCTGTATCTTCTACTCTGACTCCAACTACCTGCATGTCCTCCCTCACTGCATCCATATATCTCCTCTTTGGCCTTCCTCTCTTTCTCCTACCTGGTAGCTCCATCTCTAACATTCTTCTACCAATGTATCCACTGTCCCTCCTCTGCACATGTCCAAACCATCTCAATCTGGCTTCTCTAGCTTTTTCTCCAAACCTTCCTGTCTGTGTTGTCCCTCTAATGACCTCATTCCTGACCCTGTCCATTCTTGTCACTCCTAAAGAGAATCTTAGCATCTTTAACTCTGCCACCTCCAGCTCCTCCTCCTGTCTTCTGCCTATTGCTACTGTCTCTAAACCATACATCATGGCTGGTCTCACCACTGTCCTGTAAACCTTTCCCTTCACCTTAGCTGACACTCTTCTGCCACCGATCACTCCTGACACTTTTCTCCAGCTGTTCCATCCTGCCTGTACTCTATTCTTCACCTCTCTTCCACAGTCTCCGCTGCTCTGAACAGTTGATCCTAAGTACCTAAACTCCTGCACCTTCACCACCTCTGCTCCTTGTAGCCTCACTATTTCACTGTTCTGCCTTTCGTTTACACACATGTACTCTGTCTTGCTGCGACTGACCTTCATTCCTCTTCTTTCTAGTGCAAACCTCCACCTCTCTAGGTTCTCTTCTAGCTGCTGCCTACTCTCACTACAGATCACAATGTCATCTGCAAACATCATAGTCCATGGGGACTCCTGTCTGACCTCATCTGTCAATCTGTCCATCACCACAGCAAACAAGAAGGGGCTCAGGGCCGATCCTTGATGTAGTCCCACCTCCACTTTGAAGTCTTCTGTCCTCCCAACAGCGCACCTCACTACTGTTGTACTATTCTCATACATGTCCTGCACCAAACTAACATACTTCTCTGCCACTCCTGACTTCCTCATACAAAACCACAATTCCTCCCTTGGCACTTTGTCATATGCCTTTTCTAGATCTACAAATACACAATGCAGCTCCTTCTGACCTTCCCTGTACTTCTCCATCAACATCCTCAAGGCAAATATTGCATCTGTGGTACTCTTCCTAGGCATGAAACCATACTGTTGTTCACAAATCTCCACTTCCTGCCTCAACCTAGCTTCAACTACTCGTTCCCAAATCTTCATTGTATGGCTCATCAACTTTATCCCTCTGTAGTTGTTACAACTCTGTGCATCACCCTTCTTATGAATTGGCACCAGAACACTTTTTCTCCACTCATCAGGCATCTTGCCAGTCTCTAAAATTCTGTTAAACAAACCAGTCAGGAAATTTACTGCCACTTCTCCTAAACACTTCCATACTTCCACTGGTATGTCATCAGGACCAACTGACTTTCCACTCTTCATCCTCTTCAGGGCTTTTCTAACTTCATCCTTTCTAACCTGATCTACCTTCTTCCTACTAGTCTCTGGCTCCTCGTTTCTACTTTCCCTTTCATTTTCCTCATTTAACAACTCCTCAAAGTATTCCTTCCATCTTCTCAGCACACTTTCCTCACTTGTGATCACATTCCCCTCTCTGTCCTTAATCAACCTCACCTGCTGCACATCCTTCCCAGCTTGATTTCTCTGTCTCGCCAATCTATACAACTCCTTTTCTCCTTCCTTTGTTTCCAAACTCTCATACAACTCCTCATATGCCTTTTGTTTGGCCTTGGCCACTTCCCTCTTCACCTCCCTTGTCCTCTCTTTGTACTCCAGTCTGTTCTCTTCTGTTCTGTCACTGTCCCATCTCTTCTTCGCTAATCTCTTTCTCTGCACACTCTCCTGGATCTCCTCATTCCACCACCAGGTCTCTTTGTCCTCCTTTCTCTGCCCAGAGGACATACCTAGCACCTTCCTACCTGTCTCCCTCATCACTGCAGCTGTAGTCTCCCAATCATCTGGGAATATCTCAACACTACCCAGAACTGCCCTTACTTCCTTCCTGAAGTCTTCACAACATGTCTCTTTCCTTAGTTTCCACCACTTGATCTTCTGCTCTGTCTTCACTCTCTTCCTTTTTGTCACCTCCATCGTCATTTTACACACTACCATCCGATGTTGTTTGGCTACACTCTCACCTGCCACCACCTTACAGTCTCTAATCTCCCTCAGATTACATCTTCTACATAGAATATAATCTATCTGTGTGGACCTGCCTCCACTCTTGTAAGTCACCCTATGTTCCTCTTTCTTTTGGAAATATGTGTTTACCACAGCCATTTCCATTCTCTTTGCAAAATCTACCACTGCCTGTCCTTCTACGTTTCTCTCCCTAACACCAAACCTGCCTATCACTTCCTCATCTCCTCTGTTCCCTTCCCCTACATGACCATTTAGGTCTGCTCCAATCACCACTCTCTCTCTCCTGGGGATACTCTCTACCATCCAATCTAGCTCCTTCCAGAACTTCTCCTTTTCTTCCAACTCACAGCCCACCTGTGGGGCATAACCACTAACAACATTAATCATCTCTCCTTCTACTTCTACCTTCACACACATCAACCTGTCTGACTCTCTTTTCACCTCTACCACATTTCTTACATATTCTTCCTTTAGGATCACCCCTACTCCATTTCTCTTCCCATCTGAACCATGATAAAACAGTTTGTAGCCTCCTCCAATGTTTCTAGCCTTACTGCCCTTCCACCTGGTCTCCTGCACACACAAAATATCTACTCTTCTTCTCTCCATCACATCAGCTATTTCTCTGCTTTTCCCTGTCATTGTACCTACATTCAAAGTTCCAAACTTCAGACTAACACTTCTATTCTTCATCTTTTCTCTTTTCTCCTAACCAAACGCCCTCCTCTTCTTCTCTGTCTCTGGCTCTGACTCTGACTCTGGTTGCAGGCCTGTTTGTTCAGGTTTTATCTGATTGTCTCTTTGGACAGAGCATCACATCCACAAAAAGCCACTTACTTACTTTTTAGAAAAACCCCAAATAGCTCGGTCCAACATTTATTATTACTATTATTTTATTCAAAATGTGTAAAAAAAACAACAAACATTTACAAAATTATTTTTTGTGCTAGTGTCAGTCTTAATAGGCGTGGGAAAGTGCAGGGACCACAAAGGAAAGGAACATTTTATTGCAAATGATGACATGGCATGGAAAACCTTTTGGAACACCAGATTCAGTATCTCAATCAATCAATCAAACAGTCATTTTGGATGCGTCATTGCTAAATGTATTGTAATGTAATGTAATGTAACAGGAATCTGACTGTTTAGAATTTTGTAGTAATTGTTAATTCCTTTCTTGTTATATTTTCAACATAACCAAAAACCCAACACCATGATATTAGGGCTCTTCACTGAGGCTCTTGTACCGTAAGACTACAGTCTAAGCCCTTAAAGAGTAGCATATCCTGTAGTGTTTATAATTGAGAGCTATAGCAGAGAGACATTAGCCTGGGTCATTGAAGTGTGTGTCGAGCAAATTTGAATCAGTTCTACCTGAAGCCTTGGTGTATTTTTGTAGGAAGACATTGTTTTAGAACTGTGTGAATGACAGAAGTGTAATTAAAACGTGAATTATGATGCATTCTCAAAGAGTACACATAAGAATTATCGTAGGTCCACGTCAGTCTCTAATTACACTCTGTACGACACACCCAAATAAGGACACCTAAGGACTTGAGTATCATTCATCGTCTACTCTTAAAAAAGGATTTTGTTGAAGACATTATACTATAGATGTCCAGCCTGTGAGGAGAGGGTGCTCCATTAAAGAGAATAAACATTTAAGGCTTCTGGAAAAAAAAAACATGGGATCACTGACTTTCTACTGAGATGTTTCTCCAACAGCTGTTCATTATACGAATTTAATTAGTATTTACGTGTTATTATGTGTCAACAAGTTTAAATGATAACCACTCATAGTAGAACACAGCATTGCTGATATGTTCACCTGCGTTGCCTCAGAAAGCCTTGCTTTTTTTTTGGTACTATTTAGACTTACATTCTAGTACCAATCACAGGATTAGTGTTATATATATATATACAAATACTTTGTTTTCCAGTCTACAAACATGCTGTCTGATGATTACCACACCTCATGGTTGTGTGGTTTGACCTCAGACTGTTCATGTGACAACTCGTCTGCTGTCAAGTTGTTTTTCTTAATTTCTGTCCTTGGTCGTACATGAAACAGCTCAGGTAATTACTGTAAGTTGAGGAGTAGATGGTTAAGAACATGACTCAGTGGACATGCCTCACAGAAAGCACACTTTTCGAGACAGGTTGGCATCCTATTGGACAGTGAACAGTGTACATGATGTATGTGGAGGCTAAAATACAGAACACAACAGTCTTTTTTGATAGTGATAGTGAAGGAGAAAGGAAAAAGAACGGATAATGACATGCATATTTATAAAAGGAATTGAAATGTGGATTTGACCTTTGAACCCTCTGCAGTCTGTCATTGTTTTTCATATTAAACTATTTGTCAGAAGTCCAACTTTGCACACAGTGAGTTCTAAAAAAAATTCACAGGGCTTTATGTTTTTACAAATACTCAGTACATACTGTATACATGCATATAAACAGATCATTATTAGAGGCGGGATTCTTAGATTAGTGACCCATAGTTACCTGACCTCACCCTCAATCCATAGCCTCATTGCTGTGAGGCTTCTGTCACCATGAGAACCATGACATCATCAGTGTGCTGGTGGTTGGGTTTTGCTCAAGAGTGGGAGTGAATAAAAAGAGGAAATGGAGGATATGAAAATAGAAACTGTGAAGGAGGGAGAGGGAAAAATGAGAGAGAGGGGGTGAAAGGAAAAGAGAGTAAGAGTTGTAGATTCTTTGCAGAGAGAGAGAGGAAACAAAGATTTTGCTGGTGTCTGTAAATACCCTTGCTTCTTCGCTGTATGTTTCCAGGGTAACTGCAGCACATAGGCCTGCCTACCTGTAATCCATCTGAGATGTTGAATCTCAATCAATCAATCAATCAAATTTTATTTATATAGCCCACATTTACAAAATACAGTTTGTCACATGGGGCTTCACAGGGTTGGTAACATCCTCTGTCCTTAGACCGTCAGCCAGGGTAAGGAAAAACTACCGAAAGAGAAACCCTTTCAACAGGGAGAAAAGAGAAAGGTAGAAACCTTAGGGAGAACCACAGGTGACGGATCCACTCCCTGGACGGACAGACGTGCAATAGATGTTATCAGAACATACATTGTACAAATACATAAAAACCAATGAAGAAAAAAAAGCTGCAGTAGTGGTAGTGGCAGTAGTCCTGTGCTCCTCCTGTTCACCGGTGGCAGCAGAACTGTAAAAGAGTGGGACCAGTTTCCTAAGTGTATACATGGTGGTCGGTATGAATATAGGACAGGACAGAAGAATAAAGTAAGACCGTAGAGTCTGTGTCCTCATTATAAGTGCAAGATGAAGTGAAATGAAATGAAATGCAATGCAATGCAATGCCCCCCAGCAGTCTAGGCCTATAGCAGCATCTTTTTAGACTGTTCTAGTCGGGGCATGTTTAATCTAATTTAGGCTATAGGCTATACTATACAAATGGGTTTTGAGTCTCACTTTAAAGGACGAGACAGAATCTGACTCTCTTACTGAGAGTGGGAGCTGGTTCCACAGGAGAGGAGCCTGGTAACTAAAAGTTCTACCACCCGTTCTATTTTTATTTATTTTAGGGATGACCAATAGATTCGAATTTTGGGAGCGCAGTGATCTATTTGGTTTGTATGGGGTAATTAAATCACAAATGTATAATGGGGCTTGATTATTTAGGGCCTTGTATGTGATTAAAAGTATTTTAAAGTCTATTCTACTTTTTACTGGGAGCCAGTGTATTGAAGCCAAGACGGGGGTTATATGTTCTCGTCTTCTAGTTCCGGTCAGTATGCGTGCTGCCGCATTCTGGACCAGTTGAAGGCTTCTTAAGGACTTATTGGGACATCCTGATAGTAGCGAATTGCAATAATCCAGCCTGGAGGTTATAAAGGCATGGATTAGTTTTTCAGAATCTGGTCGTGATAACATTTTTCTAATGGATTTAATGTTACGTAGGTGGTAGAAGGCTGTTCTACAGGTTTGGTTAATATGTTTTTGTAGTGATAAATCCTGATCAAACAGGACACCCAGGTTCCTTGCTTTACCACAGGGGACTGGGGTAGAACTACCTATGGTTATAGTTAGATTTGACAATGGTGCTCTTATATGTTTAGGCCCTAAAACTATGACCTCAGTTTTTTCTGTGTTAAGCATTAGAAAATTCTGGGTCATCCATGTCAGAATGTCTCTAAGACAATCTTGGATTTTAATTAAGGGGTTTGGGTCATCTGGCCGTACCGATACATACAATTGGGTGTCATCTGCATAGCAATGAAAGTTTATGTTGTGCTTCCTGATGATGTTGCCTAGTGGCAGCATGTACAAAGTGAAAAGAATTGGGCCAAGCACGGAACCCTGAGGAACTCCATAGTTCACTTTAGTGAGTATGGAGGATTCCTCATTTACGTTAACAAATTGAAACCTGTTCGACAAATAGGATTTGAACCAGGCAAGTGCTGATCCTTTAATCCCGACATCTTTTTCCAGCCTATGTAACAGGATCTCACGGTCAATTGTGTCGAACGCTGCGCTGAGATCCAGAAGGACCAGGATAGACGCCAGTCCCTTATCAGAGGCCACGAGAACATCATTTTGTACTCTCAATAGTGCAGTCTCTGTGCTATGATGGGTTCTAAACCCAGATTGAAATTTTTCAAATAGATTATTGTCATGCAGATGATCACACAATTGGGAAGCGACAGCTTTTTCTAAGATTTTAGAAATAAAAGGTAAATTTGAAATGGGCCTATAATTAGCTAGAGTGCCAGCGTCCAGAGAAGGCTTTTTAAGTAATGGTTTAATTACTGCTATTTTGAATGCCTCTGGGACACAGCCACTCAGTAGGGACATATTTATTTGTTGTAATATTATGTGACCTATTTGGGGAAGGGACTCTTTAACTAGTCTAGCTGGTATAGGATCCAGCTGACAGGTGGTTGATTTAGCAGCGGAGACCAGAGACCTTAGCTCGGGGAGATTTAAAGGGTTAAATTCATTTAATTGTAAGATTGGAGTCACCATTGTGTCTAGGTTATTCATGCTAAACTGCATTTTGGTCATGTGTGGAGGAAGGAGGTGATTAATTTTATCTCTGATTTTATCTATTTTGTCATTAAAAAATGTTAAAAAGTCGTTACTACGCAGAGATAGAGGTATTTTTGGGTTGATTACATTTTGGCTCTCTGTCAGCCTGGCTACAGTGCTGAAAAGGAACCTGGGATTGCTCTTATTTTTGTCTATTAACTCTGAGTAATAAGTTGTTTTTGCATGTTTCAGAGCTCTTTTGTAATTATCAAAGCTGTTCCTCCACAGGACATAGTGACTGTCGTTATGTGTGGAACGCCATGCTCTTTCTAATCTCCTTGTTTCTAATTTTAAGGCGCGAGTTTGGGTATTAAACCATGGGGCGGATTTATTTTGAGACATAATTCTCTTTTTTAGGGGGGCTACATTGTCTATGACAGTTTTTAAAGTTAAGTTTGTTTTATTTACTATATCATTAAATTTTGTGGGGGATATTGTCATGTAATTTTCTAAATCTGAATCTGTGTAACAGAAACTTGACTGAAGGGCAGAAGAGAGCTGTTCGTGGAACTGTTGCACGGAGCTCTCAGATAAACAGCGACTATAATAATGGTGCTGTCTAGAATTATGAGCGTGTGTGGCTATAAATTCAAAAGAGATGAGAAAATGATCAGACAGAAGGGGATTTTCATTAAATACCACCATGTTATATATGTCAATGCCATAGGTTAGAATAAGGTCTAGGGTGTGCTTGTGGCGGTGAGTAGGTTTGTTAACCTGTTGTTTGAAGCCAATTGAGTCGAGCAGAGCTTTAAAGGATGAGCTCAGACTGTCATTGGCTACATCTATGTGGATGTTAAAATCGCCGACTATGATAATTCTGTCAGAACAGAGAACTAATTCTGACAAAAAATCTGCAAATTCAGCTAAGAAATCAGAGCATGAATTTGGTAATTTCCTAATTGTCATGTTTGGGATTTAATCAACTTTGTCAGATTTCTGGAAAGGAGAGAAGCTCCATCCAGGGTGGGATGAACACCATCCCTATTTATCAGACCAGGATTCAGCACTCATATGTGTTAAATTTCATCAACTCAGAGTGTTCTTTCAACTCTGTCATGTTTAACTCTTTCAAAAGTGTTGTTTTAACTCAATCTAGAGTGGACCAATATAGACACTTTGAAAGTGTTGAATTCAACTCTCTAGGAGTTGAATTAACACTTCCAAATTTACTGTGTACCATTCCTACTTTGATTACCTGTCCTGCACTCCTTTGCCCAGTGGCCTTGTTCACCACATTTCCTACAAACATTATTAGATCTATGTCTGTTTCCCTTTCTATCTTGGTTCTCTGTGTTTGACACTGTGCTTGTTTACACCTACATCTAGGCCTCTCACCATATAGTCATTGTCAAACATGTCATGGTCTGTGACAGATCTTATTCTGTGCTCCATGCTGTTTTCAACCAGTTTAGCTGCACCAATTAGCATATCAGAAGTATATGTTGCACCCTTCCATGTTGGAGATGTCAACTTTATGGCCTGTTGTTGGTGCCGAAAATTACGTTATTCAGTCACCACTGTTGTCATCTAACTGCCGCAGATAGAATGACCTGAAAAGAACCACACCTGACAACGTTGTACTTTTTACTCGCTGCTAGGGGGAGCAGAGAGACCAACAGCTTCGCAGAGTTGGCTCACCTAAGTCTCAAAGTGTATGAGGACTACAGCTCCTTTTATTGAGAAAGTTTCACAAATACTGGGCAGTTGTTTTTTTCTTTGAGTTTTACTCCCAGGGCAAAGGTCATCTGATTCCCATACTTGGTGAGAAACAGACCTCATCCTTTATTTACCTGCATAGTAAAAATCCTTTTAGGGGTATCTACTCCTGTCCAGCAGACCATTATTTACCACACTTAGATAGATAACAGTTTATGGTTCACCACACTTTGGTTTAACACACTTTGGTAACTAACTATAAATTCTATTTACATTTCCCTCCTGTTTATCAAAGTTAACACATCACAAGTTCATCATCACAATATCATTTCAAACAGATTTTCAACATTGGAATCTTACATGAGTGTCAACAATCTTCACGTCATCATAAGGACCATTGTGGTCTGGGTCTTAGCCTGTTAGTCTTTGATAGTCAGTTTCAAACAAGTATGCTCCAACTGCTTTCTCAAGGACTCGTTCTGCCATGTTTCTTAGAAAAGGTATACAACAACAAGTGTTGATACTACAATTCGATACGTTGATCCTCAGGCCATCACTGAGTACGTCTGCCGCTCCCCTAAACTGATGGGATGTGCTGAACTCTTCACTGACGCAGCCGATGCCTTGAGACGAGTAAGTCTATCCTACTTACTCCTCTTTGTAGTCAGACTTCCCCATACCAGGACAGGAAGACAGATCGTCCAAGTCTCGTACTTTGCAGTGGCTCAGGTGGATCCAGACGTTCCTTTCTGCAACCTTCACTGCAGTTGGCGTTGTTAGTATCACTTGGTATGGACCCTCCCACCTGGGGCTCGACCAGCACTTTCTCTTTATGGCCTTCACAAACACCCAGTCACCAGGCTTCACTGGTCTCATCTCCTGTGGAAGAGAAATTGTCGGACAGCAATTTGTTCTTTGCACTTCTTTCTGTGTTAACATTTGCTGCATATAGTCTGCTAATGTCCAGACTGAATCTGGGCCATCTTTTTCCTTTAGGTCCAAGTCTGGAATGCGGAAGTTTCTTCCATACAACATTTCAAATGGCGTCAAATTAGTACCTTCTGCTGGTAATATGTGCATATTTAGTTGTACTAAATCTACACACTCTGTCCATGTCCTTTTTGTTTCACGCATTGCCTTTATTAGCTTATTTTTTACAGTTCCATTAGTTCTTTCCACTAGTCCGGCTGACTGTGGATGATATACTGTGTGTCTTTTGAGATCTATTTTCAAATTATCTCCTACTCTGTCTATAATCTGATTCACAAAATGTGTTCCGTTATCACTTCTGATGATCTCTGGAACACCAAAAGTTGGTATTATTCGTTTACATATGGCTTTTGCCACAGTAATAGCATCTGGTGTTTTACATGGAAACAATTCAACCCATTTTGTTAAAGCGTCTATGATTACCAAACAGTATTCATATCCTTATTCAATTCCTTCCTTCCTTCCTTCCTTCCTTCCTTCCTTCCTTGCTTCCA
>NC_024327.1:10087976-10094815 GCF_000523025.1 Cynoglossus semilaevis | reverse complement strand
ATCAATCAAATCAAATTTTATTTATATAGCCCACATTTACAAAATACAGTTTGTCACATGGGGCTTCACAGGGTTGGTAACATCCTCTGTCCTTAGACCGTCAGCCAGGGTAAGGAAAAACTACCGAAAGAGAAACCCTTTCAACAGGGAGAAAAGAGAAAGGTAGAAACCTTAGGGAGAACCACAGGTGACGGATCCACTCCCTGGACGGACAGACGTGCAATAGATGTTATCAGAACATACATTGTACAAATACATAAAAACCAATGAAGAAAAAAAAGTCGTGGTAGTGGCAGTAGTCCTGTGCTCCTCCTGTTCACCGGTGGCAGCAGAACTGTAAAAGAGTGGGACCAGTTTCCTAAGTGTATACATGGTGGTCGGTATGAATATAGGACAGGACAGAAGAATAAAGTAAGACCGTAGAGTCTGTGTCCTCATTATAAGTGCAAGATGAAGTGAAATGAAATGAAATGCAATGCCCCCCAGCAGTCTAGGCCTATAGCAGCATCTTTTTAGACTGTTCTAGTCGGGGCATGTTTAATCTAATTTAGGCTATAGGCTATACTATACAAATGGGTTTTGAGTCTCACTTTAAAGGACGAGACAGAATCTGACTCTCTTACTGAGAGTGGGAGCTGGTTCCACAGGAGAGGAGCCTGGTAACTAAAAGTTCTACCACCCGTTCTATTTTTATTTATTTTAGGGATGACCAATAGATTCGAATTTTGGGAGCGCAGTGATCTATTTGGTTTGTATGGGGTAATTAAATCACAAATGTATAATGGGGCTTGATTATTTAGGGCCTTGTATGTGATTAAAAGTATTTTAAAGTCTATTCTACTTTTTACTGGGAGCCAGTGTATTGAAGCCAAGACGGGGGTTATATGTTCTCGTCTTCTAGTTCCGGTCAGTATGCGTGCTGCCGCATTCTGGACCAGTTGAAGGCTTCTTAAGGACTTATTGGGACATCCTGATAGTAGCGAATTGCAATAATCCAGCCTGGAGGTTATAAAGGCATGGATTAGTTTTTCAGAATCTGGTCGTGATAACATTTTTCTAATGGATTTAATGTTACGTAGGTGGTAGAAGGCTGTTCTACAGGTTTGGTTAATATGTTTTTGTAGTGATAAATCCTGATCAAACAGGACACCCAGGTTCCTTGCTTTACCACAGGGGACTGGGGTAGAACTACCTATGGTTATAGTTAGATTTGACAATGGTGCTCTTATATGTTTAGGCCCTAAAACTATGACCTCAGTTTTTTCTGTGTTAAGCATTAGAAAATTCTGGGTCATCCATGTCAGAATGTCTCTAAGACAATCTTGGATTTTAATTAAGGGGTTTGGGTCATCTGGCCGTACCGATACATACAATTGGGTGTCATCTGCATAGCAATGAAAGTTTATGTTGTGCTTCCTGATGATGTTGCCTAGTGGCAGCATGTACAAAGTGAAAAGAATTGGGCCAAGCACGGAACCCTGAGGAACTCCATAGTTCACTTTAGTGAGTATGGAGGATTCCTCATTTACGTTAACAAATTGAAACCTGTTCGACAAATAGGATTTGAACCAGGCAAGTGCTGATCCTTTAATCCCGACATCTTTTTCCAGCCTATGTAACAGGATCTCACGGTCAATTGTGTCGAACGCTGCGCTGAGATCCAGAAGGACCAGGATAGACGCCAGTCCCTTATCAGAGGCCACGAGAACATCATTTTGTACTCTCAATAGTGCAGTCTCTGTGCTATGATGGGTTCTAAACCCAGATTGAAATTTTTCAAATAGATTATTGTCATGCAGATGATCACACAATTGGGAAGCGACAGCTTTTTCTAAGATTTTAGAAATAAAAGGTAAATTTGAAATGGGCCTATAATTAGCTAGAGTGCCAGCGTCCAGAGAAGGCTTTTTAAGTAATGGTTTAATTACTGCTATTTTGAATGCCTCTGGGACACAGCCACTCAGTAGGGACATATTTATTTGTTGTAATATTATGTGACCTATTTGGGGAAGGGACTCTTTAACTAGTCTAGCTGGTATAGGATCCAGCTGACAGGTGGTTGATTTAGCAGCGGAGACCAGAGACCTTAGCTCGGGGAGATTTAAAGGGTTAAATTCATTTAATTGTAAGATTGGAGTCACCATTGTGTCTAGGTTATTCATGCTAAACTGCATTTTGGTCATGTGTGGAGGAAGGAGGTGATTAATTTTATCTCTGATTTTATCTATTTTGTCATTAAAAAATGTTAAAAAGTCGTTACTACGCAGAGATAGAGGTATTTTTGGGTTGATTACATTTTGGCTCTCTGTCAGCCTGGCTACAGTGCTGAAAAGGAACCTGGGATTGCTCTTATTTTTGTCTATTAACTCTGAGTAATAAGTTGTTTTTGCATGTTTCAGAGCTCTTTTGTAATTATCAAAGCTGTTCCTCCACAGGACATAGTGACTGTCGTTATGTGTGGAACGCCATGCTCTTTCTAATCTCCTTGTTTCTAATTTTAAGGCGCGAGTTTGGGTATTAAACCATGGGGCGGATTTATTTTGAGACATAATTCTCTTTTTTAGGGGGGCTACATTGTCTATGACAGTTTTTAAAGTTAAGTTTGTTTTATTTACTATATCATTAAATTTTGTGGGGGATATTGTCATGTAATTTTCTAAATCTGAATCTGTGTAACAGAAACTTGACTGAAGGGCAGAAGAGAGCTGTTCGTGGAACTGTTGCACGGAGCTCTCAGATAAACAGCGACTATAATAATGGTGCTGTCTAGAATTATGAGCGTGTGTGGCTATAAATTCAAAAGAGATGAGAAAATGATCAGACAGAAGGGGATTTTCATTAAATACCACCATGTTATATATGTCAATGCCATAGGTTAGAATAAGGTCTAGGGTGTGCTTGTGGCAGTGAGTAGGTTTGTTAACCTGTTGTTTGAAGCCAATTGAGTCGAGCAGAGCTTTAAAGGATGAGCTCAGACTGTCATTGGCTACATCTATGTGGATGTTAAAATCGCCGACTATGATAATTCTGTCAGAACAGAGAACTAATTCTGACAAAAAATCTGCAAATTCAGCTAAGAAATCAGAGCATGAATTTGGTGGGCGATACAGGATAATTAATTGAAGCCTGTTATTCTGCTTAAGGCTATGGTCTAACAGACATAAGCTGAGATGCTCAAATGATTTATAGTGACATGTGGTTTGGGGGGTGAGCGAAAGTGTACAGTTAAATATTGCTGCGACCCCTCCACCTCTGCCATGTCCTCTAGGGTTATGGGCGTTAGTGTGGGTGGGGGGTGTCGCTTCATTTATATATGTGTAATCATCTACCTGGAGCCAAGTTTCTGTCAGACAGAGTAAATCGAAGTTATTATCATTTATTAAGTCGTTTATGATTAACGCTTTTGAGCGGAGGGATCGGATATTAAATAAACCGCACTTAATTCTCCTATCTGTTTTCGGCTCTGAAACTGCGCTAGTGCTTATTTTATTGAGGTTATTTTGATTTACTCCTCTTCTGTGTCTCCGTGACTGTTCCCTAAGGGTGGATTTAACATTTATAAGGAATCTAGGTTCCTGTAAAATAATGATTT
The DNA here is from genome assembly GCF_000523025.1 of Cynoglossus semilaevis. Taxonomy (NCBI): domain Eukaryota; kingdom Metazoa; phylum Chordata; class Actinopteri; order Pleuronectiformes; family Cynoglossidae; genus Cynoglossus; species Cynoglossus semilaevis. The sequence continues at coordinate 10,091,223 of NC_024327.1, read as the reverse complement.
TGGGGGATTCGCTAGACTCATATTTAATATTGTTAGTGTTAATGGTGATGGGTGACTGACGTGGCGGAAGCACAGAGAAGCGTTTTAGACTGCAACTCTGTTTCCTGGTCCCGACTGCTAATTGTCATGTTTGGGATTTAATCAACTTCGTCAGATTTCTGGAAAGGAGGGAAGCTCCATCCAGGGTGGGATGAACACCATCCCTATTTATCAGACCAGGCTTTCCCCAGAAACTTTGCCAATTTTGTATGAAGCCCACATTATTACTAGGGCACCACCTTGACAACCAGCGGTTGAATGATGACATGCGACTATACATGTCATCACTTGTCATGTTTGGCAGGGGTCCAGAGAAACATACGGAGTTCGACATGCTTTTAGCAAATGTACACACCGATTCAACACTAGTTTTTGTGACCTCCGACTGGCGAAGCCGGATGTCATTGCTGCCGACGTGAATAAAAATGTTATCGAATTTACGTTTAGCTTTAGCCAGCAGCTTCAGATTTGATTCAATGTCGCCCGCTCTGGCCCCAGGAATACAGCGGACTATGGTCGCTGGAGTCGAAAACTTAACGTTTCGTAACACAGAGTCGCCAATGACTAGGGTCGTTTTCTCAGCCGGCGTGTCACTGAGTGGGGAGAAAAAGTTTGAAACGTTAACCGGTCGGTGGCTAACCGGGGGCTTCGGCTTAGCGCTACGCTTCCTACCGCGGACAGTCACCCATTTCCCTTGGTTTCCCGGCTGCTCGGGAGCTACTGGGGGGTCTGAAGCTAATTCTAACTGTGGGGCAACGGCTTCAACGGTTAATGCTGTGGGTCTAGCTTCCACAATGTTGAGCCGTGCTTCGAGCTGGCTAATCCTCGCTTCCATGTTAACAAATAAATTACATTTAATACAAGTGCCATTATCGTTAAATGAAGACGAGGAGTGACTAAACATCAGGCACTGAGAACAAGACATAACGGAGGGGGGAGAAAGAACAGGAGAGTGGGAGAGAGAAGACATTTCTGTCTAAACTGTGTTTAAGTTTAGAATAAAACTTAGCTTCGTCTGGTTAGTTTCGTCTGGTTGGCTTAAGTTCTTCGGTTTGAGCTGCTCCAGCTTCTTAGCTGCCGTGTGCGTCTTCTTTCGGTCCTTTTCCACCGATGAATCCTCAGTAGCCGGATAGCATTAGCTACCGGCGTTAGCCGGCGTTAGAAAGATTGATATAAAAGAAAACTAATTACTGTTGTTCTGCCAACTTATCCTCCGTGAGTTATTCTCTGCGAAACAGTCCTGTTATTTCCAACAAAAGGTGGTTTTATTTAAAAAATATTTACGTGAAAAAAGTTGCTACAGGTGCGGTTTGCTAGCCCCGACTAGTTATGTGCAGACTTTATGTGCAGAATCTCACAGATGAATCCTGGTTTGCAGGAAAGCCTGACCATATCTACAGCCTACATTCACGACACTGCCCTTCTCCTCTGACAGTAAATTATGCTAACATTGCTGCATTGGGGTACGCAGTAGTGAATAATCTGAGTGCGGAATGTGCAAAAATTAAAGTATTTGAGAATCTCAGTGTGTCTCACCTCTTGAATCGCAACCTTAACGTGGTGGAGGGGTTTGAGTATCCGAATGAACCTAGGAGCTATGTTGTCGGGGGCTTAACGCCCCTGGTAGGGTCTCCCAAGGCAAACAGGTCCTAGGCGACGGATCAGACAAATAGCGGTTCAACCCCCCCCCCTTGATGAAGAAAAAGACAGCAAAGAGGTTCACGTCGCCCGGATTGGCGTCACCGGGGCCCCACTCTGGAGCCAGGCCCGGGGTTGGGGCTCGCAGGCGAGCGCCTGGTGGCCGGGTCCTTGCTCACGGGACTCGGCCGGGCTCAGCCCGAACAAGCGACGTGAGTCCGCTTTCCAGTGGGCCCACCACCCGCAGGAAGGCCCACAAGGGGCCGGTGCCTTGTGATTTGGGTGGCGGTTGTGGGCGGAGACCACGACGGCCCAATCCCTGGACAACCACTCTAGCTATGGGGACATGGAATGTCACCTCGCTGGGGGGAAAGGAGCCTGAGCTCGTGCAGGAGGTTGAGAGATACCGACTAGATATAGTCGGGCTCACCTCCACACACAGCTTGGACTCTGGGACCCAACTCCTTGAGAGAGGCTGGACCCTTTTCTACTCTGGAGTTGCCCGCGGTGAGAGACGGCGTGCTGGCGTAGGCTTACTTATAGCCCCCCAGCTTGCCAGTCGTGTGTTGGAGTTCTCCCCACTGAGTGAGAGGGTCGCTTCCCTGCGCCTTCGGGTCAGGGACAGGTGCCTCACTGTAGTTTCGGCCTACGGGCCGAACAGCAGTGCAGAATACCCGGCCTTCTTGCTGACACTGAGAGGAGTACTGGACAGTGCTCCTCCCGGGGATTCCATCGTCCTGTTGGGGGACTTCAACGCCCACGTGGGCAACGACAGTGACACCTGGAGGGGCGTGATTGGGAAGAACGGCCTCCCCGATCTAAATCCGAGTGGTGTTTTGTTATTGGACTTCTGTGCTAGTCACAGTTTGTCCATAACAAACACCATGTTCAAGCATAAAGGTGTCCACCAGTGCACTTGGCACCAGGACACCCTAGGCCGGAGGTCAATGATCGACTTTGTAGTCGTGTCATCTGACATCCGGCCGTATGTATTGGACACTCGGGTGAAGAGAGGGGCTGAGCTCTCAACTGATCACCACCTGGTGGTGAGTTGGCTCCGCTTACGAGGGGCAAAGCTGGATAGACCTGGCAGACCCAAACGTATCGTGAGGGTCTGTTGGGAACGTCTGGCAGAATCCCCGGTGAGGGGGGCCTTCAACTCCCACCTCCGGGAGAGTTTTGAACAGGTCCCGAGGGAGGCTGGAGACATTGAGTCTGAGTGGACTATGTTCTCCACTTCCATTGTTGATGCGGCTGTCCGAAGCTGCGGACGTAAGGTCTCCGGTGCCTGTCGTGGCGGCAATCCCCGAACCCGGTGGTGGACACCGGAAGTAAGGGAAGTAGTCAACCTCAAGAAGGAGTCCTATCGAGCCTGGTTGGTTCGTAGGACTCCTGAAGCAGCCGAAAAGTACAGGCAGGCCAAGCGGACTGCAGCTCGGGCAGTCGCGGAAGCAAAAACTCGAGTCGGGGAAAAGTTCGGGGAGGCCATGGAGGAGGACTATCGGTCGGCCTCGAAGAAATTCTGGCAAACCATCCGGCGCCTCAGGAAAGGGAAGCAGTTTCCCACCAC
>NC_024327.1:10063868-10087144 GCF_000523025.1 Cynoglossus semilaevis | reverse complement strand
CCTTTGTCACCGGTTCTGTTCATTATTTTCATGGACAGAATTTCTAGGCGCAGCCAGGTGTCGGGTGGGGTCCAGTTCGGTAGCCACCGGATTTCATCTCTGCTTTTTGCAGATGATGTGGTGTTGTTGGCTTCTTCGAACCAGGACCTGCAGCATGCACTGGGGCGGTTTGCAGTAGAGTGTAACGCAGCTGGGATGAAAATTAGCACCTCTAAGTCCGAGGCCATGGTTCTCGACCGGAAAAAGGTGGTATGCACCCTTCGGGTCGGGGATGAAGTCCTGCCTCAGGTGGAGGAGTTCAAATATCTGGGGGTCTTGTTCACGAGTGACGGTAGAATCGAGCGTGAGATTGACAGGCGGATCGGTGCTGCGGCCGCAGTAATGCGGTCGCTGTATCGGTCCGTTGTGGTGAAGAAGGAGCTGAGCCGAAAAGCGAAGCTCTCAATTTACCGGTCAATCTACGTTCCTACCCTCACCTATGGTCATGAGTTGTGGGTCATGACCGAAAGAACGAGATCAAGGATTCAAGCGGCTGAAATGAGCTTTCTCCGCAGGGTGGCAGAGCGCTCCCTTAGAGATAGGGTGAGGAGCTCTGTCACGCGGGAGGAGCTCGAAGTAGAGCCGCTGCTCCTCCACATCGAGAGGAGTCAGCTGAGGTGGCTTGGGCATTTACATCGCATGCCCCCCGGACGCCTCCCTCGGGAGGTGCTCGGGTGCCGTCCCTCTGGGAAGAGACCTAGGGGAAGACCTAGGACACGCTGGAGCGACTACGTCGCTCGGCTGGCCTGGGAACGCCTTGGGGTCCCCCCAGAAGAGCTAGAGGAAGTATCGAGGGAGAGGGAAGTCTGGGTGTCCCTGCTCAGACTGTTGCCCCCGCGACCCGGCCCCGGATAAGCGGTTGAAGATGGATGGATGGATGGAGTGTGTCTCATTCACTCGCACACATCCCTTGCATTCTGGCCATGCAACTGTATGACCGTAGAGTAGTGAAAAGCAGTACCTGAACCAGGAAACTCGTATGACTGACTCGATAGCAGGAGGAAAAACCCAGGATATGACTCCTGTCCTGTCGGAACTGACGGCTATTAACACAGACGGTTGGCTTTCCTGAAGGGCCTTAAATTTGTGTTTAGTATTTGTTGAAAAATGAGATAAATAAAGTCACTGCTACAGTATGTGACTGCGGTCTGAGGACAGGATTTGAACTTGCCACATTGGTGATCATCCACATTGATGACCTCTTTGAAAAGTCACTTATGCAGTTGTGAATAGAAGTTGATGCAGTAGGTCTATTGCACATCTCGATGAATTGGGTCCAGCAGCTGCTGATGTAAAAATTGTTTTGACCAATGATAACACATAAGCATGTGTACGAGAGCGTATTGCTTCCTATTTCCTCTCTGGAGTTGAGTGCACTGGTATAACATCATTGCATCACTCTTATCACTTTTCCTTTCTTCAGGGTTTGACCCAGCAGTAAGTAAATACATCTTTGTTTTACATGAAAGTACTTCTTCATCTAGGTAAAACATTAACATTTCTATGCTAGTAATCATTGGCTGAGTAGAAGGAAATGCACATTACACAGAAAGATGTAATCCATCTTTATACAACCTAAAGTTAGCATTCAGTTAGCATTCATTCTCCTCTGATGCTAGGTTAGGCCAAGCTCTCCACTCTCCTCCAGCTTACATTAAAAGATGCAGCTTTGCTTCTTTTCAGTCAAATTATTTCCTCCATTGATACATATGTGTAGCTGGAAGACGGAGGGTTTGCATCCCTGCTGATTAAGGGCGGGCATACACTGTACGATTTTAGCCCGTTTTTGACCCGATTTTTGAGACGCACGACCTGGCGATGCTCGGCCCGATTTCACGTTGTGGTGTCTGTGCTGTGTCTTTGGAGCTGTGTCTGGGCTGTTGAGAGCAGAGCCAGTGGCTAATGAATGGTCTGTCAGAGATAATAAGGTCCAGAGAGCTGGACCTTATTCCACTGATTCGCAGCCACACCTGCACTGCATCTCACCACTGAACGGACAGGAGAGATCTGTCTCCCCTCCCTGTAAGGGGAAAGACAGGGTAATAGGCTGAAAAGAGGAAAACAAGAAGATGTTCATTTCTTTCATTTCTTGACAGTTATGGTGCTCGCTCTTTGCTCTCTTCCTCCTGTTTTTACTGTCGTCACTTGGCCTATGCCCAAGACTAGAGTACGGGTTTCCTTTCTCAAAGATTTTAAACCAATACAAATCATTGACTCACTTTGATGCCACACATGCCTTGGCTTTTGAATTAAAAGGTCAGCCTCGTTTACAGGCTCCACCCTCCCTGCACCTGCAATGTAAATATGGGAAAGGTGTGGTTCCCTGAGCTGTTTTTTTTTTTTTTTTTGGCAATACTTATTTGCAAGTTATTGTTGAAGGAGGGCAGCTGCAGGCAGTTTTAGGTTTTGGTGTCCTTGTTGACGTAGTGTCAAATTGCACTGGTTATCCCTTAAGATAATTATAAACAAAGCGACATTACTAATTTGTCCATATTCAGTTATGGCTTGGAATATTTGAAAAATTGTACTCCTATTTAATTATTACACCACATCAAAATTACAACTCCCTGCTTTTCTTTGCTTTCAGAAAAAGAGCAGAGAAGAGAGCTGTGGTGAAGGTAGTGGGGTGGAGATCTTGGAGAACAAACCCTACACAGATGGACCAGGGGGAAATGGACAGTACACCCACAAGGTCTTCCACATTGGCAAGCACATCCCGAGCTGGTTTCGCTCCATCTTGCCCAAAGCAGCACTACGGGTTGAAGAGGAGTCCTGGAACGCCTACCCTTACACTCGCACCAGGTGAGATGTAGAGCAAGCAGAAGGTCCGCCTCCACACACGCACACACCTCTCCTCTGAGTGGGACATTACTTGCAGCAAACTCTGCTGAGGCTCTATTTTTTAACAAAAAACTGCTTCGTCCTGTTAAAGATCATTAGTGGTATTCTGACTCTGGTGACCTATATAACAATTTATTGAGCATCCCAAGTTCAAAACATAAATATTTACAAAATCACTGCCCAAACTAATTTAGAGGTAATATGAAACCTCACACTAAAACAAAAATGACGCAACTCACATAAAACATTTTAATTAATTTTAACAAACCAAGAAAATCAAAACTTTTTAAATGAATTCAAATAATTTCAGAATTATTGTAGAGATTATGGCATTGTTTTTGCATTATCTTTCTGTTTCTGTCTGTCTGTACGGAGCCTCCTGGCAAATACACCCTCAGAGTATTGTTAGTTTAAAAGCACCTGTTCGTACAAGTTTTAAAGAGAAAACAGCTTTGCACAAATGCCATTCATCAGATTCATCACATAAATACTGTATTCTCACACATTCTTTGGTTTCACCAGTAAGAGGTTGTCAAGTCAATTTAAATTAAGTTAACTTGAGTATTAATAGGGATCTCAATGCACAATTTCACTGGGGCAATTTTTCAGTGTCTCACTGTTGAAATCTCCTTTATTTCAGATACACCTGTCCCTTTGTGGAAAAGTTCTCCATTGACATTGAAACTTACTACAAGTCTGACACAGGCAACCAGTCTGATGTCTTCAACATGTCAGGAGCAGAGAAAAGGCAAACAACAATTGGTGAGGCAATTTGGAGTTCATCCTAAACCAGTGAAAAACCAACATTTCACTCAATATAAAACTAAAATAAATGTTCGCACTAAATGTTTCAAAGAGCGTTAAAGAGAATGAAATTGGAGCGTAATTAACATTTTGGCTTTGGATTGGTTTTCATGCAACTAAAGCTGTAACCAGCAGCTAAAGCCCACTTGTGGCACAATAGTGCTACTACATTTTTTTATATCTGAGACTGATTCCATTAAAATAGAATTATTGGTTTTTGGCTTCCATTATTCCAGAGAATGTACTGGCTCTGATGATTTTATACATGTGTCAGCCATTGATGCTGCTATAAATAGAATTTCAAGCCCTGTAAAGGTTATACAGTGTATGATCTAAGTATGAAAAAAAAATCATCTTTGTCATATCAAAACATGCTTTCTGACTGTGACTTGTCTCGGTCAGACCCAATCGACATAGTGACAGATCCCATTCCCCCTCACGAGTACAAGGTGGAGGAGGATTTGCGGTTCTTCAAGTCAGTGAAGACCCAGAGAGGGCCGCTGAAAGACGACTGGATAGAGGAGTACAACAACAACCCAGGAAAGACCCCCATCATGTGCGCTTACAAACTGTGCAAAGTGGAATTCCGCTACTGGGGCATGCAGTCAAAGATTGAACGCTTCATTCATGATGTTGGTGAGTAACCTTTTCTTACTAACTCTTAATAATACAGTATTCAGGCAAGATTTTCGAAAAAAGCAGATAATGCCTTTAGCTTAGCTTTAGCCAGCTGTGGTGTGTTGAGTAATCACGAATTTCCCTGGGCGCTTCATTAAGCAAATCACTGATGGGTGAAATACTGAGGAAACAATTTCTGTGTGTTAATGTAGAACGACAATGAATGTAATGTTTGGCCTTTAATGGCTTCTGTTGTTCTGTATTTGTTTATTGTAAACTTAAAATTTTGCCACAAAACTCAAACCTCTTGCAAAAGAAAGTAAGTAAATAATTGCACCATCATAGGCTCAGGGATTGTATTTATAACACTTTTTCTGCAGGTTGTGGTTTATTGAAATTTCAGTGTTAACCTTTTCTTGTGATTTATCTTGACTGGATTGTTATCTTATGTACATCTAAACATCTCTCACCTTCTGTTACAAGGACTCAGGAAGGTGATGGCCCGTGCCCACCGGCAGGCCTGGTGCTGGCAGGATGAGTGGTACAGTCTGACCATCGAAGACATCAGGCAGCTGGAGCTGGAAACTCAGCTGGCCTTGGCCAGGAAGATGGCACAGTTTAGCCAGGCGGAAGAGGCCACCAAAGCCATGAGTGGTGGTCCCTCTCCAGACCAGGAAGTTAAAGAGGCCATTAGCTTCATCGAGGCAGAGGAGGTGGTCGTCAACACTGGGAGAGAGACTCTCCAGCCTAGAGGTGTGCTCACAAAGCAATGGTCTGCCTCATCCCGCTCATCCCGCTCATCTAAGAGAGGAGGTAACAAGTAGGGCTGCACGATATTTACTAAGAGTATGTACTGTAACTGCAGTACACATGGAGCAGAGTCCTGATCACAAATAAATGACAAAGCAAAGTCTTCAGAGACTGAGATCATGATGATAGGTACTGTAGATAGATGTAGATATACACTGCCTGGCCAAAAAAAAAGTCGCCACCAAAAAAAAGGGTCATTCACTCTAATATTTCGTTGGACCACCTTTAGCTTTGATTACAGCACGCATTCGCTGTGGCATTATTTCGATAAGCTTCTGCAATGTCACAAGATTTATTTCCATCCAGTGTTGCATTAATTTTTCACCAAGATCTTGCATTGATGATGGTAGAGTCTGACCGCTGCTCAAAGCCTTCTCCAGCACATCCCAAAGATTCTCAATGGGGTTAAGGTCTGGACTCTGTGGTGGCCAGTCCATGTGTGAAAATGCTGTCTCATACTCCCTGAACCAGTGTTTCACAATTTGAGCCCGATGAATCCTGGCATTGTCATCTTGGAATATGCCCGTGCCATCAGGGAAGAAAAAATCCATTGATGGAATAACCTGGTCATTCAGTATATTCAGGTAGTCAGCTGACCTCATTCTTTGAGCACATACTGTTGCTGAACCTAGACCTGACCAACTGCAGCAACCCCAGATCATAGCACTGCCCCCACAGGCTTGTACAGTAGGCACTAGGCATGATGGGTGCATCACTTCACCTGCCTCTCTTCTTACCCTGATGCGCCCATCACGATGGGTCCCCACTATCCTTCCAGTTTTTAATAATGCGTTGGACAGTTCTTAACCCAATTTTAGTAGTTTCTGCAATCTCCTTTGATGTTTTCTCTGCTTGATGCATGCCAATGATTTGACCCTTCTCAGACAGACTAACATCTTTTCCACGACCATGGGATGTGTCTTTTGACATGGTTGTTTAGGAAATGAGAAGCAACTCATTGCACCAGTTGGGGTTAAATAACTTGTTGCTAGCTGAAAGATAATCGCCCATGCAGTAATTATCCAATAGGAGGCCCCTACCTATTTGCTTCGTTAAATCCAGGTGGCGACTTTTTTTTTGGCCAGGCAGTGTATTTCACCCCATTTAAAAGTAGCATGGTAGCAAACATAGCTTAAATCCCCTCTCATATTTCCATGGCTAATGGAGCTATTTTCTGAGATTCTTTTTGTAATTAATCTATGTTTCTCCTTTCCTCCTAAAGCACCATAAAAAGGAAAAGAAAAGCAAAGACATTCAGGTCTAGCCAGCTGATACCCTAGTCATAAGGACTGACATTTGCTAAGGACTCTACTGAGAAGTTCTCCATATCCATCCAACCACTCATCTGCCCTTACTTCTGAAACTGTGTCCTGTTATTGGAGCAGTTTTTGTTTCTTTTAATGTCTTTTCCCTGGAGAATACCTCATTGCAGTTGCATTTTTCTATTCATTTGTCATTAATATGCATCTTTTTTGCCTTGTTTACCTATAATATGGTTGCACACGGTCTGTTCATGCTGCTAATGTCCATGTCTAGTGGAGTGATCACAACACATCTGCCAATACTGTTTTATAAATTAGTCGTTCATTTGTAATAACCAGAAAACCAAATATTGGCCAAAATAATTTTCACAAAATATAGATTCATGGCTAATAATATTTAAGTTCTGCACCTATCTTTTTTTTTCTTTCATATTTAATGTTAGCCGATTCAGCCTTAGGTATTTAAAACAGCAGATTTCACATCACCAACTACATTTAAATGCATGCTGATCTCCAGTGACACCCACTACCTCAAGGCAGGGCTCACTGTAGCTGCCACCTGGACCCTAACTCTCATCAGAAATGCCTCATCTCACCCCCTGATACTTCCCCCTGTGGTTTTCTGCTGTGTCACAGCCCAGAGGAGACTGACGCTGTTTGCAGTGACACTCCCGTCCACCACCAACAGCACTACTGCTGTTTTCTTCAGTGTGCTGACAGCTACATCTGTGCCCCCCCTTCCCTCCAACATCTCCAGCTTTCACTTATGAGCTACGCCCCCCTCTTCTCCTCCAGACTAATTTATCTATGAAGCACAGACTGTGTGACAGACAAGACAGAGATCAAACGTGGAATTTTCTATTTTTGTCTGCTTCTTATTTCTGTTATATTTGCACACACTGAACACCAAGCTGTCTATCTATGATTAAATAATGCACCACTGAGTTTCTTAAATGTTAACATATTTGTTTAACATAAACACAACTTACTCAAAAATCTACATTTTTTTCCAGAATTGGCATTTTCATACGCTTGTGTGTGTTTTTAGAGGCCAACGGTAACTCTATTTTTTTTCTTTTTTTTTTTCATGAAAATTGATTTAGTGAGCCCATCACGGCATAGCATCTCAGAATGGAGGATGGAGAGCATCGCACGAGACTCTGAGGACAGCTCAGACGAGGAGTTCTTTGACGCTCATGGTAAAACACAAGTTTAAAGGTAGTGCTTAGATGAAAAGCTTCTGAGAATCTTGTTTCCATCCCTTTCCCCATCTCTTTAACTGCTGATTTGTTCTTAAACTTCCCAGATACCCATTATGCTTAAGGGTGTGGTGCAAAAAAAAAAAAATTCCCAGGCTGTCTGCAGGACATGTTTGACCCCGGACACCGTCATGTGTCTCATCATGATGACAAGTCACAATCTATTACACTGTCACACACAATGGAAAATGAATAACCGACTCACATCCTCCTCTGTTTCTCCTCAAACAAATGGTTGTTTTTTCATAACATGAACTCATGAGGATGAATCAGGAATAAAGTTGTGCATGTCGCTGTTATATTTTATTTCTGGAATGAAATCATTAGGCTCCATGCTATGTTCAGGGTTTGACAATTTAGTGTGTATCATGCTGATCAGACTTGTATGAATCAGTTACAAAGCTGTCTGAAGTCCAAGCACATCGCACTGTATCTAATATGATTAAAGTTCTTATTGCACTGTTCATAATAAGTCATCATGTCCACCTAGTGGTCAGTACAGTCATCTCTGTTGAACTGCTCCTGCTCCCACATCAGTCATTTACAGATAGTATTACACTATAAAGGTGACAACACAGATTCCAAGAAATTAATGAGGTAGGTGTAACTTTATGAGCTCAGGAGACAGGTTGCATGGACATAAGTGTGTGTGTTTCGGTATCATCATCTTGAATCACATGATAAAGGAAGGAAACCTAAATATGGAAACAGGCTGACTTGGCTCAGATTGCCCTTGATATTAGATTTCTTTCTTTTAAAAGTGAGTTTCTGGTTATGGTTGTGGTGCAGTAAACATCTATTGTAATCATCTGCAGGTTTATTTTTAACTGTCACACTCCTCTTCTGTGTGGCAGGGTAATTTATTGGTTTGTTTATTTTCTAAGAATAAAAAAGAAAGCTTTTAGGCAGAATCCTGCTCATTAGGATTTATTTATGTTGAGATCTTTGCTGTAACATTTAATAAATAGAACTCTTGGGCAACGATTAAAATTTTTAATTGCACGATTTCCCTGATTAATCACAATTAATCGCATTGTATACACAAAATCCAACAATGAATTCAAAAGTAGTATAAAGTGCACTTTTATTTAAATATTCTTCTGCCATATGATTGAAAGTGCAGTAAGATTTGTTGTGCAAACACTTTTAACATCAGCAATTGTCAGTAACACATATAGTGTAAATCTAAACTTAAAAAATAAAAAAATACATAAATTAATAAAACGTATTGCCACTACCAGGGCATTAATGTTATCCTGTTCTTTATGAAAAAAAAAAAATCTACCAACAATGTTAGTTGCATGTTTATACTGGAGTTCTGTCCTTTTTACTCCTCTGCACTAAGCCAGTTACTAAGGCACACAAGATTATTTACATTTTCAGAAGATAAAGAAGCTCTCTTCTTCTGCACAAGATGACCAGCAAGAGAAAACAACCTTTCACATTGGACGGAGGTTGCAGGTGTGGCCAAGTACTTCTGTGCATATGGGGCCAGCCTGCTGTGTGAGCCTGCATGTTTGGACCACCACTCTAATGGACAGGAATCTGAACCTATGGCGGGCTCTGCTCTGTATCGATGCACACTGTTCTCAATTGAGTCTTCTTCCTGTTCAGAATCAGACTCAGATGAAGCAGCCAACTAACTTTTTTTTTGGTGGCTCTGTGGTTTTTTCTTCCACAGGTTTCTTTACAGAAACCCTCTCTTCCTTAATTAAATTGGTGATTGAGGCCCACACCTCACTCCTCTCAGCTCTGGGGATACACTTAAGGTCCTTGAACCTAGGGTCCAATGCAGTAGCAATCTTCAGATATGCAATATTGGCATTTCCCTTACGTGTCTCCAGGCCTTCTCTGAATGTAGATTTGAGATTTGAACTTGGTGACGTAGGCGGGGTCATTATCTGAGCTCTCCATCACCCGAGAGAGATGGCAAAAAGCAGGGAGAGCCACAGAGCATGAGACATACCTTTCTCCTCCCAAAAGTTCAGTCAAATACCTGCAAAAGAAAATCAACACCACTTCAAAAATAAATGGCATTCACTTATACACAAAAAATATCCTCTACATATTCATGCTGCATTTACACATACACTATTCCCCTTTTACATGAACTCAGGCAGGATGGTGAGGAATATGATGTAAAACATACCTGCACGGTTCCAATAGCGTTTCCAACCTCTGCAGCTTGTCCATTTCAGCTGTAGTTGGCATGTCAATCATTGTGCTTGGGGTAAGGACGTCTCTCAGTGGCTGTTAGTTGAGCTGCTGTATATCAGGTTATTGTACTGATAACAAAAATGAAACAACTAGGGGAAAGTCAAGGCCACTACAGAAGATGTCAAGCAACATCTGTTCAAATGGACTAAAATTAAAGCCATTACCTTCCAGGTGGGCCCCAGAGGTCCTCTGCCTGTCTTAACAGACTTGAACTTGGCTGGATCTGCGTCTGGCTTGTAGTCCTATAGTCATAAGAATTGTATGTGATGAAAACAACACATGCAGGATATTACACTATATTACCAAAAGTATTCGCTCACCTATTCAAATGATCAGAATCAGGTGTCCTAATCCCTTGGCCTGGCCACAGGTGTATAAAATCAAGCAAGTCGCCGACTTTCTGCACAGTCAATTGCTACAGAGCTACAAACTTCATGTGACCTTCAGATTAGCCCAAGTACAGTACGCAGAGAGCTTCATGGAATGGGTTTCCATGGCCGAGCAGCTGCAGCCAAGCCACACATCACCAAGTGCAATGCAAAGCGTCGGATGCAATGGTGTAAAGCACGCCGCCACTGGCCTCTAGAGCAGTGGAGACGCGTTCTCTGGAGTGATGAATCACGCTTTTCCATCTGGCAATCTGATGGACGAGTCTGGGTTTGGAGGTTGCCAGGAGAACGGTACATTTCAGACTGCATTGTGCCGACTGTGAAATTTGGTGGAGGAGGAATTATGGTGTGGGGTTGTTTTTCAGGAGCTGGGCTTGGCCCCTTAGTTCCAGTGAAAGGAACTTTGAATGCTTCAGGATACCAAAACATTTTGGACAATTCCATGCTCCCAACCTTGTGGGAACAGTTTGGAGCGGGCCCCTTCCTCTTCCAACATGACTTTGCACCAGTGCACAAAGCAAGGTCCATAAAGACATGGATGACAGAGTCTGGTGTGGATGAACTTGACTGGCCTGCACAGAGTCCTGACCTGAACCCGATAGAACACCTTTGGGATGAATTAGACTGGAGACTGAGAGCCAGGCCTTCTCCGCCAACATCAGTGTGTGACCTCACCAATGCGCTTTTGGAAGAATGGTCAAAAATTCCTATAAACACTCTCCTCAACCTTGTGGACAGTCTTCCCAGAAGAGTTGAAGCTGTAATAGCTGCAAAAGGTGGACCGACATCATATTGAACTCTGGGTTAGGAATGGGATGGCACTTCAGTTCATAGTATGAGTCAAGGCAGGTGAGCGAATACTTTTGGTAATATAGTGTATTTCGTGCACCATATGTGCGTGTGGTGGCTTTATCTGACAAATTCCACTGCTGCACAACTTCAGTGAAGTGTCCCGCGCATGTTTCGGCAAAATGTCTCTTGTCTGTTTTCACTACAGACAAAGCATGTGAATGCAGCGCCCACTTCTCATCAATATAATGTGCTGTAACTCTGAGGTAATTATGGTTACTGAGTGATGTCCAGTAGTCCCCAGTGAGAGCAACAGTTGATGCATGTTGTAAATGTGTTGCTTTCTCAGTCATATCCTTTTCATACAACTCGTGTATTCTTCGTGTGATTGTGCGTCTTGATGGCATCTCATATCTGCTGTCTAGTGATGTGTCGTTCGCGAGTGATTTGTTCAATATGAACGAATCTTTCATATGACTCGTGACTCATATGGAAGATTCGTGACTTGTGACTCCCGAGTCATATGAAAGATTTGTTCATATTGAACTCACGAATCACTCTCTGCGAACGAATCTTTCACTGTGAACTAATCTTTCACTATGAACAAATCACTCTCTGCGAAGTAATCTTTCACTGTGAATTAATCTTTCACTGTATACTAATCTTTCACTACGAACGAATCACTCTCTGCGAACTAATCTTTCCACTGTGAACTGATCTTTCGCTGTGAACGAATCACTCTCTGTGAACTAATTTTTCACTGTGAACTAATCTTTAGCTGTGAACTAATCTTTCGCTGTGAACTAATCTTTCACTACGAACGAATCACTCTCTGCGAACGAGGTGAACCCGATTATTGTTTCATCTCGCTCCGACGTCTGGGAATTACACGATCTCAACTTCATAAATAAGAATGAGTTACGTTAAACTTACAGCAAAAATATCCTGCCTGTTTTTTTTTATCGATGCATTTTATAATGAACTAGCATCTTTGGGGCACAATAAGATTTTGGTGCGTGAGCGGTGGCACGGTTCGACACGTGATCGTGCTACACTAATCGAGTAGTTGATTGATGTCAACATATCAATCAATGAGCGAATGAATAAACAAATGTTTCTTGTCATTGATTACTTCCTTTTATTTATCAAAATGACTTAACATACAAAGTTCACCTTATCGTCTATTTTCCTCATTGTTCTGCGTGCAGGCAGCTATGTATAAAGCACTGTTTAGAATCCATTTGGCCTACTTTAGAAGGCTTTTGGGAGAATTCCTCTGTATCGGCAACGTTAAGTAGAACCACGGAGGAAGCCGTGTTGCCGGAAGTGTAGTTCCCAGACGTCGGAGCGGAATTCAATTTCTAAAGGACTTTTCGTGGTTCACTTTACGGCCTATGTGAACTAATTCCAAATTCGTTCTCACAGAGTCGTTCAAAAATTTGTTGTCACAGATTTGTTCTCACAGATTCGTTTCATTTGTCACGTGACAGAGAGCTCGGGTCTCTTTTGCTCTCATTCATCTTCACATTGTGGTGTGTTTTTCTTTCTTAGGTTTTCACATGGTTTTAATTGCATATGGCATTTCGTGTACTTTGTAGACTTTATCAGTGGAAGCAAACCATGTTGCCTTCAGTATTTAGTGTCAGAGAACCGCAGCCTTCTTTACAACGCCCACAATAGGGGTTAAGCGCCACCTGCTGTAAAATGAATGAAATGATTCGTTCACGACTCATACATTGTACTGTTCGAGAGTCAAAGATCCGAATCAGTAAAAAGAGTCCGTCTTCCCATCACTACTGCAGTCATTTGTTGCGACTCTCACAATGTTACTTAGACTTCCACAACACTAACCGGCCTACAGTCTGTAGCTGTCCACTTCGCCACGGCATTTATTAGTTTCTCTTGCTTTTGTTTGTCTGTACTTCTCCCACACGCTGCATTTAACGTAGTCTGCTGAAGCCTCGCTCCACTGTCTGATGCGTTGAATGGTTTGCTGATATCAACAGTGTGTTTGCATTTATGTGATATTTAAGACTGGACTAGTACTCCGGTGATAAGAAAGTTCAACTTGGCAGTGGTTACAAATAACCTTGTTTCTGTCAAATCCGCCGCCTGGATGAACTTTAAAATGAAAATGGCCATGTAAAAGTTCTGCAACTTTACCCCTCTCCATGTCTGTTCTGGCTTTTCCGCATGTTTTTCCGCCAATTATTTTCATTTCCGATTCCGCAGCAGCAAGCAACAGAGTTTTACAAAATAAAAGCATGTGATAAACCTTCCTTAATGCGCGATAAAATAACGGCGTTAATAGGCTATTCAGTTGTGCGAAATGCGAAAATGACGCGTTAACTAGCCCAGCCCTACTCTTAACCCGAGTCGAAATGAAAATGGAATAAAATAACTAGGTTTGAGTACTAAAATAAGTACTTAAACCTATCCATCCATCCATCCATTTTCATCCGCTTATCCGTTACCGGGTTGCGGGGGCAGCAGTCGCCACCCAAATCACATTGCACCGTACCTAAACCTTCCTGCGGGTGGTGAGTCCACTGGAACGTATTAACCGCCCTGACCGGGATTCGAACTTGTCCAGGAGGTGAACCGTGGGGTTCCACACCAATGACAGAGACATTGCCTCTGGGCCAAAGCGCCACTTACTTAAACCTAGATAATAATAAAGTAAAAATACACGTATATCATAAAATTGAGATCATTCAGAACACACGGCTCTAATTAGAACATTTGTCTTGAGCGTTAAAGTACTACATACAAGAAAACAAGAAATGCACCTTGTATTAGACTTTTGCGCCAGATTATATACGCAACAGGACAAGCTAAGGCCATGCTGCTCAAGGCTGTTGCCACTTTGTTATTGTCATTCATCAAAATGTATAATTAATGGTTAATAAACTAAAAAAAAACATCTAGGAAAATTCTTATTTTTATTTTAATAATAATTAAAAGCAAGAAAGAGATAAAGATAAATAACATCCCACAGTAATTCCTGTGAGCTGATCCTTAACCTCCTCCACCTGTAAAAAAAAATTCTGACCTCTTTATAGCCTGATAATTATGGCCCAATTAACATTATTAAGGTAGTAGTTTATGAGTCATTCCAACATTTCATTTTTAAACAAATGGAAAACAATGGACTTTCTTATAAAACCTGTTATAAACATGTTTGATATTTGATATAAATTAGCACATAAAAAACATGAAAAAAATAAAATACATATATTTTGAATTCTATATCCAATAAAAAATAGACAATTCTGTGGTCTAATAAATAGACACCTGTCTTCATTCAGCCTTTGGAAAAAAAAAAGAAAGTTGAGCAATGGACACTTCCTGTCCTCCACCCCCGCACACATAAACCAAGTATATTATGGCATAATAACATCATCTGTAGGAGATTCCTAAGATAACAAAGCCCGCTCCACTCTTTACATTTTGATTAATTAAATGTAACTCACAGGACAGCTCTCAGTTACTGTAATATAACACTGCATTAAGCCTAGAATGGCAACTGCACTTCTGATGATGATGATGATTCACGTTTGGTTTCCTCTGCAGAGGATCTGTCAGACGGCGAAGAGGTCTTTCCAAAGGAAATCATCAAGTGGAATTCCAATGACTTCATGGACAAGATTGACAGTGTGGACACAGAGGAAACTCCCGGTATGGTTTTAAAACATGAGCAAAAACTAATCAGACACAACTAAGACAGGTGCACGACTGCCTTACCTAATATGGTGTGTCATTTCAGGTGATCTGTATAAAGAGATGGCTGTAGATTATGACAGAGATGCCAGTGAGGAGAGACTAGATGAGGTATGTGTTAAAATACACTCAAGTCCTACTTTCTTCCATGCAACATCATGTCTGGGGTTGGTTTTCAACTTAGATACATTCCTTATAATTAAGATTACTAAAGACAAACTTTATTATGTTTGATAATCAAAGACTTAAAAATGATGTCGTGTTTCAAAATCTATGTGACAGGTAAAATGGTAAAAGTTGAAAAAGTAAAATTCTGTAGGGTTCCTCCTTAAGCAGCTGAACTTGGCTTTAAAAGGTGTACCCACTCAAGGGCACAGTCACCGGTCAACATTCCAACTGCTCATCATTTTTGTGAAAGAATTTGTCTTCAACTGTCTTTTCAAAGATGAAGACTTAACAAAATTAATTAGGAATTAGGAATCGGTTGTCAAAATTTGAGTGTGTTCTCTGATTTTTTAATAACAATGTTTCTACGGGTAAAAGCCGATTCTTCTGTGGGAGTGCTAATATCTGTGATGGCACCTGGATGCATGTTTGACTGTCTGAACTGCTGCAGTCTATATTTATCTTAAACTGAAGATATGTGGTGCACCCTGAAGGGACAGTCAAACAAGGGCAACAACGGACTGTTGAGCTGCTAATGTCATCCATACTGCAAGAATAGGCAAAAAAAGAAATACTTGCAAAACTATAGCATTCAGTAATTTCTTAAAGTGTATTCAATGTATTGATATCAGAATTCATTTATGCTACACAAATAGGATTAAGTTGGTCAGCAAAAAACACTAAAATACTTTTTCTTTCCCCTTAAAAGAGAATGGTCCAGAGCATCACCAACTTAGCGGCTCCTTGTTTTTTTTTTTTGTTTTTTTTGTTTTGTTTGTTTTGTGTCAGGAAACGTTCTCTGTTAGATAGGACTGTAAAAATTGCTGTTAGTTTATACCCCAGTTTCCTAACACACAAAAAATTCAAATAAAGATCAAATAAAGGTCTGATCAAATAAAGAATCAAATAAGAGATTGATTCGAAATCTCAAGTTTTAAAAGTTTTACTTGCAAGCAAGGAGTGCAGAACAATGGTTACATTCAGAACTGCACTGAGGAACTCCTCAGTGCTCAAAGCTTAAATACAGTTTTTTCTACATACACATCACTGGTCAGCACCTTA
This sequence comes from Cynoglossus semilaevis, assembly GCF_000523025.1. NCBI lineage: Eukaryota > Metazoa > Chordata > Actinopteri > Pleuronectiformes > Cynoglossidae > Cynoglossus > Cynoglossus semilaevis. Next base: position 10,071,169 of record NC_024327.1, on the reverse strand, counting down.
ACCCTTTACAGCCATGTGGTGTTCACGCTCAACTTCTGAGTGCTGATTGGCAAACGCTGCTTCAAACAAAGATTCTCCACCAATAGAAAACGTATACATATGCTGAGCTATTCTGCTCAGTAACTCAGGTTAGATCAAAGAAATACACCTTGGATTCTTTTCCTTTTTGATGTTCTGTTTTCCTCATTATTTGGGCAGAGGAACTGGTTCAGGCCGGTTCTGTGACCTGTCTCTATCTCCAAGCGTAACAGTCAGTGCCATCAGTACCATACACCATCCTGTTATGTAAACCATCAGCATGCACACCTTTCTTCAGTTTCTCTCCTTTTAGTATTGCATTCAAAAACAAACACTATAAATTGATATGGAAATTTAATATAATGAATATATCGTTAATATTTGAATAAATGTATTTACAATATCTTAACAACACGTTTTGCTGGTGTTACCATCATGACAGCAGGATTTATTCTCCCTGTGTTCGCGTGACTCCCATTATACCACAAATGCGATACGCCATCTAGTGGCGTAGCATGTCACAGCAGTGTAGTGATATGAGCGCCAACAGATGACTGAAGGCATTAAAATAAATTCAGTAATAATTAAAAAAAATAAAATAGGGGTGTCTGTTTTTCTTTCATCTCATTGGAGCTACGGTCTCTACATTTCCCTTTTATTCCAACTCTCTCCACGTGCATCAAACTATCTGTCATGCCACTGGATACAAATTAACAAAATGTTCTCACTCTACTGGAGTGTTTCTTCTTCTTCCACTTCTCTTGTTTGTAATGCTCTACTCCTTTACATTGAAATCGTTTTCAGAACAAGTGCGCAGTTAAAACCCCATCCATCCATCCATTTTCAGCCGCTTATCCGTTACCGGGTCGCGGGGGCAGCAGTCTCCACCCAAATCACACTGCACCGTACCAACACCCCTAAACCTTCCTGCAGGTGGTGAGTCCACTGGAAGGTCGCAGTTAAAACGTTTACCTCAATTCATTCACTGACAGGAACCACGGGGCGTGACGTCACCCGACAGCAGCCGGAGCAGCAGGAGTCCTCACTTCACCATCCGTAAAGGGCTACTAAATTTCTACTTGAATGGCAGTTTTGAAAACAATGAACTCGAGTGTATCTTTTATCGAACTAAGATTGTACTTCCACTGGTGAGAACACAATGAAAGGTGGCCTATAAAAAGCCCGTTTTTCTCCTCAGCTTTCGCTTACGGCCATACCACCCTGAACACGCCCGATCTCGTCTGATCTCGGAAGCTAAGCAGGGTCGGGCCTGGTTAGTACTTGGATGGGAGACCGCCTGGGAATACCAGGTGCTGTAAGCTTTTTTGACCAGACGGAGGTGCTCTTTCTTTTTCATACTGCAGCCTTTTCAACGTCTTGCTTTTCTAGGGCAAAGACTGAACCTTGAAGTTGAAACACTTGCAGTTCATGAGGAATACAGCAGGGGCCGCTCCTGAAAAAATCTTTTTGCGCCATCTAGTGACGTAGCATGTCACAGCAGTGTAGTGATATGAGCGCCAACAGATGACGGAAGGCATTCAAATAAATTCAATAATAATTTAAAAGAAATAAATAGAATAGGGGTGTCTGTTTTTCTTTCATCTCATTGGAGCTACGGTCTCCACGTTTCCCTTTTATTCCAACTCTCTACACGTTCATCAAACTATCTGTCATGCCACTGGAAACAAATGAACAAACATGTTCTCACTCTACTGGAGTTTTTCTTCTTCTTCCACTTCTCTTGTTTGTAATGCTCTACTCCTTTACATTGAAATCGTTTTCAGAACAAGTTCCCAGTTAAAACGTTCACCTCAATTCATTCACTGACAGGAACCACGGGGCGTGACGTCACCCAACAGCAGCCGGAGCAGCAGGAGTCCTCACTTCACAATCCGTACAGGGATACTAAATCTCTACTTGAATGGCAGTTTTGAAAACAATGAACTCGAGTGTATCTTTTATCGAACTAAGATTGTACTCCCACTGGTGAGAACACAATGAAAGGTGGCCTATAAAAAGCCCGTTTTTCTCCTCAGCTTTCGCTTACGGCCATACCACCCTGAACACGCCCGATCTCGTCTGATCTCGGAAGCTAAGCAGGGTCGGGCCTGGTTAGTACTTGGATGGGAGACCGCCTGGGAATACCAGGTGCTGTAAGCTTTTTTGACCAGACGGAGGTGCTCTTTCTTTTTCATACTGCAGCCTTTTCAACGTCTTGCTTTTCTTGGGCAAAGACTGAACCTTGAAGTTGAAACAATTGCAGTTCATGAGGAATACAGCAGGGTCCGCTCCTGAAATTTTCTTTTTCATTATTTTCTTTTTCTTTTTCATATCAAGGCGTTCGCTTGAAGCGTTTGTTGCCTCCCTAGCTCGATAGCTGGGATGCTGCCAATTAGAATAGAACAGAATTCAACTTTATTGTCATTGCACATGTCACAAGTACAGAGCAACGACATGCAGTTTGCATTATTTTCCTGTCTGTGGTAAGAATAAAGGTGACACACGTTTTGCTGGTGTTATCATCATGACAGCAGGATTTATTCTCTGTCTCATGTACAATATTTCAATAGCCAAAATGTTGTTATTAACCTAATGGCCTTGGTTTTTGTCACAACTTTCATGTAATCTAATACATTTCACAGCATGGATTTATAAAAAAATAAACACGATTTAAATAACAAGGATACAACATTCTATTATATTCGTGAAACAATAAATGACTTTGTTTTAACTGAACCAACTTTTAACTAGTGATTACTTTAACGTAATGGAATATCTTGCCGCACATTTGAACTACAGTAACTACATTCTTCCTACAGTCACTCAATTCTACCGCTCTGTGACATCTGAACAGCGTTTTCCTGGTTCTGGCAACAATGAACAAAAAGATCAATTTGTGTGCAAATAAAACTTATAAAAGAAACACAAGTTACAGATGGCACAAAACACGTTCCAAAATAAACATCAGCATCGATTTTCTTCACTCACCACGAAACAAGTCCGCTTAGCATTGGCCACTTAGCATACACTTCACACTCACTTCACATCAACTTTCTCTCAACAACCGGTTACTTTCACTCGTATGTACACAGCTAATTACTTAGTCACATATTCAACTCATAGCATATCGTATGCACACCGGATTGGGTGTATATATTCACTGACCCGTGGTAAGAATAAAGGAGATACACGTTTTGCTGGTGTTACCATCATGACAGCAGGATTTATTCTCCCTGTGTTCGCGTGACTCCCATTATACCACAAATGCGATCCGCCATCTAGTGGCGTAGCATGTCACAGCAGCGTAGTGATATGAGCGCCAACAGATGACGGAAGGCATTAAAATAAATTCAATAATAATTTAAAAGAAATAAATAGAATAGGGGTGTCTGTTTTTCTTTCATCTCATTGGAGCTACGGTCTCCACGTTTCCCTTTTATTCCAACTCTCTACACGTTCATCAAACTATCTGTCATGCCACTGGAAACAAATGAACAAACATGTTCTCACTCTACTGGAGTTTTTCTTCTTCTTCCACTTCTCTTGTTTGTAATGCTCTACTCCTTTACATTGAAATCGTTTTCAGAACAAGTTCCCAGTTAAAACGTTCACCTCAATTCATTCACTGACAGGAACCACGGGGCGTGACGTCACCCAACAGCAGCCGGAGCAGCAGGAGTCCTCACTTCACAATCCGTACAGGGATACTAAATCTCTACTTGAATGGCAGTTTTGAAAACAATGAACTCGAGTGTATCTTTTATCGAACTAAGATTGTACTCCCACTGGTGAGAACACAATGAAAGGTGGCCTATAAAAAGCCCGTTTTTCTCCTCAGCTTTCGCTTACGGCCATACCACCCTGAACACGCCCGATCTCGTCTGATCTCGGAAGCTAAGCAGGGTCGGGCCTGGTTAGTACTTGGATGGGAGACCGCCTGGGAATACCAGGTGCTGTAAGCTTTTTTGACCAGACGGAGGTGCTCTTTCTTTTTCATACTGCAGCCTTTTCAACGTCTTGCTTTTCTTGGGCAAAGACTGAACCTTGAAGTTGAAACACTTGCAGTTCATGAGGAATACAGCAGGGTCCGCTCCTGAAATTTTCTTTTTCATTATTTTCTTTTTCATATCAAGGCGTTCGCTTGAAGCGTTTGTTGCCTCCCTAGCTCGATAGCTGGGATGCTGCCAATTAGAATAGAACAGAATTCAACTTTATTGTCATTGCACATGTCACAAGTACAGAGCAACGACATGCAGTTTGCATTATTTTCCTGTCTGTGGTAAGAATAAAGGTGACACACGTTTTGCTGGTGTTATCATCATGACAGCAGGATTTATTCTCTGTCTCATGTACAATATTTCAATAGCCAAAATGTTGTTATTAACCTAATGGCCTTGGTTTTTGTCACAACTTTCATGTAATCTAATACATTTCACAGCATGGATTTATAAAAAAATAAACACGATTTAAATAACAAGGATACAACATTCTATTATATTCGTGAAACAATAAATGACTTTGTTTTAACTGAACCAACTTTTAACTAGTGATTACTTTAACGTAATGGAATATCTTGCCGCACATTTGAACTACAGTAACTACATTCTTCCTACAGTCACTCAATTCTACCGCTCTGTGACATCTGAACAGCGTTTTCCTGGTTCTGGCAACAATGAACAAAAAGATCAATTTGTGTGCAAATAAAACTTATAAAAGAAACACAAGTTACAGATGGCACAAAACACGTTCCAAAATAAACATCAGCATCGATTTTCTTCACTCACCACGAAACAAGTCCGCTTAGCATTGGCCACTTAGCATACACTTCACACTCACTTCACATCAACTTTCTCTCAACAACCGGTTACTTTCACTCGTATGTACACAGCTAATTACTTAGTCACATATTCAACTCATAGCATATCGTATGCACACCGGATTGGGTGTATATATTCACTGACCCGTGGTAAGAATAAAGGAGATACACGTTTTGCTGGTGTTACCATCATGACAGCAGGATTTATTCTCCCTGTGTTCGCGTGACTCCCATTATACCACAAATGCGATCCGCCATCTAGTGGCGTAGCATGTCACAGCAGCGTAGTGATATGAGCGCCAACAGATGACGGAAGGCATTAAAATAAATTCAATAATAATTTAAAAGAAATAAATAGAATAGGGGTGTCTGTTTTTCTTTCATCTCATTGGAGCTACGGTCTCCACGTTTCCCTTTTATTCCAACTCTCTACACGTTCATCAAACTATCTGTCATGCCACTGGAAACAAATGAACAAACATGTTCTCACTCTACTGGAGTTTTTCTTCTTCTTCCACTTCTCTTGTTTGTAATGCTCTACTCCTTTACATTGAAATCGTTTTCAGAACAAGTTCCCAGTTAAAACGTTCACCTCAATTCATTCACTGACAGGAACCACGGGGCGTGACGTCACCCAACAGCAGCCGGAGCAGCAGGAGTCCTCACTTCACAATCCGTACAGGGATACTAAATCTCTACTTGAATGGCAGTTTTGAAAACAATGAACTCGAGTGTATCTTTTATCGAACTAAGATCTGTAAAAAATGCTGTTAGTTCATACCCCAGTTTCCTAACACACAAAAAATTCAAATAAAGATCTGATCAAATAAAGAATCAAATACGAGATCTCAAATTTTAAAAGTTTTACTTGCAAGCAAGGAGTGCAGAACAATGGTTACATTCAGAACTGCACTGAGGAACTCAGTGCTCAGAGCTTAAATACAGTTTTTTCACATACACATCACTGGTCAGTAGCTTAACCCTTTAAACCCATGTGGTGTTCACGTACCACTTCTGAGTGCTGATTGGCAAAAACTGCTCCAAACAAAGATTCTCCACCAATAGCAAACATGTACATGTGCTGAGCTATTCTGCTCAGTAACTCCGGTTAGATCAAAGAAATACACTTTGGATTCTTTTCCTTTTTGATGTTCTGTTTTCCTCATTATTTGGGCAGAGAAACTGGTTCAGGCCGGTTCTGTGACCTGTCTCTATCTCCAAACGTAACAGTCAGTGCCATCAGTACCATACACCATCCTGTTATGTAAACCATCAGCATGCACACCTTTCTTCAGTACGTCTCCTTTTAGTACAGCATTAAAAAACAAAACAGTATAAATTGATACGGAAACTTAATACAATGAATATATTATAAAGGTTGAATAAATGTATTTTCAATATCTTAACATTTTGTTTTGTTTTTTACTGTGAGTTTGTGAGTCAGAGACGGCCTCTCTGTCCTCTTGTGTTCAGATACGTTGCTCTGTTAGCGGCCGAGCCAATAGCTCTCCCATTCCTACCATCACAGTAACAACGCACCAGTCAGTAAGTAAACATTTTGGCCCCACTGCACTGTGGACTTAAAGCTCAACAGAGAACCTACTCTTCCCCCGAACACACCCAGTACTCACATCCCCTGCCCTTCTTCCCTGCCGTTGCCCAAATTCATCTGTACCCCACCAACCTCACCACCCTCTGTTCAACTGCCATGTATTTGCACCTGTGCTGTTGACTGTACATACAGTGCTTCTCTGAAAATGTGAAGTTTTGGCTCCAACCAATAAGACCAAACTACACATTGTGTCGTTCTACTGAATGTGACTTGTCGTCAGCAAGCATTGTGGTTGTTTGCTGTTGGTTGAACAGTTGTCCCGGTAGATTGTAGGTTTAGGCCATAAGGTGAACCCTATTATCGTTTGATCTCACTCCAATGTCTGCGAACTACACAATCTTAACTTCATAAAAAAGAACGAGTTACGTTAAACTTACAGCAAAAAGAGCGAAAAAATCTTTTTGGTGAGGCATTTTATGGTGAGGCATTTTATGCCGAGCTAATTTCTTCAGGGCGTAATAAGATTTTGGTTCACAAGCGGTGGCACAGTTCGACACGTGATCATGCTAGACCAATCGAGTAGCTGATTGATGTCAACACTCCAGCAACATGGCTACCTCTGTGGATTTACTTAACGTTACAGATAGAGAGGAATTCTCCCAAAAGTCTTCTAAAGTGGGCCAAATGGATTCTAAACAGTGCTTTATACATACAGTATGTCACCAAAGTGAGTACACCCCTCACATTTCTGCAGAGATTTCATTATAATGTTTAATAGAACAACACTGAAGAAACGTCGCTTTGACACAATGAAAAGTAGTCTGTGTAAAGCTTATATAGCAGTGTAAATTTATTTTTCCCTTCAAAAAAACTCAAAATATAGCCATTAATAGCTAAACCCCTGGCAACAAAAGT
>NC_024327.1:10061442-10063281 GCF_000523025.1 Cynoglossus semilaevis | reverse complement strand
TGCCTACAGTCAAGCATGGTGGTGGGAATGTCATGGTTTGGGGCTGCATGAGTGCAGCTGGAGTTGGGGAGTTGCATTTCATTGAGGGAAACATGAACTCAAGCATGTACTGTGAAATACTGGAGCACAGAATGATACCCTCCCTCCGTAAAAACTGGGTCGCAGGGCAGTGTTCCAGCATGACAATGACCCCAAACACACCTCTAAGATGACCACGGCTTTTCTAAAGGGGCTAAGGGTAAAGGTGATGGACTGGCCAAGCGATGTTTCTTCAGTGTTGTTCAATTAAACATTAAAATGAAATCTCTGCAGAAATGTGAGGGGTGTACTCACTTCTGTGACATACTGTAGCTGCCTGCACAAAGAACAATGAGGCAAAAAGACATTAATGTGAACTTTCTATGTTAAGTCATTTTGATCAAAAAAAGGAAGTAATCAATGACAATGACCATTTGTTTATTCATTCGTTTATTTATTTGCTACTAACTAAATACAACACTGATCAATCATAAAAAAATCTTTATTAAATAACAAAAATACATACAGTATGTACAATATATAAAACAAAACAGCATAATAAAATGAATGGTAATGTTAACAATGCAACCACTGCAATACAACTCTGAGGCAATAGGCTACACATGACATGTTAGTCTTCACTGCCAGTGTCAGGGCAGTCATCCCCCTTCTCCTTAATTTCCTTTATGTTTGCACAGTTGCAACACCTACACAGGTCTGTACAACAGAGTCCTACAGAGAAACAGGAACACCTACCTGTCTCACAATCACTCTCCTTGCAGCTGCAGTGTATGACATGTAAAACACTGTCAGGGGCCGGATTTCTTGTCATCCATGTGACATGTAGGTTTCCATCTTCTAGGTGCCAACCGTATCCAGCAGGTGATGGAGCACCTATATTTTGTTTGACACGGGACCTCATGACTGCAACCTGATAATTTGCCCTTTTGCAGTGCTGATGGAGAGCATCACTTGTAGGGGGAATAGACAATTCTGGCAAGGCTGATGATGCCATACAGAAAGTCTTGACATTTTCAGTAGCTGGCTGATCATACAGATGGCATACATATTTGCAAAGTAGTGCAAATGTTGAGTGGTCCAAGTTGAAGTTAGCACCCAGATTTTTAAAAGCCTTGAGGTATTCTTAAGGTTTCTCACATGCTACAGAAAATGTCTTTCTTTTGCATTTACCATAAAAGGCACTTGTGGAGTCACACCCAGAGAATGTATGTATGCAAATCAAGGCTGAACACACAATGGTTCCGAGAGCTACCTTGGTAATATCAATGATGCGTGTCTTGTTGCCCGTCCCTGTGAAAACATATAAGCTGCATGGTATGATAATAATAATAATAATATACATTTTATTTCATAGGTAAATTTGTCTGCAGACTTACAGCAATGACACATCAGTGTCTTCTTTTCCTTTCGGCTTTGTCTCTTCCAGGGTTTGCCACAGTGTATCATTGTTTTCCATTTCTCCCTGTTCTCTGCATCTTCTACTCTGACTCCAACTATCTGCATGTCCTCCCTCACTGCATCCATATATCTCCTCTTTGGCCTTCCTCTTTGTCTCCTACCTGGTAGCTCCATTTCTAACATTCTTCTACCAATGTCCCTCTGTCCCTCCTCTGCACATGTCCAAACCATCTCAATCTGGCTTCTCTAGCTTTTTCTCCAAACCTTCCTATCTGTGTTGTCCCTCTAATGACCTCATTCGACACCCTGGAAGTATTAATAATGTATAGTATAATTATTATTAGTAGTAGTAATATTTAGCAAGTTCCTGGTGTTAAGTGACGTTTAGCCATGATGCATTTT
>NC_024327.1:10049888-10061147 GCF_000523025.1 Cynoglossus semilaevis | reverse complement strand
CTTCATTGTATGACTCATCAACTTTATCCCTCTGTAGTTGTTACAACTCTGTACATAACCCTTCTTATAAATTGGCACCAGAACACTTTTCCTTCACTCATCAGGCATCTTGTCAGTCTCTAAAATTCTGTTAAACAACCCAGTCAGGAAATTTACCGCCACTTCTCCTAAGCACTTCCATACTTCCACTGGTATGTCATCAGGACCAACTGACTTTCCACTCTTCATCCTCTTCAGGGCTTTTCTAACTTCATCCTTTCTAACCTGATCTACCTCCTTCCTACTAGTCTCTGGTTCCTCGTTTCTACTTTCCCTTTCATTTTCCTCATTTAACAACTCCTCAAAGTATTCCTTCCATCTTCTCAGCACACTTTCCTCACTTGTGATTACGTTCCCATCTCTGTCCTTAATCAATCTCACCTGCTGCACATCCTTCACTGCTTGATTTCTCTGTCTCGCCAATCTATACAATTCTTTTTCTCCTTCCTTTGTGTCCAAACTCTCGTACAACTCCTCAATATGCCTTTTGTTTGGCCTTGGCCACTTCCCTCTTCACCTCCCTTGTCCTCTCTTTGTACTCTAGTCTGTTCTCTTCTGTTCTCTCACTGTCCCATCTCTTCCTAGCTAATCTCTTTCTCTGTACACTCTCCTGGACCTCATCATTCCACCACCAGGTCTCTTTGTCCTCCTTTCTCTGCACAGAGGACAATCCGAGCACCTTCCTACCTGTCTCCTTAATCACTGCAGCTGTAGTCTCCCAATCATCTGGGAATTCCTCAACACAGCCCAGAATTGCCCTTCCTTCCTTCCTGAAGTCTTCACAACATTTCTCTTTCCTTAGTTTCCATTATTTGATCTTCTGTTCTGTCTTAACTCTCTACTCACTTTTTTCACCTCCATCATCATCTTGCACACTACCATCCGATGTTGTTTGGCTACACTCTCGCCTGCCACCACTTTACAGTCTCTAATCTCCCTCAGATTACCTCTTCTACATAGAATATAATCTATCTGTGTGGCCCTGCCTCCACTCTTGTAAGTCACCCTATGTTCCTCTTTCTTTTGGAAATATGTGTTTACCACAGCCATTTCCATTCTCTTTGCAAAATCTCCCACTGCCTGTCCTTCCAAGTTTCTCTCCCTAACACCAAACCCTCCCATCACTTCCTCATCTCCTCTGTTCCCTTCCCCTACATGACCATTAAAGTCTGCTCCAATCACCAATATCTCTCCCCTGGTGATGCTCTCTATCACCCAATCCAGCTCATTCCAGAACTTCTCCTTTTCTTCCAACTCACAGCCCACCTGTGGGGCATAACCACTGACAACATTATCACTCCTAGTTCTACTTTCTTACACATCAACCTGTCTGACTCTTGTTTCACCTCCACCACATTTCTTGCATATTCTTCCTTTAGGATCACCCCTACTCCATTTCTCTTACCATCCGAACCATGATAAAACAGTTTGTAGCCTCCTCCAATGTTTCTAGCCTTGCTGCCTTTCCACCTGGTCTCCTGCATGCACAAAATGTCTACTCTTCTTCTCTCCATCATATCAGCTAGTTCTTTACTTTTCCCTGTAATTGTCCCTACATTTAGAGTTCCAAACTTCAGACCAACACTTCTATTCTTCCTCTTTTCTCTTTTCCTCCTAACCAAACGTCATAAGTGTCAGGGCTCTTAATGATGACAGTTGTGTGCTCCTGTGCAGCATGCTGTGCATGCAAAAACACATTCTTCATGATCAAACTGCAGGTCTTCAACAGCATGAACAGATTGTACACCCTCCATTACAGTCACACAGTGACATTGATCCCTATGTGTTATGTACAAGTTTAGGTTTTTGCCCACTCCTTTAAGGTCTGCATTACGATGTATTTGTCCTTTTTCTGGCATATTATGCACGTGGCTGGAAGGATGGGGCCAGAGCTCGTGATAGGCGGGCCTGACCTGGGTCTACGTTTCTTTCTCGTACACGGAGTCATCCTGCTCAATGTTGATGGGATGGCCTCACTTCTTGAGTGGTCTTCCGTATCCTCTGCTTTCTCTCTCACGCTCAAGATGCCTTTTCACTTTTGCAATTTCACTCTTGTCAATAAACCTCCAGTAGCATGTGGGATGGAAAGCAGTGTTCTCAGGAATGCTTTCAAACTCCAAATCCAGGCAGTGTTTCTAGTTTTCAGCTACGTATTGACACTCACCCCTCAACCCAAGCCACTGTTGTAGACTCTTGTTGTACGTATTCCACTGTGCAAGTGTGAAATCCTGAATTTTTTCGTGCTTCACAGAGGCTATGTGCATATAGCACTGTTATATCCTGAAGATTTCGTTATTTTACTCATTTTTGGTGAGTTTTCCTCTTCTTTGGTACTGCTAGATGAAACTACGCAGGCAGCCCTCTTGCTTTTCTGTTTATCAAAAGCTGCTACCCTATTGGTGTAGTCCGGTCACATGTCAACTGTGCCACCTCTCGCGCACCAAAATCTTATTGCGCCCTGAAGACGCTAGTTCTGTATAAAATGCCTCCTTATAAAAAATGGGCAGGAACGTTTTTGCTGTAAGCTTAACATAACACCTTCTTTTTATGAACTAAAGATTGTGTAGTTCGCAGACATCGAAGTGGAATTCAATTTCTGAAAGACTTTTTGTGGGTCACCGCCTAGTTGGCTTTGTTCTGTTCCCTCTCATGGTTTCGGTTTTTGCTGTGGTTGTGGAAAGAACCCCATTAGTCCAAATCTGTGAACTTGATCTGATTAAAGTATTTTGATGTCCAGTTGCAGAGGGGTTTTTTTTGTTTATCTGTTACTTGTATCCCTCTGGCTCAGCATGCAACTGTCATTTTACGGTCTTCTCACATGTCATGGTCCCTGATATACCCCAACCATCCACCACTCTTTTCATTCACTATTTTCAGGAGAGTTTTTCACAGCAGTGCCTACAGCCTTCCAAGTTCCATGTTTTGATCTTAGTCCTGCATGGAGGGAACATCCTTGATACAGGAGGAGGAGACCAGAACAGCAAGCAGGCAGACGTCAACACCATTAGCACAGCTTTTGACACGGTCATGCGCGTTCACTATCCTGCTGCGTTGGGACGCATCGCCATCCGTTTGGTGCCCTGCCCTGCCATCTGTGCTGAGGCCTTTTCCCTGGTGTCCAAGTAAGCGAACATAGTTTGTGAAGGCTGAGGATATTACAATAACAAGTATTTTTTTATTGATGGTTGTATTTGTGTCTACGTTTTTATAGTTTGAGCCCCTACAGCTACGATGAGGGATGTCTGTCCAGCCAGGATCATATCCCACTGGCAGCTCTGCCCCTCCTGGCCACCTCTGCTCCACAGTACCAGGAGGCCGTGGCCACTGTCATGGTCAGAGCCAATCAGGTGTATTCTGATTTCATAAAGTCTTTGAATGGCTTCACCTTCTCTGGTCAGGTCAGTAACTGTCCTTTAGAGATCCATCCATCCATCCATCCATTTTCATCCGCTTATCCATTACCGGGTCGCGGGGGCAGCAGTCGCCACCCAAATCACATTGCACCGTACCAACCCCCCAAACCTTCCTGCGGGTGGTGAGTCCACTGGAAGGTACCAACCGCCCTAACCGGGATTCGAACTTGCCCAGGAGGTGAACCCTGGGGTTCCACACCAATGACAGAGACATTGCCTCTGGGCCAAAGCGCCACTCCTTTAGAGATGTTAAAGTAAATATAGTTATTGTGTTTGTTGTCCATTTCATTGTTGCAAAAAAAAAAAATGATTATGCAAATTCAAAAAACTTAACACATTCAAAATTTCCACTATTGATTCCAAAATTTTATTCGTTAAAAAGAAGGGACAAATGTTTAATTTTTATTCACACAAATTGTTCAAATAGGATATTGAATGGGTTAAACATCTTTCAGCGTCCGTGTGAAAAATCAAAGAAAAAAAGTGAAAATGTATATAAAGGGAAGTATCCCTGCAGAAAACAGCATGCAGTACACTTTATACTTCATTTAAACGATTTCTATACCGGATCGGTCGAGGCCCGGGTTAACAACGACCGCCAACAGTGCCGTTGACCAACAGGGCACTGATGGAAATTGGACTACTGTTGGTCAGAGACAGAGTCAGAGACAGAGAAGAAGAGGAGGGCGTTTGGTTAGGAGAAAAAGAGAAAAGATGAAGAATAGAAGTGTTAGTCTGAAGTTTGGAACTTTGAATGTAGGTACAATGACAGGGAAAAGTAGAGAAATAGCTGATGTGATGGAGAGAAGAAGAGTAGATATTTTGTGTGTGCAGGAGACCAGGTGGAAGGGCAGTAAGGCTAGAAACATTGGAGGAGGCTACAAACTGTTTTATCATGGTTCAGATGGGAAGAGAAATGGAGTAGGGGTGATCCTAAAGGAAGAATATGTAAGAAATGTGGTAGAGGTGAAAAGAGAGTCAGACAGGTTGATGTGTGTGAAGGTAGAAGTAGAAGGAGAGATGATTAATGTTGTTAGTGGTTATGCCCCACAGGTGGGCTGTGAGTTGGAAGAAAAGGAGAAGTTCTGGAAGGAGCTAGATTGGATGGTAGAGAGTATCCCCAGGAGAGAGAGAGTGGTGATTGGAGCAGACCTAAATGGTCATGTAGGGGAAGGGAACAGAGGAGATGAGGAAGTGATAGGCAGGTTTGGTGTTAGGGAGAGAAACGTAGAAGGACAGGCAGTGGTAGATTTTGCAAAGAGAATGGAAATGGCTGTGGTAAACACATATTTCCAAAAGAAAGAGGAACATAGGGTGACTTACAAGAGTGGAGGCAGGTCCACACAGATAGATTATATTCTATGTAGAAGATGTAATCTGAGGGAGATTAGAGACTGTAAGGTGGTGGCAGGTGAGAGTGTAGCCAAACAACATCGGATGGTAGTGTGTAAAATGACGATGGAGGTGACAAAAAGGAAGAGAGTGAAGACAGAGCAGAAGATCAAGTGGTGGAAACTAAGGAAAGAGACATGTTGTGAAGACTTCAGGAAGGAAGTAAGGGCAGTTCTGGGTAGTGTTGAGATATTCCCAGATGATTGGGAGACTACAGCTGCAGTGATGAGGGAGACAGGTAGGAAGGTGCTAGGTATGTCCTCTGGGCAGAGAAAGGAGGACAAAGAGACCTGGTGGTGGAATGAGGAGATCCAGGAGAGTGTGCAGAGAAAGAGATTAGCGAAGAAGAGATGGGACAGTGACAGAACAGAAGAGAACAGACTGGAGTACAAAGAGAGGACAAGGGAGGTGAAGAGGGAAGTGGCCAAGGCCAAACAAAAGGCATATGAGGAGTTGTATGAGAGTTTGGAAACAAAGGAAGGAGAAAAGGAGTTGTATAGATTGGCGAGACAGAGAAATCAAGCTGGGAAGGATGTGCAGCAGGTGAGGTTGATTAAGGACAGAGAGGGGAATGTGATCACAAGTGAGGAAAGTGTGCTGAGAAGATGGAAGGAATACTTTGAGGAGTTGTTAAATGAGGAAAATGAAAGGGAAAGTAGAAACGAGGAGCCAGAGACTAGTAGGAAGAAGGTAGATCAGGTTAGAAAGGATGAAGTTAGAAAAGCCCTGAAGAGGATGAAGAGTGGAAAGTCAGTTGGTCCTGATGACATACCAGTGGAAGTATGGAAGTGTTTAGGAGAAGTGGCAGTAAATTTCCTGACTGGTTTGTTTAACAGAATTTTAGAGACTGGCAAGATGCCTGATGAGTGGAGAAAAAGTGTTCTGGTGCCAATTCATAAGAAGGGTGATGCACAGAGTTGTAACAACTACAGAGGGATAAAGTTGATGAGCCATACAATGAAGATTTAGGAAAGAGTAGTTGAAGCTAGGTTGAGGCAGGAAGTGGAGATTTGTGAACAACAGTATGGTTTCATGCCTAGGAAGAGTACCACAGATGCAATATTTGCCTTGAGGATGTTGATGGAGAAGTACAGGGAAGGTCAGAAGGAGCTGCATTGTGTATTTGTAGATCTAGAAAAGGCATATGACAAAGTGCCAAGGGAGGAATTGTGGTTTTGTATGAGGAAGTCAGGAGTGGCAGAGAAGTATGTTAGTTTGGTGCAGGACATGTATGAGAATAGTACAACAGTAGTGAGGTGCGCTGTTGGGAGGACAGAAGACTTCAAAGTGGAGGTGGGACTACATCAAGGATCGGCCCTGAGCCCCTTCTTGTTTGCTGTGGTGATGGACAGATTGACAGATGAGGTCAGACAGGAGTCCCCATGGACTATGATGTTTGCAGATGACATTGTGATCTGTAGTGAGAGTAGGCAGCAGCTAGAAGAGAACCTAGAGAGGTGGAGGTTTGCACTAGAAAGAAGAGGAATGAAGGTCAGTCGCAGCAAGACAGAGTACATGTGTGTAAACGAAAGGCAGAACAGTGAAATAGTGAGGCTACAAGGAGCAGAGGTGGTGAAGGTGCAGGAGTTTAGGTACTTAGGATCAACTGTTCAGAGCAGCGGAGACTGTGGAAGAGAGGTGAAGAATAGAGTACAGGCAGGATGGAACAGCTGGAGAAAAGTGTCAGGAGTGATCTGTGACAGAAGAGTGTCAGCTAAGGTGAAGGGAAAGGTTTACAGGACAGTGGTGAGACCAGCCATGATGTATGGTTTAGAGACAGTAGCAATAGGCAGAAGACAGGAGGAGGAGCTGGAGGTGGCAGAGTTAAAGATGCTAAGATTCTCTTTAGGAGTGACAAGAATGGACAGGGTCAGGAATGAGGTCATTAGAGGGACAACACAGACAGGAAGGTTTGGAGAAAAAGCTAGAGAAGCCAGATTGAGATGGTTTGGACATGTGCAGAGGAGGGACAGTGGATACATTGGTAGAAGAATGTTAGAGATGGAGCTACCAGGTAGGAGAAAGAGAGGAAGACCAAAGAGGAGATATATGGATGCAGTGAGGGAGGACATGCAGATAGTTGGAGTCAGAGTAGAAGATACAGAGAACAGGGAGAGATGGAAATCAATGATTTGCTGTGGCAACCCCTGAAAAAAAAGGGACAAAGCCGAAAGAAAAAGAAGATGAGGCTGGGCATACCAACATTTAATTAGGGCATTAACAAATTAATTAAACACCATAAATAGTGTTATCAAGCATTAAAAGGATTTTTTTAAATGAGAAGTGTGATGACATCCTCCCAAACCATGACTAGTAGTTTGTCTGTCTGTGTAATAATAGCCAGTAGGTAATGGACTTTTAAAATTAAAATGTTAATAAAGCAACTGTGAATGATAAAATTATTTGGCTGTATTAATTATTTATACGTAAATGCAATTTAACAACATTAACTTGCCTTTCTCTCCTCTCAAGTAATCCCCAACTACAGTGGTATGAAAAAGTTTGGGCACCCCTGATCATTTTCAAGATTTTCCTTTATGGATCATTGGTTGTTCGGAACAGCAATTTCAATTAAATATATCATATAGCACACAAACACAGTGATATTTAAGAAGTGAAATGAAGGTTATAGGATTTACCGAAAGTGTGCAATAATTACTTAAACAAAAGTAGGCATGTGCATAAATTTGGGCACCCTTGTTGTTTTATTGATTTGAATACCTTTAGCACTAATTATTGGAACACAAAATTTGTTTGGTAAGCTCATTGACCCTTGACCTACATACAGAGGTGAAGCCAATCATGAGAAAGGGTATTTAAGGTGGCCAGTTGCAAGTTGTTCTCCCTTTTGCATCTTCTCTGAAGACTGCCCACTGTTCACTTTGGTGATGGGTTAAATGCAGAGGTTAAATTTCGTTGTGCATGGTGTGCTGTGCTGTGCTGTGTCACAATGACAAATAAAGACAAGTATTTAAGTATCACTGTGTTTGTGTGCTATATGATATATTTAATTGAAATTGCTGTTCCAAACAACCAATGATACATAAAGGAAAATCTTGAAAATGATCAGGGGTGCCCAAACCTTTTCATACCACTGTATATGGTGATAAAACGTAGTCAACAAATGTTGCGTCCTAACTCTTTAGGTTTGTCTTATTGGAGATTGTGTGGGAGGAATCCTGGGATTTGATGCTCTCTGCAGCAGCACCAAGATGGTTAATGAAAGTCAGAACAGCAGCCGCAGGGGCAGCATGGTCAGTGTACAGCTATGACTGAATATTCTGTGTCTTCTGTGAATACTGTTACACATGATTTCAGTTATTGTTTACATTTCTTTCACACTTCCTCCTGCAGGATCAGGACCTTGTTTCCCCTGGAATCATTGTTAACAGTGGGCATGGCTCATCTTCTCCCACCCTGGAGGACAGCCACCAACTCAGTCGCAGCAACATCGACATCGACATCCCCCGGGCAGGCGCCACTGACGACACCAAGAGACAAATGCCACGCAAGAAAAGTGATTTCTCCACTTATGAACAGGAAACCCTAAAACAACACCTGGCCTTTTTTACCAGGTACATTCACAAAGAGTTTGTACCAGGAAGCTTAAAAAAAGAACTTAGTCCTTGGTTTCATGTCCTGTCAGAATGTGATTTATTTTTAGCTTTATAGGAGGGAGTGACTTTGTGATGTTCTTCCAGCTTACACTCCCGTGTCTTGCGGAATGATGCAGCTTCTCGCAGGTCCAGTAGCAACACCATGCTGGATGGAGGCTCCCTGGGGAAGTTTGACTTTGAGGTGTCCGACTTTTTCCTCTTCGGTTCACTGCTGGGGTTGGTACTTGCACTGAGGAAGACTGTCATTCCTATGCTGGATGGTGAGTTACTTTATAGAGAGGCTTGTAATATGTGCATCTATACTTTAAAATATTTTAGTTCATTTTTTTCTGCACCTAATTCATTCCAACCAGCACTAATGAGGCTTCAATTAATTGTTGAATGATGAGCTTGGGGGCAGAGATTAATTTTTCAGATGCTGTCCTAGATTTTTCCTAAATTTGTCTTGCTAAATCCTAAGGAAACTTTTTTTTTTGCAAACATTCTGTATTACCAGACAAACCAGACCATCGTTTGTTAATAAATCTGGGATGTTGATCAGACAGTTTATATAGCACATGGTTGATTAAGATAATGCATCGAAAACAACATTGTGATTTTTGGATGTTTGTTACTTGTCATGTTTTCAGCTAAATGTTATTCCCAAGGACCACCTTTAGTACTAGGCAGCAAATTCAAAAATAACATACTAATGGCTTTATATCAGGGGTGTCAAACTCAAATGCACAGTGGGCCAAAATTTAAAATCTGAACAAAGTCACGGGCCAACATAAACAATTGAACATTTTAATATGAACTCAAACAAGTTTTGCTTTAACAATGAATATGGAACAAGCAACGCATATTACCAATATATAACTTAATAGTACAGACATGCAAAATTTAATAAAAAAATAACCATGGCATTTATTTAACCCTTGTGTGGTGTTCGATATAATTATTTAATTTTTCAAACTGAGACTCACTGGCTTTGGCTCATTTTGTGTGAAGAACATATATCAGAATACATATTTAATGACCACACACCATACACCCCCCCCTACACATTTCTATTACATATAAGATGTTCGGGTCCACTGGACCCGGGGCTAATAGAAGTGTGGAAATTGATGTTCTGTGTACCACACACACACGCGCACATGCACCCACA
This sequence comes from Cynoglossus semilaevis, assembly GCF_000523025.1. Classification (NCBI taxonomy): domain Eukaryota; kingdom Metazoa; phylum Chordata; class Actinopteri; order Pleuronectiformes; family Cynoglossidae; genus Cynoglossus; species Cynoglossus semilaevis. The sequence continues at coordinate 10,051,536 of NC_024327.1, read as the reverse complement.
CACGCACGCACACACACACACACACCTACACACCTACACACACACACACACACAGCAGGCCTAGACAGGAGGAGGACAGAGTGTAGGTACACAGAACATACCTATAACATATAAATGTGACCTAACAAAGGTAAAGGGCAAATATTAACCATATATATTGTTTATACTGCTTGTAATTGGGATAAGGTAAACATCTGTTCAGTATTTTAACATAAAAGTGTTGATTGTGAGGCATCAAAAGCCACAAAATGCAACGGGTCCATCAGACCCACAAACACTGGCTGAGTAACAACAATATGAACATTACACAAGGGTTAATAAATAAAATATAAATAAAAATCGTATGCCTCTTTTCTATTTGCAGCCTTCTAATTTAAATATCAAAAAAAACTTTTTCCACAGGCTAATAATTTTAAAAATAAATTAACAATAATAAATCAATCAACCATTCAGAGCCATGCCTTGGAATAGCAATAAAAGTGCTTAAAGGAAACTTTAATTTTTAATTTTTGCTCAGTTTGGTACACACTGATCTAATCTGATGTGCCCAAGCCAGACACCTGGCACCTCTTCTTGGATGCTAGTTTATCAATGTCGGGGCTCAGGCTCTGAGCTGAGGAAATCCTCAGAATTGAGCACAGGTGTTCATCCGTCATGTGTCTCCTGTGAGATGTTTTGGTCATCTTCATTGAGGAAAAAAGTTGCTCACATAGATAAGTGCTGCCGAACATGCAGAGCATCTGAGCAACTTGGATGTGGAGCTGAGGCATCGTGTCAGGGATGAACTGTGGAAACTGTGCGGCGCCCACAGCATCATATTTTGACTTCAGCGTGTCATTACACTGGAGTTCAATCAGCTCCATTTGGAGGTTAGTTGGTGTGTTTTCCACATCAACTGCAAAGGGATTACTGAGCAGTTGGAACCTACATTTCTGGACATAAAAGTCGGCAAATCGCCGCCTAAACTCAGCACCGAGTACACCAAGTTTTTCAGAAAACTGCGCGCATGGGAACGCGGTGGGAGAGATCTGCGTTTTTATGGTTTGGCAGCAGGTAAAATGGCCAAAGTCTCCTTGCATCATCTGATTCTCCCAAAGGCACAGTTTAGTTTTGAAACCCCTCACTGCAGCGTACATGTCCGTGATGATGCGCCCCCGCCCCTGAAGCTGCAGGTTCAGCGCATCGAGGTGGCTCAAGATGTCACACAGAAAGGCCAATTTACACAGAAACTTTTGCTCCCGGAGCTCTGCTGTGTTCTTCCCCTTGCTTTCCAAAAACTGAAATATTTCCTCACGCAGCTCGAAACATCTGTTCAGTACTTTTCCTCGGCTTAACCATCTCACCTCTGTGTGATACGGTACGTCTGCGTGTTCTGAACCACACTCCTCCAGAAAAGACTTAAACTGACGGTGATTTAGACCTTTGGCTCTTAGTTCACTACTTGTGTTACTGTGGTCATAACATGGTCCATCTTTAAGGCTTTGCCACACAGTGCTTCTTGGTGTATGATGCAGTGATAAACAGTTGGCTCACCTTCACAGTTCTCTTCCCGCATCTTCTCCAGAACCCTGCCAATAGATCCACTCTTTTTACCGCACATCGCTGGCGCACCATCTGTCGTTAATCCCACGAGTTTATCCCACGGCAG
>NC_024327.1:10045709-10046613 GCF_000523025.1 Cynoglossus semilaevis | reverse complement strand
CTGGCTCCTTTGAGTCATGTCCAGGTCCTTGTACTTGTCATGGTGTTTCGTTTCATAGTGTCGTCTAATATTGTACTCCTTAGCTATAGCCAAGTTGACTCCACAAACAAGGCAAACGGGTCTGTCTTTTATATATGTAAACAGATATTCTGCTTCCCACCTGTCCAGAAAGCTCCTGTTTTCTGCCTTTATTTTCGACATTTTTGGGAAGGGGTAGCACTGTGACAGTTGTGGATTGAGATCACTATGACTACAGAGCAGAGAGCATTTCTGGGTCCTGTCCTGATTGACGCGCCAAAACAACAGCAGAGCATTATGGGATTTGTAGTATTAGTGGTGAATGCGCTAATACTGGCGGGCCAGCTCTAGTAGCTATTAGGTATTTCATCCAGAGTTTTACACGTATGCTTTATATGATCCTCAGACTATAATGTTTTTTTTTATGGTTTGGTTCTTTCCTAACTACAAATGCCTCCAAAGACATGTCCAGTTGCTTGTCAAAAGAAAGGTTTTTGGAATTCATTAAAAGACTATTTATTTGCACATGCAAATAAACAATGCAATCTTTGATTAGAAGAAGAGAAATTCTGGTCCATTTATAGAAATATTCGTCGATAATCAGACTAATAATAACAATTTCAGCCAATCAGAATCTAAGATCAGCTTTTTGTGTATTTAAAGAGGAGACAGGCAATAAAAAAAACAAAACAAAAACAAATCCTGTGTACAACCCCTACATGTTTGATTAAATATTTGCAGCTAAATTGTATACACCTTGCTAATAATATAACCTGAAAATATTTAATGAATGGTATTTGATTTTTTCATGGCGCCCCCTGTGGCAGACGTGTTTGCTCGGTCCGCTCTGGAATGCCGCCTATTTATTTTTTTATCGTGTGTTTTT
>NC_024327.1:10042242-10044899 GCF_000523025.1 Cynoglossus semilaevis | reverse complement strand
TACAAGTATTAACTACTGCACACTGTAAATACTGAAAAGACTTCTGTTGATTCATGTGTATATTTTGTTATTTTATTCCTGTGTATATTTTGTTATTTTTATTTCTTGATTTCTTTGGCATTCAGTGTGGACAGCAAAGTAAAATTTTCATTGTACAGGGAAACCTGCTTTCCTTACTGTACACATGACAATAAACGCTTTGAATCTTGAATCTTGAATGACTGTAGGCGCTACACTTTTCAGGAGAAAATAGAAAACAACGTCGTTGCACAACTTCTCGATAGGAATCAATAGCTGTTCAAGAGCTCACTTACGTCTCTGGTCCTCTTTCTCCCTCTAGTGGCCCAGCTGCGACCTGCCTGTCAGCAAGTCTATAACTTGTTCCATCCTGCTGATCCCTCAGCCTCCCGTCTGGAGCCATTACTAGAGAGGAAATTTCACCTTCTTCATCCCTTCAGTGTGCCCAGATACCAACGCTTTCCTCTGGGAGATGGAAACTCTGCTCTGCTGGGTGAGTCCTCTGCTCTGTGTCTCAGAAAAACACTTCGTAGACATTTATTTATTCATTTAAGTATTCAGTCTGTAAAACCCATATTTTAAAACGTGTTGGTATACTTTACTACTCTAAAAAGCACTTAATATAAACATTCATTAAAAGAGGACATCCACCAAAGAGTTGGCATTTGCAAGTAAAGATAGTTTATCTGAGTTGCCAGAATACATATTGTATTAGTTTGTAGTGTGTCAACCTTTTTGGGAGTTGTGTTAAAAATTCTATGTATTAAAATGTTACATTTTTTCTTTTGATGACATCAGCTGACACTTCCCACATCTTCCCTGTTGGATGCATGCATAGACGTCATACGCCCTAAAGTTGTCTTATGAGCATACTTTGAATTCCTTCACACAGAAAAACATTTACACTTACAAAATGAACATTTGTTTCTATTTGTCTTTTAAATGTTCTGTTAAGCAGTTTACTCATATAAATGTGGTCATAGTCCAGCTGATGATTTCTGTCCAGAGGCTAATTGTCACAGTAGAGTAGCCCTTAAAGCCTTAAAGTACATTTTTATAGGCAGTTTTATCCTTGCTATTAATCATTATAGTTTCCACCTCAATTGAAGTAGTAATAATTTACACCTTTAAACCAGAAGTAATATTTAGGACATAATTACAAGATGCTTCATGTTTTAAAACCTGATGTTTTAATATTAAAGGATGAAAAGTGAACTACTTTTCATTGTGTCACAGCACACCACCGCACACAATGAAATGTGACCTCTGTTTTTAACCCATCACCAAAGCAAACAGTGGGCAGCTTTAAACACCCGGGAAGCAGTGTGTGGGGATGGTGCCATGCTCAGAGCACCTCAGTGGTAACTTGGCAGCAGGTGGACTCAAACCTGAAGCCTTCCAGACCCGAGTCCGCTTCCTTAAGCGTTAAGCCACCACTGCCCCCGTCCACAGAATGGTTGCTTTTTGTCGAACTTCTGATAAGCTAGACACATTATCATGGATTTATAATCTGCCTATAATCTGCTTGTCAGTGCTTTGTCTTAGATTGAAGTTCATTCCTCAGCGGCAACTGGTAGTTTTTCGTTTGAAATTTGCATATTTGTACCAGTGTATGAGTTAGAGGAAGTGGTTGTTTGTCATCTATAATTTTGACTTTGTAGCATTAGCAGCATATACAAATTATTTGAGTGCACGTCAAAAGAGTCAGTGTTATAATTTGGCCTCAAATTACACAAAATCAAACAGAATAGTGAATGTCTTAAGTAATACAATTGAGGTATTTAGCAAATAATAAACTAATTGTTTGTAGCTAGCTTGTTAACGGCTAGCATGTCTCCCAGAAATGGTCTGACAGTGCAAAGGACAGCATTATAAGATATAAGATTATAAGAGAGTTCACTGATTTTTATGTTAAGTGATTCTTAACATCCAATGAAACTGTTCATCTAAAGTCACTGAGTTTGTACCTGTAGGAGTAATGGTTGAAATGTTTCGGCTTGACTAAGGGCTTAACTCTGCTTTTTTGTCTCATATTCAGCTTGTTGCTGAACAGGCTACATATGTTTTTGTGTCTCTCTCTCTCCTTTTCTTCCTTTGTAAAACAATAGCCAAATGTCTTTCCTGGGAAGTAGAGAATTTTTGAGAACAAATGAGAAAGTAGTCATAATATAGCAAAAATATTTTAAAAAGAAAGTGTCAGGTCTGTCTGTTTCCTTTTCCTGCTGTCTGCTGTGTGGGTGGGTGAGTGAGTGAGTGAGTGAGTGAGCGAGATACTTTCTCCTGTCTTCGGTGCCACGCAACTAAGATGGGAGAAAGTAAAGGCACAGTTGAGTGCTCTGCAACCTGACCACGGCTTAGTATTCCCTGCAGCAGCAGTTATGCCAGTTTTTCTCACCATCCCTGCCCCTATTGTGGGTGCCGTCCCTTAAAGGAGGAGCAGGGTCATTGGTTCCTGGAAGAATGCCTGCTGCGGCTGTCTCTGCGACCTGTAGTGGGTCGACGACAGCCTTCTTCTCTGTCCCTTCCTGCTTCATGCCCGCAGATGCCTCTACCTCCATCTCAGTGGCTCCAGCAGCCACGCCATCTGTAGGACCTGTTTTTCCCACCCTCCCAGCCCCTATTTTGGGACGTCAGGAGCC
>NC_024327.1:10039496-10041691 GCF_000523025.1 Cynoglossus semilaevis | reverse complement strand
GATTCTATGACTTTTGGTATGCCTTGGTCTAGGAGAGGGACTCCATACCAAAGACACAAGTTCCCTAGACCAAGGTACAGAAAAAGCCAGGCCAAGTGTTGGGGTACTTGGGCCTGGAATTTTTTTTTCTCTTCCTTTTTTCCCCCTTGGGCCTAGTTTTTGTTTTTTGAATAGGTCTTGTTTTCAGTTTATCTAGTTCTGTGCTTCTGTGTTCCACCCACCCAACCCAGAGAGTTGGTGGTAGGCTTTTGGACGTCCGGAGGACGTCCACTGGGAGGGGGGTACTGTCAGGTCTGTCTGTTTCCTTTTCCTGCTGTGTGTGTGTGTGTGTGTGTTTACGTGTTTACTGTCTTTGTGTGCTCTGTATCCTCCGTGCCAGCGTTGTGTCGAGCATTTTGTTCTAGCTGTTCCTAGTCTGTTCCTGGGCAAGTCTGTTGCTGTGCTCAGCTCTGCTCCAGTTCTCAGCTCTGCTCGACCTTGTGTATGCTTCTGTTCTGGTTTTTGGAATTTTGAGTTTTGAAATAAACTTCCTGCACCAGTCCTGCATTTGGGTCCTGCCTGCTTCCTGCCATGTCGATGCCCACACGTGACAAAAAGTTGCTTTAAAAAAAAAATTAACCGCAAGATTCCACCAAAGGATATCATAAAGTTGGCCAGAAATACATCTAAATATTGCACATAAGTATTTACAATAAACACAATATACAAGAAAACTGTCCCAGAGATCCGTAGATACTGGAAAATCTGTCAAAATTGTGTGCCAAAAGACAAAAAAAAAATGATGAGAATGTTTTCATGAGAATGTTTTTATTTTTTATAATCTGTGTGAATTTGAAAAATATGATTTGATTCTTGACCACTTGTTACGGCAGGTGATGCAAATACTTGGAAAATCTGTTGTGCATCACGTCTGTTTTTCTTTCTTGCACTTGGTTTCATGCAGAATGCAAGAAGTTTTTGTGTGTAATGATCATGTAACCCTCTCAGTTTGCTGCGTGTGTGCTTTTTATAGAGTTGTGTGTTGTGGTGACAGGTATTTGTGCTGCTTGTGGTGTTTTGTATGTGTCGGGTTTCATCTGAATGTGTTGTATTTGCCGTGTTTTATAACTGTCCTCAGTCAGACTTTGGGCTTTTGTCCAGCACTCTAGATATTATTTTAGTACGTTGTAAAGATGCACTTTTAACATTTGAATGTGTCCTCACCAGATGTGGACATGATGTGGACATTTTACACTTATTACATGTTTTATGTATCCATATTCTCATGTTTCCACCTTTAAGTTCCAGAAATCTGACCTTGGCTGCCATGTGTTTGTTTTGTATATGTTCTACAACCCTGGTGCCTGATGTCACCTAACCTCCTCATCTTTCTCCTGCCATTTCTCTGTGAGTTTTCCTTCACGTGTGTCTCTGTTTAATGGGATCTCCTTGTTTTGGCTCAATAGCGGATGTTGTTCAGTCTCATGGTGGTGTCTTCATGGACAATTCCTACCCCTCCTCCCCCATAATGGGCCCCCTCTCCAGGGGCCAGCGGAGGGCCAGTGAGGTCAGCATTACCAGCCAGGTCTCAGGAAAGGCAGACAGTTACACTGCCACCAACATAGCCAACAGTAAGTGTCCTCAATGCCGGACAGTTTCTCTCATTCTCTTACCCACACTCACACAAACACTGGTGCTAGTTATTCTCCTATTTATTTTTTTTCTTTAGTCTTCTATTTTTTTTCTCCCACGTTGCTCCAACCCCTGTGCGCTCTCAGCCCTAATGTCAAAAGTGCCCTGCTTAAATAGTCCAGTCAGCCAGATACAAACAGCCTCATCATCTTGCTTACTCAGTAAATAAACTTAACACCTGCTCAGTATTTTGTCCACGTGCTGTTATGGAGCAAACATAATCCCAAAAAAGAACCCCCCACTGTCTGTCGAACTACACTACCGTTCAAAAGTTTGGGGTCACCCAGACAATTTTGTGTTTTCCATGAAAAGTCACACTTTTATTTACCACCATGAGCTGTAAAATGAATAGAAAATATAGTAAAGACATTGACAAGGTTAGAAATAATGATTTGTATTTGAAATAATAATTTTTTCCTTCAAACTTTGCTTTCGTCAAAGAATCCTCCATTTGCAGCAATTACAGCATTGCAGACCTTTGGCATTCTAGCTGTTAATTTGTTGAGGTAATCTGGAGAAATTTC
>NC_024327.1:10037283-10038688 GCF_000523025.1 Cynoglossus semilaevis | reverse complement strand
CATGGAATAGCCTTCATTTCTAAGAACAAGAATAGACTGTCGAGTTTCACATGAAAGTTCTCTTTTTCTGGCCATTTTGAGCATTTAATCGACCCCACAAATGTGATGCTCCAGATACTCAACCTGCTCAAAGGAAGGTCAGTTTTATAGTTTCTCTAACCAGCTAAACTGTTTTCAGCTGTGCTAACATGATTGCACAAGGGTTTTCTAATCATCCATTAGCCTTCTCATGCAATGAGCAAACACATTGTACCATTAGAACACTGGAGTGATAGTTGCTGGAAACGGGCCGCTATACACCAATGTAGATATTGCACCAAAAAACAGACATTTGCAGCTAGAATAGTCATTTACCACATTAGCAATGTATAAAGTGTATTTCTGATTAGTTTAAAGTTATCTTCATTGAAAAAAAACAGTGCTTTTCTTTCAAAAATAAGGAAATTTCTAAGTGACCCCAAACTTTTGAACGGTAGTGTATATCCACTGTCCAAATGTAAATGCAAAGAAAAGCTGCTGCATTTATTCTAATGTTGTACTGCATGTATACGCCTGCCTCCCTCAGCCATTCCTGCACTATGTTTTACTACAATGTTCTTCCAGAAACAACTGTTCTTCTGTTTCCTGTTTGTTTTTTGTTTCCCTTCCACTGATGTCACCAGAACATTTCTTTGTATTTTACATCACTGTTGTGAAACCAGCTATCTTAACACGAACAGGAAACAACACAGCAGACGCACAGAAACTAACGGAAGTTGATCTTTTCCCAATCACCAGAGCGTCGAAAGACACTGGACTCTCACTGCTCTCTATATGCTCTCATCTTTGCTCCATCATTAGTTCATGTTTTCATAAGTTCTTTCTCTTTCTTCCCATAGCTAAATCATGCCAAATTAACCATTCCAAAAAGTTTAGCCTCTTGTCCCAACTCGCCTTGTCACCACAAAATAAATTCTTCCTGAAAAGTCCTCCCAAGTCTCGTAAGAAAATAGCAGCAGCTGCAGCAGCAGCAGGCTGCAGGAGCTCCTGAAGCAGATGTAGTGTCACAGCTGGGCAATGAGGCAAACACAGTGCAATATGTGATCTGGTCTCACTGGACTCCCAGGCTGAAGTGGACCAAGGTATACAGTGGTATGAAAAGTTTGGGCACCCCTGATCATTTTCAAGATTTTCCTTTTTGGATCAGTGGTTGTTCGGAACAGCAATTTCAATTAAATATATCATATAGCAAACAAACAGTGATATTTAAGAAGTGAAATTAAGTTTATAAGATTTGCAGAAAGTGTGCAATAATTACTTAAACAAAAGTAGGCAGGTGCATAAATTTGGGCACCCCAACAGAAAAATTACATCAATATTTAGTAGATCCTCCTTTTGCAGAAATAACAGCCTCTAAACGCTTCCT